>NC_022027.1:32296106-32328975 GCF_000317375.1 Microtus ochrogaster | reverse complement strand
GGTCAGAGGACAACTTTTGGGAGTCTGTTCTCTCCCTCCACTGTTTGGGTCCTGGAAATCAAACTCAGGTCATCAGGCCAGGTGACAGCACCTCTATCTTCTGAGGCATCTAGCCGGCCCTCTTAACAAACATAATTATAAAAATATGCTGTCATACTTAAATAAAATTATTCTTGAGATAAACATAGCAACATACAATTTTTATTTGGGGCAATTTTTTTGATTTAGGGAAATAGAATAAAATAAAAGAAAAACAAAAACAATTTTAAAATTGCTGTTCACCTCAGTGAATAATGAAGGGAACGGACCAGGCACTCTAAAGCTACTCCACCCATTAATTCGACTAACAAGCTTTTTGGAAAAGATAAAGGCTGCATTTAAAACTAGGGATGTGTAATATCAAGTATAAAACAATTCTAGTCATGATCAAAGCAAACACATCTCAGTCAGTCCAGCCACACAAATGAGCAAATTCCTACCTGCTTGCTGTAGTTTCTCACCCCGTTCTCCATCAGTGCTAACTTCTCCTGCAGCTGGTGGACTTCCTCCTGAAGTTCCTGAATCCTGAAACATGGAGAACCAGTGTCAGCATATGGAGTAGATGTGGGTTGAGGACACAATACAATGGAACAAACACGGGTAACCAATGTTAGCATATGCAGCAGACTTTGGTTGAGGAGACAACACAATGGAACATCAAAGTAATTGTTGTTGCATAAAATCCCACTTCTGGCTACCGGGGGTTCGGGGGAGGGGAGGGCGCAGTACTGTGCTGCAGGGTCCTAGAGCCTCATCATAAACACAGTCCATCACCTTGGAGAGCTAAATTCATAGAGGGAGGGATCACAATTGAGAGGCAAGTGATTTGAAACTCAGACACGTCATGCAATAATCACTTCACTCTTCAGCTGTGTCCTTAGAGCGACTCTAAGGTACAGATACCATTTTTTAGGCTCAGGAAACTCAAGGTCTAGCTCAAAATTAACAGTATCACTAAATGAGACAAGGGACAAGCATGTGTGTTCTGACCCTAACCAGCCCTGAGCTGCCTACTAAACTACTTTATACTTTTGGAGAGGAGAAAATGGAGAAAACAGTAATTTTCTAGTGACCCAAGCAAAGCCTGTTTTTCCTAGAACCTGTGAGCTCTACGAATCAAGACTTCACCCAAACTATCTGAGCTCCACATGGATTCTATTGTCTAAGTATGGCATAACCCACTTTTGATGGGAAAAGCCTGAAGCAGGTCTGCTTTGGAGGGACATTTTCCATGAGCTGCAATAAGTAGGCTGTAGAGAGCTCATTCCAACATTTACTAAAGACTAAAGTTTCTACTAACCTACTAAGAATACAAGCAGGCACACAAGCACTCTAAGATCAATGCAGGAGACTCTGTGCAATGTGTGTGTGCACACCAAAGCAAACAGACAAAAGAGACTGAGGCACTTCTACAGTGTAAACAATTCTTTAAATAAGACTACCTGGCAGCCTAGCTATAACTTTAGCAGATGAGCAACCCACAAAAGGTCAAGGTAGTCACATAAACACAGGCACATGATATTAGGAGAGAATAAATGACTGAAGTGGTCTTCAGGAGATCTCAATCAATGCTCTTTTAGAAACGATGAGTGGTTGAAAAACCTCCTCTGTATTCTCTATGAACCACAAAGTCCTTACCTGCACTGTCTTCCCATGTACCCCGGTTTGAAGGCCTCCCCTAGAATCACTAGAGTGTCACTGGCATTTGTTCTCTTGCCCTTAAAGTCCTATAACTCTCTCAGTGACACCTGGACTCAAGCATGTCCAAACAGCATCATGACCTTACTCTGAAGACCTCAGCATGGACTCAAGCCTTGTCCTGGAGGCCTAATGAACAGTTAACTAAACAGAATTTATTTCTGACTCTGACTTATAAAAGGAAATATAAATATAGGGCTAAAGAATGCAGGAGAGAAGAATTTCAGATCAAGATAGCATTCTATTCATGTCCAGCTGGCATTTTGCTACAAGTCTGAAGCAGTAAAAGTTAACCTACTTAGATGAAACCTAATGTCAAAGCAACTCTATTGAAATAGGTTCCTAAAAGCAGTAAGGTATTTTATAGCAAGTATGGACAGAAACCTCAGATACATGACTTATTAGAAAACAAAGCTTTTAAATAAGTAAAAAGTGTCTTTATCATTCTGAAAACACCTACTGAGGACCTATGCTAAGTTCTGTGCTAGACGCAGGGACACAATTAACAAGGCCAAGTTTTCCCACTGAACATCTTACAACACAGCTAGTAATCAAACAAGCCAGTAAGAACTAAAAACAAATGATGTGGGATATTTGTACACTGTACACTGTGTGAGGATATATTGCTGTGATTGTCTTAATAAAGAGCTATATGGCCAACAGCTAAGCAGGAGGTATAAGAGGAACTTCTGGGCAGAGAGAGAGAAAGTAGGAGATGCTCAAGGCACATGAGAGAAGCCAAGAAACATAGAGAGGAAACAGATGATACAAGATAGAAAAGCGGTAACACCATGTGACAGAACGTACATTAACATAAATGGGTTAATTTAAGTTATAAGAGCTAGTTAGGAAAAAGCCTAAGCTATAGGCAAGCTTTCATAATTAGTAGGAAGTCTCTGTCATTATTTGGAGGCTGGCTGGCAGGACACAAACAAAGATGAAGACGATGATGATAATGACTGAACTCAGGTCCTTGAGACACTGCACACTCCCAGCTCAGCAAATGAGTATGTAACACACCTGTTATCAGCCACTTGCAGGAGGTCTGCAATATATGGGTCCTCTGGCTGTGGAACTGGGTATGAACTGACTTCAGAGGGTGGGGCTGGTTCATCAATTTGCATCCGCTGACGCCTAAATGCAATGCTTCTTCTCTTGCCTCCTAAGAATACAGAAATAGATGTATGTCTTAAAAACCAAGAAGAACCAGACACTTTTCTAAATTCCGAACAACACAGATTAACCTTCTCTTTTAAAGTGGGCTCTAATTCACCCTGCTCTCTGACTGAACAATGTATTTCTCAAACATTTAATGAGACTATAAAACAAGCTTTCTATGCCTGCAGGCTTGGCATATGTGCACAGGTTTAACTATTTCTTGGCTAGATTAGATTTTGGCAGGATTAAAATCTAAGTGTGTCTTTTAGTGGTCAATGTTATGAGCTAAAATATCACCATCAGACAATGTCAGATGAGGAGCACTGGCAGTAAGAACTTATTAAACAATGTCCGAAGAACAGGTCACTGGAGGCTAGAGATGGCTCAGCTCTCAAAGTGCCTGCCATTCAAGCATGAGGATCTGAGTCTGATCTCAGAAACCATGAAAAAAAATTCAGTGGTGGTGCCAAAGCCTGTAATCCCAGCACCAGAGAAGCAGAGGCAGCTTGCTGGTCAGCCTGTCTAGCCTCATGGACAAGCTCGAGGTTCAGTGAGAAACCTTTTCTCAAAACAATGGTGGAAAGCAATAGAGAAAGAAATCCAAAGTTGACTTCTGGCCTACATACGCGTACACACACATTCCTGCACAAACAGAGCAGAAACACACACAGCAAACAGATAACTGAAACTCCAAAGAACGCAACTAAAATATAATAGGATGTCACCTGTAATATAGTCATAGTATAATCTGAGTCAGTAGTGAACACCTCTGTAATTATCTTTATAGACAGCAGGAATATTTATAAATGGATAGATTGATCTTAGAGTCATATAAAACTCATAACCCGTTTACTTTCTCAGGAGCAGGCCAGACTAGAGCTGCACTTTCTAAACAGATCAGTTCTCATGAGAAAGAGACACAGTCCAGTCTGTTGCCATGAGCACACCAGCCAGCTTGGCTTGAGAAGGGGAGGACTCACCGGGAGTCTGTACTACAGCGTGCAAATTCTTTTCTTGAAGCTGTTGGATTTTCTCATTCTTAGCTTTGCTCTCTTTCTCCAGGAGTTTGAGCTTATGAACGTACTGGTTATTCAGAAACTTCAGATCAGCTGTCTCGTGTGCACACTTTTTCAATGTAGTTTTCAACTCTTAAAGTGAGAAAGATGAAAAGATCAAGACATTGGCACCAAGCTGAAAGGTGCCACCTGAGCCTGACAGGTTGGATTAAGCCAAATGTACTTCCTACTGCTAACAAATCTGCACATAATCACAAAGAGCAACTTTATATTCTTGTTATTATTGTATATGGCTAATGTCTACCATGGCTTTGATCCAGTAAGTCAGCTTTAGGCTAAAGAATTATTGAATATAAAGTTTATAGTAAGATAACCAAATCATTTATCTCCTTCCTGGCTCAACACCGCCTAATAAGTGCTACATGGCTACTCGTTACTTTTCTTTTCAGTAAGAGGAACAATAGTTGCTTCAAGAAAATGTCTTCTATTCTGCCATTTAATATTCTTTTTACCAATTTTAAACCAAAAACATAATCCGCATATCGCGGGGACTGTCATGGCTACGGACTACACACATCCCCACTCTCACGCAGTCTTCAATACAGCTTCCTGTACTTACGGAGCTGTCACATGACTATCAGTTTTCTTGTCAAGGACTTTAAAACGAGACTTTAGCCTTTTCCACTTATAAAACAAAGATGACAAGGTCCTGCATTTAAAAATATCATCAAGGTTTCATGTACCTTTAATGTGCTGGTCTGAGCATTCTCTCAGCTTCATCAACTCCAGATACAATTCATTATTCTCCTTGCTCAGTCTTGTATTCTCAAGTTTATAAGGCTCCAAAACAAAATCGAAGTTGGCACTTTCCTTTTCCGCCTTTGCCGAGGACAACCTGGACTGCCGCAGGCTTTCTGTTGTGTGAACTAAATCACTAGCGTTAAAGGACAGAAAATGAAAGGCAAGAAAGCATTCTATTAGCCTTCTAGTAACTTCAAATACATTTCTAAAAAGGCTCAAGTATAATGCTATGTTAAGTAACACCAAATTTACGAGAAGAATGAACTTTCAAGGTATCAAAAGTTCTCAAAAGTTTCTCAAAACAAGCTATAAGTTATAAAATACAAACACATCAGATTGTTGTTTTTTTCCCCAGTTCTGAAAGTACTTTTATTGACAATTCTACCTTTAGTTTAAAAATCCTATTGTTCAGCAACATCTAACTCACATTCCCAACAAATGAGCTACCCTGTCAGATCACGGCTCAAACTCCCTCCTGCTCCTTCTCTAGGTGCAACTGGTTCTTTATTGAGTAAATGTGTACTGGCTGTCTGCTGTATGCTACCTCCAGGAAGACAGCAAACCAAAATCACGCTCTTACCTCTAAGAACACAGCTTATAGAACACTTATTAACTAAACGTTTCGTGAGAAAACACACACAAAATGCACTTAATATTGAAGAATTTCTATTCTACAATCATCAGACACTTAGTACATGATAAATCAAACATTTCCAAGCTTCCTATATGAGCAATCTATAGCGACTGTAAATGATCATATCTTGTGAAGTCTGCAATGAAAGGGGACAACACCAAGACGACAATGATGATGCACAGTGACTGTGCAATGAAAGGGGACAACACCAAGACGACAATGATGATGCACAGTGACTGTAAAATGCAGCCAAGGTGACTGTCCTACACAGTGGGGAGAGGAAGGTGAGGCACAAGGACTGGACGGCGGGCTCGCTACAGCCAGGAGGAGGAGTGTAGGAACAGCAAAAGTGAGAGCACCTGCCGTGTGGCTCCACACGTGCGAGGTCAGTGCCAGGAACCGGGTCAGGAGAGGTTTGGGGTCGTACCCGAGGTCACAAGTTATCTTTACCATTCCTTGCTGTCTACCAGCCTTACCTGTAGTCCTACTAATGAACGGTCTCAAACCTCCACACTACAGCTCTTGTGGAAAAGAGGGGAAATCACAGAGAGCCTGTCAGTTGAGGTCACATGTGACGACAACAGCAACAAATTAGAGAACCTTTCTAGAATAACAGAAATCAAAGACCAGCTGGCAGACGGAACTGAAGGGGAGGCTGGGTGGGAGAAGAGCTCAGTGTAGAGCGCCTGCCCAGCACACTCAGGGCTGTGTACCGTCCTCACCAGTGCAGAAGGGTAAAAACACGCGACAAGACAGAAGAGAGAAAGGACCTCTGACCTCTATCGGAAACCACTCAGAGAACAGAGGGTATAGCAATCCCTAGCTAGCATCCTGCACCATGAAGGCCCTTTGGTGGGGACAAGGCTTTGGACTGAGGAGAGCACAGACAGCTTCAGCAGACTTACAGACTTCCCCAGAGTCCCCTTGCAGCTTTCCTGAAGCAGGAAGGTCACCGCAAACTCAGGACGTAGATTAAAGAGCACAGGCATCTCTAACTGCGCTTTCTTCCTTACCTGAAGAGTTTCTCCACCAGAGGCAGGCACTCCACAGTCAGAGTCTGGCGGTAGCCCAGCTGGTCCAGCCTCTTCCTCACATTGATGTACTTCCTTTCTGCGGCCGTGCTCATCTCGTCTCCCAGGCCGGCTTTACTCACTCTCCACAGTCAAAGTCCTGAGGGAGGATCAACACAGCCCTTAAAGTTTCACTGCAAGAGAAGCTCCTTGAATAGGAAAGAACGATTTTGTTCCTTTTCTGGTCGTCATTACTCTGTAATATTAACATTGATTTAAATCCAGTACATATGATTTCTATTTTGCTACATTAAAACATGCATTTCTTCACAAACCTAAATGCAAAAGTTAAAACAACAACAATTCTAGAGGAATACAAAGATTTCCCAGAGGCTGGCAAGGGATCCTTGACAGAAACTCCACTTTCTTACATGTGAATGGCATCCAGACATCTTGCTCACGCTGGACAAGTGCCCTACACTGGGCTGAGCGCACAACCCACAGGGAATTCCTTAACAGCAATAAACAGAACAGAAAAACCTGATAGGTGGGGCCTCATAAAAGTGACAAACATCAACTCATCCAAACACCCCATTAAGGAGAATGAAAGTCCCAGCGGGAAGGGGACTCAATGGTAGTTGTTGCCTAGTGTTGTGAAGCCCTGGGCTTGACCTCACCAAGGGAGAGAAAAGGGGGGAAAGAAGAACGAAAACCCAAGACTGCCAGAAAATATCCATAAGCTATAAGGAAATATTTACACACAGAGAAGAAAATGAACTCTTAGAGTTTAATAATAAAACAATCTGACATGAAAACCAGGGCTAGGCCCGGTATGGAAGTACACGCCTGTATTCTCAGCATTTAGGAGGCAGACACAGGGAGACTGTCCTCAATCTGAGAGCGTTCTGGTATACATAGTCAGTACATAGGTCAGCCAGGGATACACGGCAAGACCTGGTCCCAAATTATCCTCCCAAATTGTGCTAAAACTGAATTTTTGTTGCACAAAAACTTGAAAACGCACCTTGCAAAAGATATCTCAAGAAATATATGAAAAGATGCTTAACGTTAGGAAAACACAAACTATGATCACAATGAGGTGCAGCTTTGTCTATCCCGGAAGTCGAAAAGGACCGACAATACCCAGTGTCAGCAAAGGCTGGCAGGAAGTGAAACCCATACATGGCTGAGAGTAAAACCACCTTGGAACAAGTCCGGCCGTTTCTGACAGCGTTAAACACTCCCACGGCTATAACGCTGTACCTGCACATTGACAGAAGAAAATGGACACAAATGCTCACGAGGAGACTACAGCAGAGTTTAGAGCAGGTTTGCTCACAACTGCACCAAACCGAAAGGGGTTTGATAAACAGGCTACCCTACACCAGACAGTGTGACCCAGACTGGAGGTAACAAGCTCTCAGTACACACAGACAACAGGGCTGACTCTCAAAAGACTATTCAAGCAAAGAAGCCACACACATACACACACACACACACACACACACACACACTATGTGACTTCATTCACGAGAAGCTCAGAGACATTAAGATTCAACTGCAGGGCTAGAAAGTCTCACAGGAGGCGCGTAACTGGGAAGGACCCCTTTCTTTCCAGAGGAACAAAAACGTTGACGGGGAAGCCACCCAGGCATGACGTCTATGGACTTTTCAGATGAGCATTTCGCCGCGTTCATTTCTGCTGTTTTTGTACTTTTTCATATGTTGAGACCAAAGCTCCTCATGATGTCCTGACTGACTGGGAACTTATTACTGTAGACCAGGTCTCAACTTTCTCTTCCACCTCTACCTCTATAGTGCTAGGATTACTTGTGCGTATCACCATGTCCACTTTTGCTTTCTTTTTTTTTCTAAAGTAAAACACACACCTCTGAATACATTTTTATACTTGTCTATTTTGTTTGTTTGTGGTGCTGGGGATCACACCCAGAGCCAGCACTCTGTTTCTGAGCTACACCTCCAGCTACTATACTTGTGCCTTTTTTTTTCTTGTCTTTTTAAACATCTACGACTATTTTCTCTATCAATCTACCCTAAAACAGAGTTATGCAAAGTTCATTTCCTTTCTAACCTTTGTCAAATAAATGTAATTTATTTCTAACAAAAAGGATGTTCTTCACCAATAGTAAATTTTAAGTGCTATATATGAACACGTACAAAACCTTCTGCTGTGAACACCCAGTATGTGATAAAGGACCAGTAGCATACACTGAGTGAAGAAAAGCTGTCCAAAGAAAGTAACTTCCCAGGCCACAAGACTACTTCTAAATTAGACTTCTTCTTGATTACTCTCGTTTATAAATCTAGCCTCTCTGAGAGGCCTCCCCTGGGACTTTCTAGTTCCTTCCACAAGAGGGACTTGACTGATGCCGGGTGTTTTAGAGAAACTCTTGTGGTCCCAAGAAAAGCACCTGACAAGCTTGACTTAGAGGGCAAACTCCAAGAAACATTTCCCGTCTTTGACAGCTGCCAACTCCAGGTACCCAAAACCATCTCTCTGCATCCTTCGAGATGAAGAAGCCAGAATGAGAATACGAAGCAAAGTCCTCCCAGCAAAAACAAAAACACGTACATGTTAGGTTGCTCCTATATTCCGGATGACAACTTTTTGATCAAAACAACATAAAAGGGTAGGTTCAGCGTTTAGAGCTAGGTGTCCACTACACTCCGGAGCGTGGATGTTTTAAGGAGGTCACCTCTTACTTTTACAGACACCTCCAACGCGTGGATGCAGAAGGGTTTATACACCAAACCACGCAGCGCGGGCGCCACGGAGCGGGTGGGCCGGAGCGGCCTCGTCGTCCTTCCAGGACTCAGCCTGGAAGGTGGAGCCACCGTTCTCCTCGCCGGGACATTTTCCCGTCCAGCCAGCCAGCCAGCCAGCGGCTCGGCCCCGCCGCCCCGCCGCACGGTCGGATAGTGGGTCGGTCCCGCGCTGCCCTCCCCCACTTCCTCCCTCGGGGAACCGCCCCGGAGACCCCGCGACCCCGCCGGCCCCCTGCGGCCTCCCCCCCGGGCGAGTCTCACCGCCGTTCCCGTCGCCGCTTCCCCGCGCGGCGCATCGCCCTGGGGACCCGCCGTCCTCACTGGCTCCTCCCGCTGCGCCCAAAGGCTCCGGCACCAGCGCAGTTTGAAAATGGCGCCGAGAGACGGTCGCGGCCCACAAGGAGGAAGCGCCGCGGTTGCCCCGGTAACCGGAGCGGCCCACAGTGGCGACGCGCGCCCGCCCGCCCGTCCTGCCGGTGATGGCGGCTCCCGGGCCTCGGTGCCCGGAAACGTAACGGCCCGGCCGAGGCGGAGCCACTGCGCCCCCTGGCGGAAACCCAGAGTCTCTGCGACGCCCGGCGACTGTGCCCGGCTAGACCTGCGCCCCAGCCTCGGTCCTCTGTCTCTGTCCCCGCAGAGAAGGATCTTTCACGGGTGAATTCGTGCTGACCGCCCAATATTCCCCCGGGACATCACTGTCCTTGCAGCTTCTCCTGGCTACCACCCGATACAGCAATTGCCCCCTCTGCCGGAATAGAATCCGACCCCAAACACACTTGTTCAATTACCCACCTGCTGCCTCCAGTTGTGAACTCCTGGAGTCCAAGATTATTTTATTTAGCTACAATTCTCTAGCTTCTACCTCGGTATTTGCCAACGTTAAGCTGAAATAAATTGTTTATAAATAACCTGTTCCCAGATAGAAAGAGATGGTCAAATCCCCAAAGTCCACCACTCCCCTAAAAACTTTCTAGATGGTTAAGAGCTGGTTGGGTTTTTTTTTGTTTGTTTGTTTGTTTTCTGCTTATATTTCTTACCAAGCCAGCTTTCCTCTGAACTTTGTTGCTGCATCGTATGAAAATGTGCGGTGGGAAGTGGACTACTTGTTGTGTGCCCATTCATTCATTGCTTTCACATCTCCATTTTGTGTGCTTCGTCCATTTTTAAATGGAATTTCTAAGGAACTAATGATATGAATTCTGTAGAAAAAATTTTAGACCATCTTGCAAATATACAAGTTAGCATATTTTTTTTTTTAAAAAAAAAAGGCAAATACCTTTTTCTGAAAAGAAGCAGCCATAAATGACTGTACAATAGCCATCTAGTCAAGATGAATTCTTGGCTCCCCTTACCCCAAACATACCAATTACAAAAATAAAAACAAAACTCAATGAAGAAATCCCGAGGGGAAAGTGGGATTGAGAGCCATAGTTAAGCTTTGCTCAGAGTGACTTTGCTAACCCAGAATCAGTTGCACTGCTGACCTCCGAGGTCTGAGGTCAAGGGTCCTGGTGCACAGAAAGTGAAGAAGAGCAAGCAGAGCAAACTGCTGTTGCTTCCATCCGAATCCCAGACCATGAAGCAAACTGCATGGCTGTGGAGGCAGGAAGAAAAGGAAATACTCCCACAATAGAAAGTGAGCCTGCTGTCTGGGTTTTGTAGACTTCTAGTATTACCACAAACAGGAGTCTGGAAATACTCCAGTGAGATTTGCCCAGAGTGGGGGTGGGGGAGAGCCTGATTGCTGGATTAAGAAAGCCAGACGTAAAGCCACTGCAAACCGATGCGTAGTTTAGAGCTGGTCTGGAATGTGATGATCTGAATGAGAACGGCCCCCACAGGCTCATATATTTGAATAATGGGTCCCCAGTTGGTGGAACTGTTTGGGAAGGATTGGGTGTCGCCTTGTTGGAGGAGCTTTGTTGCTGGGGCTGTGATGGCTAAGGTTATGCTGATCGCTAACTGTGTTTAAAAATTTTTAATTTCTATGCTTAGGAGAACCATAACGCAAAGGTGGACTTCCAAATGTTATGTGCTGTTAAGGGCTTATTTTTGTAATTGCCTGCTCTTGTAAAACTTTGACAAAACTGATGTTTCTGTTTCATAAACAAAAGCTTGCTTTGTGGGAAATGAACTGTTTGCCTGTAATCAGGATTCAGCTTGATGTTCTTTGCCTTTAAAAGCCCCTGACTGAGGTGGCTGGGTTCTGTGCTGCCCTGGGGGATCCTGAGTGCTGGGTGTAGACCTGGCCAGTATATGAACAAAAGCCTCTTCTTTAATATTTGTCAATGGTCAGACTGGCGAATCTCTGAGCTACCTAAGACCCATAACAGTAGTAGGCTTTGAAAATGGCTTTCAGAAACCCATTCTATTCCCAGATCCTAGAGCTCGTGGATCAAGAAGTGAGTTCTCAGCTACTGGTCCAGCACCATGCCTGCCTGCTGACATGCTCCCAGACATGGTGGTCACAGATACTTTTCAGAAGAATTAATTGCAAGTTGTCTTGGTGATGATGTCTTAAGCATAGCAATAGAAAGGTAACTAAGTCAAATGTTCTCCAGAGGCCTGAGATCTATCTGTTATGGCTTGGTCTACAGCATGGCACTATTGGGAGGTGGTAGAATCTTTAAGAAATAATTTAATGAAAGGAAGCTAGGTCACTGAGCAACGAGAGCCTTTGGTAGTGTAGCGGATATAATTTGAATTACCTAGAGTAGAGTTTCTCAGGTCATCACTACTAACATTTGAACGGTCAAATCTTTATTGAGGGGAACCTGTCCTGAGTATTGTGGAATATACAATACTTCTCCACACTGAATGTCTGCAGTAGTCTCTATTCCAGATGTTCTTACAGTCACACTGGATGCCTGAAGTAGCCTCTACTCCAGATGTTTTTATAGTCACAGCACCTTCATGACTTTCCAAATTGTCTTGGAGGCAAAAAAACACTCCTGGTTGGGAATCACTGGTCAAAATAGATGAAGGAATAATTGTCATTAGAAAAGAATAAGAATTATTAAATGAAATAGGAACAGGTGTCGATGAAGAGGACCAATCAGAAAACTTGGATATTTAAAAATAATCATGAATTTTAAAAATATTGGGCCAGCAAAGTGGCTCGTAAGGTAAAGTCATTCTTCCTACAAGGCTGTCAACCTGAGATCAATCGTTAAGTTCCTCATGATAGGCGAGAACTTGAAGAGAAGAGATTTGGGGAAGAGAAGATGACACCATTCGGAAGATATAGATAGAGAAAATACATTTCATTCTGTAATAAATGTAGCCATCCGGTGGCAACTGGGCAAGGTGAGGGGCACAGATCACAATAAGGCGGAGTTACTAAAGGTCTCACCAAATGTGATATTTCAGAGCTTGACTTTCATCCACTACATCATTAGACAACATTAAACTTTAAAATGAATGATCACTTAATGAAATTAAGTGGGTAAAGTTGGTCTGGGTTTGGAGGATGAATGCTGAATAGTGAACTGTACACAAAATGAAGTTGCCTAGGACAGGAGTCAAATAATCCTCTTAACCATGTGATAAAATAAAAAAAAAAAAACAATGTGGTCAAATGCCTGAGGGACAAAGACCACAAAGACGAACAGAAAGCCCGTAGTGAGGGGTCAGCCTCTCTGAGTGAAGGCGGAAGGAATCGAGCCCAATGCCAAGTGTTGTCTTTCTTAAATGGAAGCCCCCAAGTGGAATAACCAGGAAGCCACATTAGCAGTGCTGTGGCAGGAATGGGGCAGTTCTCTAGAGATGTCAGGGAGACTGCTGGGCATATACAATGATATGGCTTTGGATGCTGCTGTGGTTAGCATGGCCATCCATTCTCCTGTATCTCCCTTCCCCTTAGACAATGAGTTCCTTATGAACTGAAAAGATGAATATGCCTTTCTCTGTAGGCATAACCAAACGAAGCGGGGACGACGGGTAAAATGAATCAAATTGAATGATCCAGATCTGATATTCCTTCTAGCATCTCAGTTGCTACCCAGATAACATGTATAGTGGTCTGAATGAAAATGCCCCCCTTAGGCCCATAGGGAGTGACACTATTAGGAGGTGCAGCCTTGTTGGAATAGATGTGGCCTCGTTGGAGGAAGTGTGTCCTCCACCGGGTGGGTGTTGAGGTTTCAGATGCTGGAGCCAGGTCTCTCTCTCTCTCCCTGCTGCCTGAGGATCCAGATGTAGAACTCTAAGTTAGCTCTCCAATACTTTGTCTGCCTGTGAGCTTCCATGACAGTAGTAGACTAAACCTCTGAACCTGAAAGCCAGCTCCGATTAGTGTTTTCTTTTATAAGACTTGCCATGTCATGAAGTCTCTTCAGAGCAACAGAAACCCTAACCAAGACATGCTAAAATGTCAATAGGTTTATTTAAGCAGCAGGGACTCAATTTTCCTGTTGCCAAAGGTGTATAGTTTGGCTGGCAACATGATTATCACTGTCATATAAGGGACACACTCATGGATGGTACTTCCAGCCCATCTAGAGAGCTTAGAAGGCTTGTAGTGACCTGGCCACAAAAAGATGTCTAGTATAAATGACTAGTTGTTATGAGAAGCTATTCTCTAGTAGAACACTCTGGGAAATTACTCTCAGGAAATGATCACCTTTAAAGAGAACAGGGCTGGAGCATCTCAGTGACATAGCAATTTTATTTTATGTCTACAAAGACATGGGAGCATTTTCGTTTCAAATTCTGGTGCAAAGATTCAGTCTTTCTTCACCTTTTCGATTGAGAAGGAATAGAGGGACGTGCGGAGGCTCTGAAGGAACAAAAAGCTTGATAAACATTATTAAATTATAAAAACAGCAAAGAGCAAGCCTTCTACCTGTCAAACATTGCATGCCAAACGACGAAGAACAAGCTAGGAAAACATTTACAGCTAATGCCATAGACCTAAAATGCACTTCATTTCTGCAAACTGATGATATGTCTATTACATCCAGAGACCAGAGCCTGAAAATGTGGACATGTGTGTCTGTGACTTCCATCACTGTGACAGGTACTCGAGGGAAACAATTTCAAAGAGGGAAAACTGATTTCCAACTTGAAATTTTCGAAGCTTCAGCCTGTGATGGCAGTGCACATGCGTGGCGGAAGAGGCAGCCAGAAAGCAAACAGAAACAAGAGAAGGCGCTCAGGACAAGCTGGAGCTCCCAAGAACACAGGTCAGCCGAACCTCCTTCAATAAAGCTCTCTCGGAAGATTCCCACCACATCTCAGGGATGCCATCACTGAATCCATAAGGGATACATTTCTAGGTCAGCACCCTCAGGAGCTGATCACTTCTTTGTTGTTTGTTCGTTTTTTTCGAGACAGGGCTTCTCTGTGTAATAGCCCTGGCAGTCCTGGAACTTGCTTTGTAGACCAGACTGGCCTTGAACTCACTGAGATCCACCTGCTTCTGCCTCCTGTGTGCTGGGATTAAAAGCGTGCGCCACCACTGCCCAGTGCTGATCACTTCTTAAAAGCCCATGACCTGGAAATTAAACTTTTAAGAAGCAAGCCTTTGAAGGAATAGTTCATATGTCAATCAGAGCAGCACACAAATGAAAACTTAGGTGTGGAAGAAGGGTAGACATATGGGGGGGAAATGGATGAGACAATACGCTAAGAGACTAACAAAGCCACCACAGCTATAGTGTTAGTGCTGGGGAGCTTGATTGAATACTGGTTTACTACGCTAAGAGACTAACAAAGCCACCACAGCTATAGTGTTAGTGCTGGGGAGCTTGATTGAATACTGGTTTACATAGCTGTCTGCTTAACAAGCACTGTCTCATCCCATCACCTTAGGCAGCTGCTAATACTGGCATCTGCATCTTACACACGGGCTTCATGACTTACTAAAAGTCATCAAACCCTAGCACCTTGGCTTGAACTCTGTGGATTAAAGTGACTGTGAACTGTGCAGACCACCACGAAAGCCAGCCCTGAAGTATAAGGGCACCTTACAGATACTATTCAGAGAATGATCAGTTAAACTTTGTGAGGGCATCATTTCCAGGGTCCTCAAAGGCCAATTGAATCAACTTTCTAAATGGGGGACAGATTTCATCTCCCCTAAAATGTCTGTGGTCGTTGCCATAGGAACGTATCCATGACTACCAAACTCCACTTTTCAAAGCAACTCATTGCATGGCTGATCATCTCTAGTCAAAAGAGCTTCTTTCGTGCAGCTGAAGTCTGCTTCCCCTTAAGTGTGCATAATTTGTTCTGAGCATACACATGATGGCCCTTCAGAATAACAGCCTAATCTTCAGTTTTTCCTCATGGGCCCTAAAGCTGTTATTTATCTGGCTATTATTCTCTGGAGTACAGACCCTCCAGTTTCTTAGTCTTCTTCAACTAACTGGAGCGTTCCCAACTACCTCTCCCTCAGAAAGGGAGCATGTCCAGTATCACACAGAATCAAAGGTAAACGATAGGCCTGACTCTGGGAGGCCTAAGAACCATGGCCACTCTGGGGCCTGTCACTGTGACCTGGAAAGCACCCACTGTGGTGAAAATGGGAGGAAGCTCAGCTCTTTCTAGGGTGATTCGAGTCTTAGACTCCCAGTGAAGGGCAACATAACTTTTCACACGGCAGAAGAAATTGGGTAAAGAAATACAAGGCAAGGGGCAAGGAGTCATTTAAAAGACACGAGACCCTAAGAGGCAGCAGAGAAACAGTAGTTCTCAGGGTGATATCCTTGGGAGAAGCATGCACTTTGATTTCACCAGTATCTGGTCTCTTGGGCTCATGAACCGTTCTTTTCTTTTTAGAACCCTGTTCATCATGATGCAGTAGGGTCTGATTAATCTCAGCGATTTATACCCCTTAAATAAAAAATATTATGGTTGGGGCTGGAGAGATGGCTCAGAGGTTAAGAGCACTGACTGCTCTTCCAGAGGTCCTGAGTTCAATTCCCAGCAACCACATGGTGGCTCACAACCATCTGTAATGAGGTCTGGTGCCCTCTTCTGGCTTGCAGGCATACACACAGACAGAATATTGTAAACATAATAAATAATTTTTTTTTAAAAAAAATATTATGGTTATGTGTTTTTATGAGCACAGATTAGAACTATATTTCTAGTCATAGTTAATATAAAGTAAGGTCCATGTATAAATCCCAAGGAAGGTTATCATAAATATACTTTAGTACCACTTCAAGAATACTTTTATTCACATTAAATGTCAGGGCCTATAAACTCTCTCATGAAAACATGCAGTGTTTGGGATTGAATGCAGTTTTCTTCCACTATTTGAAAATCCTGGAAAGTCCTTTTTCCCTAAGTGCTGTAAGGGTGACGGGTCAACACTGACATCAAAGTAGTCAGGGTAACCAATATTGGCTGAGTTTCTGCTTGTTAGGGTCTGGACAATAAACAGCTAAGAATTGCCAGCCCTGGACAAACCTCAGAATGACTGCAGACTGCATTACTCTCCATCAAACCTCAGAATGCCAATGGAGACTCTGAGCTCCTGTCTCCTCCCGCCCTATATTCTACTCTAGTGATGGGATTAAAGGCATGCACCACCACTGCCAAGCCTTTATGGCTAACTAGTGTGGCTGCTAACCACTGCCTGGCATATATGCTGACTAGTGTGACTAGCTTTCCACTCTGATCTTCAGGCAAGCTTTATTTATTAAAACACAAATAAAATCACTATATTTCCCCCTTTTGGGTCTAAAATAAAAAGGCTATAACTAATATATGAAAAACTATATACAATAAGTACAATGACTATATACAATATATACAGGCAATAAGTGCATCAACATTGTAGACAAATTTGTCCATTGCATTTGACAAATTCAGAGAAAATACTGCACCCTACCTTGGTGAGTCCAAAGTCTTATACCTAATTTATTTTCTATCATAACTTGCATTACTATGCAAAACTATCTTTTGATAGCTCTCAAACTTACATACTTTATAATTCTTTAGTGAATTTCTTTTCACGTAAACAAGGAAAGCTATGACTCTCTAGTCTTCAACTACCTCAGAGAAGGAAACAAGAGCAACTGAGTAAGCAGGAAGTGAGAGCAAGCAACTCCCCAAAAATATGAGAAATGACAAAACAGAGGACTGCCTGGACAGTCACCCGAGGTTCCTCTGAAATGTTGGGGCATTTATCTTTGCCTACAGGCCTAGAATATCCTGTTATCATTCTCCATCTTCCAGATTTCTTTTTAATAAGAAATACAGGAGAATTACAAGGGCTGGTTGATTCTTCAATATGCCGAACATTTAGTTGCTCCTGTACCAGCTGTTCTAAAGCCTGCTGTTTCTCTGTTGTTAAAGGCTATGCACAACTCATACAGGTTTGTCTGTCCACCACTTTAAAGGTAGGGCTGTTGGTGCCTTTGAGATATCAGCAACTGTTGTGCCCTGAATGGCTGGTGACTGTACTTTATAAACTCTTCTAATATTTTTCCCAGAAACATACATTAATTTATGGTTGTTTCTAAGATTGGGGGAATGTTAATCTGAGTATTCCATTGCTGTAACAAATCATGTTCCCACAAATTCATTGCTATGTTAGCAACATATGATTTTTAATATTCCTTTCTGTCCTTCTGGCCCTATACATTTGACCCATCTCATACTCTGTTTCACCTGAGATAATGTTCCAGTCCCTAAAAGATGAATATTTATGTCCTAAAGAAGTCAATTTGGATGCCAACGTTCTGGAAAATTATTGTTACATCCACACCTATCTTCTAGACCTTCAATGACAACATCCATTTATTCATATTTTTAATTTTGATCTTTATTCATTTATAGATGTTTGCCAAAATACTCGTTTTATGGTTTGTCCTGAATTTTTTGTTCTCTCTTCTAGAGCTGTTCTATTATCTAGAACAGTATGGTTTCTTTCAATAGGCATTAGGTTCTTTAATTGCTCTGGGAAGGAGTTTCCTCTACAATGGCAGAAAATGACTGAACCAGATTTGGCATTGGGGCCTGCAAAGGCCCCTCCTCAAGGAATTTCCTTAAGGCAAAGTTTTACCTTGAATGTCTGTTATTGGACTACATTCATTAGTCTAATGCCTGCCTTTGCCACACCTTCTGCATAATCCAGAAGGGAAGGGCATTCTGTTTGGATTATTCTCAGAATAAACCTTATTTCTAGGAAGACCCT
The DNA here is from genome assembly GCF_000317375.1 of Microtus ochrogaster. Lineage (NCBI taxonomy): Eukaryota > Metazoa > Chordata > Mammalia > Rodentia > Cricetidae > Microtus > Microtus ochrogaster. The sequence goes on along the minus strand of NC_022027.1, from coordinate 32,310,684 downwards.
GTTTACAATGCCTTTTAAGGTGACCTTGTTTGCGCCACAATTATAATACTTGACATTTTGATTTTTTTTCTCAAATCTCTCCTATCCAAGCATCATTCAATACTGATTGCATCTTGGATCCATTCCTCCAAGGGCAGTGACCTTGCCTTTAAAGGCCTAGTTATCCTTTTGTATTGAGAATTGGCATTTTTCAAAAGTCAGAAAATCAATTACTATTTGTCTAGCTTCTAAATTTGGTATCATTCTATTTACTGCTTAAATCAATCTTTGTAAGAAACCTGTGAAGGCTTCCCTTGGACCCTGTATAACTTTAGTAAATGACTCTTACTTCTCCAATTCTGTCCCAAACATTCAAAGCTGCTGTGTGGCATAAAGCCAGGGCATGGTCATCATATAAACATAACCTTTCTATAGTAGTATAATCTTCTCTAAGAAGATAATATTGGGAGATTTTCATACCTCTAGCTTTACTTTATTGATCAATAGTCTTAGCCTGTTGAAAGGAGGCCATTTGTTTGTCCTGGCCGCCTAGAACTGAAAAGATCAGACAGAAACTGTATTAATTAAACCACTGCTTGGCCCATTAGCTCTAGCTTCTTATTGTCTAACTCTTACATATTAATTTAACCCATCTCCATTACTCTGTGCATCACCACAAGGTCGTGGCCTACCAGCAAGGTTTCAGCATGTCTGTCTCCAGAGGTGGCTCCATGGCTTCTCTCTTTACTCCTTCTCCTTTCTCCCAGCATTCAGGTTAGTTTTCCCCACCTGTGTTCTGCCCTGCTATAGGCTCAAGCCAGCTTTCTTTATTAACCAATGGTATTCTCAGCACAGAGGGGATTCGCACATCATTAGCCCGTTCTCTGAAGCACATACTCCATTGTAATTGTGAACTAGCCTCTAAAACAGCTTTAACCAAGTCTTCTAGTCTTTACAGATAATTTTATTACAAACTGACCATGAGTTTAACATTTGCTTCACAAAAGGTGAATGCGTGCCTTATGAGACCATCATTTCCTTGAATTTCCTTAAGTCTAAAATTGGCACAGGAATCCAATTAGCTCTTATAGAGTCTCTATAATTTGGCAATTCCTGTAAGGTTACTAGATATACTAAGGTTGGTTGTTTGAAAACTTTAGGTTGTTCCTCTCTATAATGTAATGCTGAAATTGGTTCTCCATTAAATTCTTCTGTCTGAATCTGAATATCTCTATGATCTGTTTTATTAAGTTTTTCTAAGGTCTGTATCTTGGCAGTCAAACCAAATAGCTTTTCAAGAGATAAACCAAGCATTATCAAAACGGCAATGATATTATTTACTATTATCAAAATGATAATAGTATGTCAATCCCAGTTGACTATCACTTCATTTAATGTGTCACTTTTAAATCATGTATTACATAATCATGCGGAGACCTAACTTTATCTATTGTAATAGTGTTTCCCATTTTTCAATGTGGGAAAAAAGCTCTTTTAACTAATTTCTCCCTTAAAGATTCCCAATTTTCCCACCAAACCTTCTGTCAATGATGATGAAGGTGTGAAGTTTATTGTTGCTGCAGAGAACAGTAAAAGCCTGACTGGATTTCAAGGCAGCTACCTAGTTTGGCAGTAGCCTGAGAAGGGTGTTCAGGGAAAGCCCACCAGGAGAGAAGAAAACCTAGCCAGTAGGGTGGTGACTCTGGCCGTGTGTAGCTCTGGCCTATGCCAGTGGCTGTAAAGCCACAGGAAATGGCTTTTTCTGTGAATTTGTACCCCAAAAGTTGGGTGTCAGATGTAGCACAAATAATAAAAACCCAGAGACAGATATTGGGGTTCAAGCTGAAGATCAGAAAAGTAAAGCAGCCAAGCCTCTAGAGAGTTCTTACCTCTACTAAGGCTCAGACAAACAAAGAGGCCATCCTACGCTCAGTGTGACTGCCGACTACAATGCTCTCCACCAAACTTCAGACTGCCCATGGAGAGATCCTGAGCTCATCTTCTTCTTTTTTTTTTTTCTCTAATGCTGGACTAAAGGTGTGCAGCACCACTGCCCAGCTTCTATGGCCAACTAGTGTGGCTGCTTGTTACAGGCATGTGCCACCACTGCCTAGACTTTATGGCTGACTAGTGTGGCTAACTTTGCACTCTGATCCTCAGGCAAGCTTCATTTATTAAAACACAAAATTAATATCACTATGGACCTCTTTCACTTGAGATCCTCCATAAATTTGAATCATCCCACAGGCTTTTCTTAAACATATACTGCATTGGTTGCTGTACAGGGTAAGAACTATGTGCAGGACACATTTTCTTTTCTTCCAGGGCCAATTTCCTCACAAGAATTCCCAGCGCGAGTATGCCACTGCTCACTGTGCTCAGTGTGCACACTTACAGCAAGGCAGCAAATTAACGCAGGGCAACCGCACTGAAAACAGACTGTGGCTATGTCAAACACTGCAGGCACCACTAAGGACATCCTTGCTTTTTCCTTTCCAAGAACTAGTGCCTGTTTATGTTTTACTTTTTAACTTAGTACTTAATAAGCAGTTAAGTGCAATAGTTAATGATTCCATGAAGCAGTTGACCCTCGCTGTCAAGCTGGTGATGAACAAGTCAGCATGTCTCAAACTGACAGCATCATGAGGGATGAGAACAGGTGCTTGATAGGGTGGCAAGGCAATGAAAATGAAAGGGACCAGGAAAAGCTGCTGGAAATTAAACGCTGACCAGAGCGCAGCCCACCAGCTTCCCCATCTCCTGATTACTCTTCCTCTAGGCAACTAGGGAAGAGACCTACCTTCTAGATCCACACTGCAGAAGTCCAGATGGCAGGGATGCCAGCTGTGATGGTCTCAAGTCACCTTCTCAAGCATTTCTACTGCCCACAGATTGGAATGGCTTCATCTTGCTTGTTAGGTCCATGGCTCTAGCATCTCCTGTTTCCATGCACTCCTCTGCCCTGTTCACCCATCCTACCATCTTCTGACTCTTCTCTTAAAAGTGAGGACTGCCCCAAACACAGAAGCTTAGCACTCATTTAGGCAAGTGAGCACTATTAGCACAATATACTGCTAAAATTCTACGTGTTCTTTGGTATAAGGCCTCACAATTAGTTTTGATACACAGCTTCTTGCTTTTATGTGTAACAAGTATAAAACCTAAGGATATTACCAAATATCAACTTTAAAAAACTTTTTTATTTAATATACAGAGCCACATAATCCTCAAAATCCAGGCTGGTAACCGACTACCTCTTCAGCTCCCCTGCCCATGTGACACGTGCTAAACAAGGGACAAACAATACTGTATATGCTTTCGGAGTTCCATGATTTGTTAGCAACCGGTGAGAAGTGAGTGCTGACGAACTCCCCCTGTTCCTCTCAGGAGAGCCACTCGCAAACACTAGAAGCTGACAATTAAGGGAAATGTCCTGCCCAGCACTGTGAAGTGAGTGCTGAAGGCATTTCATGATGAGATAAATGCTTACATAAGTACATCACCAGGAGATCAAGTAGAACTGACTCCAGGCTGCGCTCTGCACTCAGGACCTGGGGCAGAGCACCAGTTATCTGACATTTAGTCACACACAAACGCTCGAGTCTGCCTTCTCAAAGCACTTGCTCTATTTTTTAATGTAGTGTTGGTGTACTGAGAGTGTGTTCATTTCTTCTTGTTCTTCCATCAGGCTTGTTTAGTGAGACTGTGCAATGCTGGAGCAATAGTCCAGAATGTCCTGAATAGTGAACTCCATTGTGACTCCAGACCCAGGATAGCAGCGAGCTATCAAGCCCTCGAAGTGCTTGTACTGGCGTATAAATTCGTCTTGCATGGAGTGCCACACCACCTATCGCAAAACAAGTGAAAGCCAAGAACTGTGAGGGGAAATGGTTACATTATCACACACAGAGAACAGACTGTAAGAGGGAATCTAGAATTTGGTACAGCATGGTAGTTAAGAAAATGCATTCTGAAGCCAGCATCCTTAGTCCTTCTAAGATTTGTGACCTCAAGTTCCGATCTGTAAACAAGGTGTGGCTAACGACACTTCTTCCTCCTAGGGAATAAGCAGAGTTCTTAGGACAGCTCTGCCATATGCAAGCACCCGGCATGCTTTAGCTGGTATTTCACAGACTCTACACCCACAACAGATGTAGCTCTGCACAATTATGTGTGGAACAAAGACCATCATTCAGGAAGTGCAATACTTAACACTTAAGGTCCATTTCAGACAAAGTTAATTTTTTTTTCTTTAACAAAAATTGATGGCATAAATATTGCTTGATACTGGGGAAGGAAAGCAAGGATGATTCAGACAATTACCTGATTCACAACCTCGCCATGGAGGTGGACATGCAGGTAATTTCAAGACAGAATTCCATACACGCAATGATTAAAGGCTTAAATTAAATTAAATTTATCTGCATCAGCACTATGCAATTTAAGTCTCCTGAGGACCAGGGGAGGGTGGGAACTATGATCATATCCCAGCATGACAACTGAGGGGATATACTCTTCTAGGGTTTTCCGGTGAGCCTTCTAAATCCTCCATTCCTGTCTTAAGACCAGTCACTGTCTCCCACGGTATTTGTTACACTGTTTGCTTTTAATCATTTGGCTCGTGCTGGTTTCCACTGAGTACCACACTAGCCACTCATTAGCATGCTGTTCTACTCTGGGAAGCAAACACAAATGCAGCATCATGGTGAGCATGTCTATGATGTCTATGATGCTGAAACTAGCTATTCTCCCCAGCCCCACTGCTCGTGAACGAGGCTTGCTGCCGTGCTACTCCATCTCTCTGAGCACTCATTCTTGCTGTCTATAAAATGCCAGTGCCCATGAGAGAGGCTTCAGGTCTGAAATAAGGAAATTTGAAGCTCAGGAGGCAAGTAACTTGCCCTAAATTGCAGCTTCATCTGGATCCGGATTACAGATCCATTTCTAGCTCCAACCTCACTCAGTGCTCCTGCACCATACTGAGCAAAGCCACATTCACTAAGCATAGGCTTTAAGACAAAACCCCAGTTAAACACAAACAATAAAGCAGAAATAATTATATAAGGACCTTTCTTCCTTACAATCATCACCCTGACCTGTGCTTAATAGAACTTTCATTTGTCTTTTACTTTCTGTCTTGCTTTTTGGAGGCAGGGTGTAGCTCAGGTTGGCCTTGAGCTCACTATGAAGCCTAGGATGACCTTGTGTCCTTGTGCGTTAACCCCCAAGTGCTGGGAGTGCAGGCGTGCGGCAGCACACTCAGCTGTGGCACTGCCGAGACACTAAAACAGAGCATGTGTAGCTCCTGTGGAGAGAAGCCCAAGTCTGTGAAGCCAGGGGATGCACATACCTGCAGTAAGTTCTCCTCTTCACATAAGTGCTTATCAACTTTCTTGTAGAGGTTATCCAGACCCTTCTTCACCTCCTTGCCAGGATATTCTTTAATGACTTTGCGAAGCTCTTGCTTGTTGAATGCAAGCTGGTAGCTCACTTCCTCCTCCCGTATGCCCTGTGCTACTCGGGCTTCAACGCCTTCAAAGAAATGCTTCAAGGAAACAAAAACGAATAATGGCTAAGGACGTCTTACACCATCACCTGAACTTTGTAAAAATCAGGCTTTTATGTAAGTGCAGAGAAGCTAAAATAACTACCATTTATTACCATGGTACTTGGTAGTTACTTTTTACCATTCAGATTCTTTTCTGTTTCTGTAATGTGAGTATGCAGAAAATAATCTCATGCGCTGCATTTGCTTCATTTTCCATTTAATATGTTTATAGACTTACGGTTTTTCTCTCTCTTTCAGCCTTCTGCAAGTTGGGATGGGATTATAAACACAAACCAACAAAACAATCATTTCTTAATTTTATTATTCATCATTTGCTCAGGGAAATGACTCAAGTCAAAAAAGAATGACAATGTACAAAATAATATTTTTATCTTATATGTTATATATGTATGTGTGTGCATGGGGTGGGGGGTGAAGGCCAGAGGTTGACATCTGGTTGTCTTCCTCAATTGCTTCTCTACTTTACTTTTTGAAGCAAGATCTCTCACCGAGCCTGGACCTCACTGTTTAGGCTACATTTGTAGGTCAGTGAGGACTCAGGACTTGCCTGTCTCTGTGTCCCCGAGCTGGGATTACAGCATACTTTTACGAGGACATTAGAAACTCAGCAAATAGTTTTACCCCAAATCTATTCTCCTTTTCTTTTACTTTTCTTTTCTGTCTTCCTCTTTATCCCCATGCACTCTCTCCCTCCATCCCGCTCCCTCCCAAAGAAAGGGTTTTTTCATATTGCCCTGGTGATTTTAGAACCTGCTATGTAGACCGAGCTGGCTTTGAATTCAGGGATTCATCTGCCTCTGCCTCTCAAGGGCTGGAATAAAAGGCATGTGCCACCATGCCTGACCTTGTTCTTTTATCTTGACCAAGTTTTTGAAAACTTCCCCTGAACTACGTAAAACTTGGCCATTTATGAAGAAAAAGATGGGAAGAGTTCAGTCAAGGTTTCCCCTCAAGTTCACTTTGTTTCTGTATTTGTAAAATGGGATGACAGTACCTTAGCTCATATGATTGTTCTATGTATGTATTATTTACTTTGAGACCGAGTTCTGCCCATGCAGGATTGAATATAATTCTTGCCTCAGCCTTCAAGGCAGTGAGGACTATAGGAGTGTCTTCCACACCTGGGTGTATCACCATTTGTAGGGATTAAAGGAAACTACATACATAGAACATCTGTTAATGTCTGCTACACGGGCAGCTTCAACAGCCAAGCCCTCATCCTCATTCTCCTGTGTCAGTACACAGAACATCTGTATGCTATCAGATCAAAAGCAGGAAAGACCAAATGAAAATCTACTCACGTTTAGTTTCTCAAGAGGCTGTCCTAAGGAGTAAATGACATAAGACTGGAGGTGATCAGTGTACTTCTGCTTGGCTTCCTTCTTCTCAGCTTCTAGACATGAGATTTTCAGTCGAGAAAGAGTTGCAAAAATATGGTGGAAGTTTTCCATCATAACTACATCCCTGGGGGTCTTCTGGCTTTCATTTGCTACTTTTTCCACTAAAATCAAAGCAGAAAAGAAATGAAAACTTCTCTGATATGAGTCAAATAGTTCAGGACTAACACAATATTCTGCATTGCAAAGTCTTCACAGCCTCCTGAAACAACCATCTTCAAACAATACCGTGCACATGTGGAAATTCAGTATGGAATAAAAGTAACTTTTCAAATCAGTAGAGGAATTATGAACTATAGCTGCTATGTTAGGGCAGCCAGATGATTAATATCATGGCTAGATTCTAAAATGTTCAATTACTTAAATATAAAAAGCAATAACAGGATCATGAGGATCAAGAAAAATATACCGAGTTAAAAATCAAGTTTTGTGATAGCATGGCCTCTAAGAATGACCCCAAAACAAGAGTTGAAAACTCCTACATGAACACCATGAGCAAAATCACAAAGTACAATAAAATGGGTGAGATCATTTGGTGCCTACTGGTATGGCAAGGGATAAACTGACAATAGGGAATAATATCTAGCACTTGTAGAGTATACATTCCACCAGATACTCAGAGCATTAAACTGATATAAACTCTCTGCACCATAATTTGGCAAAATCTTGATATATACATAAACATTTTAATCACCAATTTCATTTCTAGCTGGAAAGAAACTAAAACATACTAAAGGCATATTCAGTAAGTAAATAGTGGTATATAGAAGACCACATGGCCATTAAAATAATTATAGTTACTATAATGGTTAGTACAGTCAGCCTGACAGGATCTAGATGTGAGAGATGGGCCTTGGGGCATGGCTATGGGGGACGATCCTGATTACATTAACTGAGGTGGGAGATCCGCCCACTGTGGGTGGGACAATTTCCTAGCCAGAGGATCTTGGACTGCAAACACTAACACCAGCATTCACTGCTACCTTCTTATGACTGTGGATATATATGCCCAGCTGCTTGCAGCTTTGCTGACTTAACTTCTCTGCCATGATGCACTGTACCTTGGACTGTGATGTGAATCAAATCTTTCTTAAGTTGCTTTTTTATCAAAGTATTTTATCAAAGCAACAGAAAAAATAAAACCAAGACAGAAATCTATATTAATGGATAAGGAAAGATAATAGGTTTATGGAGTTAAGCAGTTTCCAGGGTATGGAATAGTATACTAAAGTATAGTAAAAAAAAATGTCGATTACAAAACCATACATATTTTATTCATTTCATCTGATTCTAAAATAAAATATGCTCATGTGCACTCACAAAAACTAGAAAATAGCCTTTCAAATCATGGGAAAGACTATTCGTAAGATCTGATGTTTCTACTTCCAAACTTTTCCATGCCCCTCTCCTCTTTCACTTCCTGTTCAATTTTTGCTTTTGAAATCACTGAGTGTAAGTAATCAGACAATTTCAAATTAACATGTCCAAAAATGTTCCCAACTTAGTGGGCTTTCAGGCAGACCAGCTCATACCGAAACTCCCTGAGTAACAGATAAAAAACTGCAGCCTAAGTGAACTGACTTGTAAGCACTACACAGACATCCTTGCCTAGCACCCAGAACCCTTATTAAAATGCAAAGGTCATTTTTTACATTTTAAAAAACCCTTCAATTTCGTATAGTGATAAGGCCTCGGAGCCTGGTCCAAGAGTGGCTCTTGTGTCAGTTCATGTGCTGCTTAGCTTTCCCATTTCACAGATGCTCAGTTTCAGGAAGCCCACAGGGACTGCAGTCTACTAAAAACAGTGAGCACGTCTGCACCCAGCTTCAGAATTACTCAGGAACAACAGAAAGAGCCACAATGGTCTTTAGAACAAACCATAAAAACTCACCATTAACAAACACTCCTCTGATTAGTTTGGTGTATGCTTTGTCCAGATCGCCACGACGTTCAGCATTTTTGAAGATTGATTCTGCAAGTCCAGCAAATTCTTCAAATTCAGCAACAAATGGAAGAATTCCTACTTTACTTTTCTTCGAGATCTTTACTTCTTCCATTTGCCTTATTTGGTTACTCTAAAGTAAGGCAGAGAGCAAGGGGAGAAAAAGCCAAGCAACTTAGAGACCACAGATAACCGAATGCACACATAGTGCACAGAGCACTGCAGAAGCTTGCTTAGAACTGCAACAAGGTAACAAAGGAAAGCGATTCTCTAGATAGAAACATTCTCTAGATAGAAACATTCTATACTGCACTGCATTCAGAAAATAAAAGCAAGGAAAACAATTAAACTTATTTAAAAGATGATTCAGTCAAGGATTTTGAGCTTCAAGTCTGTATTCCAACTAGAATCAGTCTGTCATTCTATCGTTCATGAAGGACAGGGACAAGACAGGTGTCCACTAAGGCTATAGCAGAGCCAAGGCCAGGGCATGGAGGATGCCCCTAGTTTATTTCTGGTTGGTGGCCAAACAGCTAAGTCTGAAAGGCATAACCACTTCCAAACTAGTACTAAACTGCTCTCTAAAACTTTATTTAGACAAATTCTCTAAAGGTGTGGGTACAAGCCCAGAGAAGGAAGACACAAGTCTACTATGGACTTTCATTTCATCCAGCCATCAGGATACAGAAAGATCTACTGATTTAATATGACTCTACATACTTCTCTACTCACATAGACAAATCAATTTCTACCTAAAATTTCAGTCTTGAGATATGAGAACATAAGCTGAAAAATCACATATTATATGGATTAGACAGTAATTTCTAGACTGCAGGCACTGGTGTAAAAAGCTCTGAGAACTCTGTCTACTACTTGGGTTTATGGTTCCGAATGCTCCACCTCGTCAGCACTAACAAACATTAGGATGGAGGGATGAAGAGGGCAGTAGAGGACTACAGGGTCACTTAGTAACTGCTGACTCAGGGAAATAACTCCACCTCTTGAACACCAGCATCGCCTCCTGAGGTGCTGGTAACCTGAGGGTCACATGACTCAGGAAGGTATTGCTGGCATCACCTCCCCCAAGAAGGTGGTAATGTGAGGGTCAGATGCGTCTGTGCACTCTCAGGCCTGAGCTAGACTGCTGTGAATTACTCAGGCTATCAGGTATGACGCACTTTTCCTCTGCCAGGCCATGTGCTGATAAAAGCACCAGGACCTCACGTTCTGACTTCCAGGGTCACTCACTCCGTGATCTCAGCCTTTGTTAGCTCTTCCTTTTCCTCCCAAATGTCTTCCTACAGTAAGAAGCTCCTAGTTACCAACACTTCTGGAGAGGGATGTGCTGTCTGTGTGATGCTAGAGAATGAGGCTCTAGCCTTACACATGCCAAGCACACCATGTACCACTGAAATACACTCCCAATCTAGACAGTGCTTAAGCATAAAGCATGGAATGATTTTAATTGTCCTTAATATTTTCACCTGCCATTATTCTATGGATACTTAAGAACTAGATATAACTTAAAGGCTATATAGTAGACATATTCAAATGATAAAACTCCAAAAGTACATTAACAAAATGAAAATGTTTTAAAGAACCAGGCTTATTCATTCCTGCAAACTGTAAAAGTCTAACAGGTAACAATAAAGCTACTTGTATTGTTTTTATTTTATGAGGAACATGATGATTGCTAGATGTTATTAGCAACAGGTTTCTCTGTATAGCTCTGTATACCAGGCTGGTCTAAAACTCAGAGATCCACCTACCTCTGTCTTTGAGTGCTGGGACTGAAGGCATGTGCCATCACGCCCACCCAGGAGCAACTGATTCTTAAAAAAGGATAGCAGTATGACTTTGCATACTATTAATTAAAATGAATTATAATCATTTAAACTATCTATTAAAATAAATCAATTTTACTAGAATATATGAAAATAACAACAAATCCAAATGCCTTTCAATTGTTTCATTAAACCAAATGTCGCAGATCAGTAAACTGAGTCATCAGGGTCCCACTGGGTCACTCGGGCAGAAGCTGTCCCTATGCATGTGCCTGTCTGACCAAACGCTCCAACTTATTCTGTTCAAATGGACTGCTGCTAATTCCCTACCTCACAGCTTTGGGGGTTATGAATACTAGACCCTGGATTAAACAAATTAGCCATTTTACATAATGACTTGTTCTTGAGTTAATCTTAACAGCTTACAATGCATTTGTCAAAGTTCCTCTTCACAGTCACCAAAACGTTTCCCAATGTGGTACTTAGGAAAGAAGCAGGGTCCACGTTCTGTGCAGTCCACACGTGGTGACTCATTTTGACTAACATGTAAAGGGAGTTAAAGCTATCAATTTTGTCTCCTAATGCAATTAAGTTGTTCAGTTCTGGTTCAATGCAGCGAAATATTTTAATCATCATTTGGCGAATCATATCTTTCCTGTTCAGAAAGTAAGAAAAGTAGTTAATTAATATAAACCTCAGGTAAATCAACCTTTAAATGTAACTGTAGTTTAGTATATAAAAATATAGCTAAAAATTGGTACTGTAGCTGAAAATGTCAAACTATGATGAACTATTCTATAGCAGTTCTGAATATAAAACTAGCCAATTGCTTGCTTCATTTGTAAAGCTGGGCACTGAACTGTGCTTTTCTATCTCTAAGAAATCCACTATTATCTACCAGCAAACACTAGCACGGACTCATCCATCTGTGATTTCCAGACAGAACAGTTCAAGATGAGGCCTATAATAGGACCAACAACAGGAGAGTGAGCACATTAATGACTAGTATTGACTGCCACCTGGACAGGATCCAGAACCTCCTAGGAAACATGCCTCCATGTGTATCCGTGAGAAATTATCTATGCTAGACCGCTTCTGGACATGTCCATGGGATGACCTTGATAAGGTTAGTTGAGGTGGGGAGACCTGCCTACTGTGAGTGGCACTATTCCCTGGGCTGGCTTCTGGATTGTATAACAAGGAGAAAGTGAGCTAAACACAGGCATTCATTGCTCTCTTCTACTGATAGAACATGACCACATGCTTCAAGTTCCTGCTGCCTTCACTTCCCCACCTTAACTATGGGACAAAATAAACCCTTTGCTTTTACAGGGCTTTTCATCATCATAGCAAGAGCAACACAACTAGAACAGCACACAACCTGCAGGTTACTGAGAATTATGTGGCTATTTCCATTAGCAACACTTTCTTATGCCTCAATCCAAGTTTACCTTTTCCATTACAAACAACAGATAATAATAAAGACATACTCAGATGAAACAGGCGGCAGTGTGCCAGAACTATGCTGTCGTGATAATGAACCACCATCCACGTCTTCTGCTTCATTCTGCAAAAATAGTGACAAATTTATATACAAAAAGTCTGCTGCATGTTAAAATACCTACAAGAAAATACTTTATGGAAAACAGTAATATTTTCACTACTATTAAAGTAAAATATACATTATTTAAGAGAGTTTCATGAAATGTGTTCTTATATTTAAAAATATTAAACTGTTGCGTGGGTGTGTATGCACACACATGTGAAGTGTCACAGAGCAAGAATGGAGGACAGAGGACAATGTGGTGGAGGCTGTTCTTTCAGTTCACTCTTATGTGGGCTCTGGGAATTGAATTCAGATCATGAGGTTTGCTCAGCAAGCACTTTACCCACTGACCCATCTCACCCGCCTGTTTTTACCCCGACCCCCAAGGACTAATATAGGGTAAAAAAGTTAGTTATCTTTATTTATGTGTACATGTGGTATGGTTGTGAAGAAAACAGGACATGAGACCAGGAATGTACTCAGATGTAAAAGGAGTTTGCCACAAAAAAACAAAACAAAACAAACAGAAAAAGGAAAACATCCAACAACTTTAGAATGAAAACTTCAGCATTAAAAAATGTTGTGGGGCTGGAAGATGGCTCAGCAGTTGGGAGCACTGCCTGCTCTTCCAAAGGACTCGGGTTGGATTCCCAGCACCCCACTCCCTCCATGACAGCTCACAACCTGTAACTCCAGGTCCGGGGTGTCCTACACCCTCTTCTGGCTTCCCTGGGCAATGTACACACGTGGGGCACAGACAAACATGCAGACAAAACATTCACAGAGATAAAATAAAATAATAAAAAATAAATATATAAATGCTATCATAAATTCTTTCTGAAGCATAGCAAGCAACACTCCTACTACGAGGAACGGACTCCCAACAGTAACAAATTTCTCACTCATCTCATGATGGCTTTGCATACGCTGGCTGCCTGAGGGATAACTTTTTGAGATGACTCTCATTTGAATTGTGATTTTCCAGAAACTCTCTCATTTCATCCTCTTACACTTATGCCCTGAAGGGGCTGAGGCTGAGGAGGAATTGCTATATTCATATTACGGGAGCAGAGTCTGGGAATTAGGGCACCACCTACAGTGCACATGTACACTTGCAAGGCCACAAGACAAAATTGGACACAAAGCTGATGCCCCCATCTCCCTCTGTACAGCATTATCTCTTAGGTTGTGTTTTTTCTTTGGGAACACTAAAATAAAATTGGTAGGATTTTTGGTCTTTTAGATCTTATATTCTGCATCCCAGGCTAGCTTAGAACTCATATAATCCTCTCACCTAAATTTCCCAAGCTTGAATTACAGACATGAGTGACCACATCCTGCTTAAAATTGCTTTTTGAATGGTGTTCTCTACAGAACAAAGGCAGACATTTCCTCCTTTGTTAGGATAGAGGTTGTTGGTTTAAGACATTCTGGAATACTAGAAATCCAAACTCCCAACTACTTTCCTGTTTTCAGTATTCTGTGAATAACAAGAATACTTAAAGATTGGTTTATTGCAAATCTTTCCTTTTCAGTTTGGATACTGAAATTGTGAACACATAATAATAGTAACGAGGTTAATTATGTTACAGACTATAAACACTGTTCAAATAAACGTAAGCATACCATTGATGCAGACATGTTTTGATGTTGCTGTAGTTTGAAAAATTTACTTATGAAGTCCTGTTCTGCCAGACACAGTGGTTCCAGTTCACTCAGTACCTGTTCAAAGATCTGAAGGAAATCAAATGACCCAAGGATTAAAGAACTGAATTGATGCTTAAACAAATGCCACCTTTAGTTCACTCTTCAGCAAGGACACAGGTCAAAGTATGAATAATTTCCTAAGTTAGACTCCTCCAGTGTGCCAATGATAAACTTTCCCACGACTGACAGAGTAACATAATACCAAGGTGAAACAGACTGAAGAGAAGACTCACAGTCACTTCGAACACAAAAGGAAGACAAACCTTGAAACTTACTGGAGGCATGGCAGCCGACAGTGAAGCTGTTACTCCTTCTTGATTCTGTCATTCCTCAAACAACTAATGTGTGATTTGATGTCATATTTGTAACAAGTAAATGTTAATGAAGCTCTTACATTACTTAATTGATAAATCATATTTTAGTTGCCATTTTTGATGGGGATTTTTTTTTCAGATTCAAATAAGAGTTGGAGGGAATGGTAATGACCTAAAAGTTGATCCAGCACAGAGGCCTGATCGTCGGCGCCAGGAGACCTAGCTTTGGGCCTGCCAGCAACAAGCAGGGGAGGCGCCTTGTTTGCGACCTGCCCATCCAGCACAGAGGCCTGATCTCTTGGCACCAGGAGACCTAGCTTTGGGGTGAGTTTCTGGCCCC
>NC_022027.1:32277207-32289315 GCF_000317375.1 Microtus ochrogaster | reverse complement strand
CCTTTTCTCAATAAAATAAAAAAATAAAAAAATAAAATGACCTAAAAGTTGTCCCAGGAACCTCCATCTCTGAAAACACTTAAGGTAATCACATGCTAGTGCTAAGAATTGCCTGTTATTTTACCTTATCAAATTTGGTTCTGTCGGCGACATCGAGGTCTGAGGCAGACATGTTCCCCATGTCCAGCAGGGAGGAGGACTGGGACCTGCGACTGCCCGAGCTCTGGACGCTCAGTTTATTCAGACTGGAGGTTGATCCAGTGAGTTTCCCAGAGCTCCCATGGAGACCTAAGAAATAACAGAACTTTGAAAGCTGTGTCTCAGGAACAAAAGACCTACAACCTGCCTAAGGGCTACCTTTTAGAGTCTCGGTCTTCTGGGACTTAGATTCTCCTGCATGTTTTGTAGAATCCATGACACTCACTAACTCTGGGTCCTACTGCAGAGAATGTTGAAGGAGAGCTACATGTGTCTATGGACTAGCATGGAAAGGACCTTGCTGATGAGATAGTCTATGCTCTGACCCATCCCATCCTAAAAGGAAAGCATCTGGTGCTATCTCTAAGCTCAAGGATATGGGCAGGAACATAGATGAGGGTCATGCTAGCTGTGCTAACACTACAGCTGACAGAACTCTGTAATATTTCTAAAGAAAACTTGCAGCCAAGTATCAATCATCTCTACTTAAATACCAATCTGTGAAGTTGGACCACAAGAAACTATCAATTCCTGACATATTTTCCCATGAAAGCCAATCATTTATGATTAAACTTAGTATGTTCCTGTATCTAAAAACCTTGCTTTTCTCAGTAAGTTACTTAGCTAATGGCAGATACATGTGCATCTGATATCTTTAAAATATAATTGAAATGTGACATCACTAACCATATAAGTAGGAGACATTTGTGTTTAGGTAGAATTTAGGAATTCATCATGGCCATGGAGAAAATGAATAACAGCCTCCACACATTAAGGAATTAATGGTTGTGCTTAAAAGAACATATAAGGTTTATTCAGAATATAAACAGTGCAACACTGAAGAAACCACCCTTCCTGAATACTGCTCTGTTAACTTGCACTATTTACTAAGGCAGAAAGGGAAAATGATGTTCTAATAAGGACAATTCAAGCTTTGACCTCATTATACAAACCATTACCAGACCTCTAAGACTTTTTTCAAGGATTTATTTTTATTACTATTTTAATTGTGTGTGTGTGTGTGTGTGTGTGCATGTGCATGTGAGTGAGGGTGCCAGCAAAGCCAGAGGCATCGGATCCCACTGGAGCTGGGGTTACAGGTGGCTGGGAGGTACTGAGGTGGGTGCTGGGAACTGCACTCAGGTACTCTCAAAAAGCAGTATGTGCTCCTAACTGCTGAGCCATCCCTCCAGTGCCCCTCTAGTAATAGTTATAGCTCTTCTAAACACAGCGTGTAACAGAAGTGCAATGTTAAGGTCTCCCATAAACCCTGACAACAAAGCTTTCAGCCCTTGCTGTGTAACTGTAACCACGTCACTTATTTCTTGGATGTACACACAACCACCATGCTGGGTTTCTTTTTCCAATACCTGGCGATTTGTTGCAATCAACATATCTGCTATTAATGTTTTCAAGACAGGTAACTAACACCTAGACATTAACAACCATGCACGGAGGGCGCCTACTAGCACAGGAAGCATACTCACTCTCTGGGTCCTGTTTGACAGCACTTTCTTTTCGAGGCAGTGTAGCTGTGATGGATTAGGTTGCAAGCATCAAAGACAAAGACAAGTTAATAAACTGCAATTTGCACAAACCATGCACAAGAGGCAGTTAGAGCTCTAGTTTAAAAGACACATGCAAAGAACTGTGAGCACTGACTAATGAGAGGTGCAAACACACGGAGAGTTGCTCTGTGACTGTTGAGAAACTATGAGAGACGTCTTACTACTCCTTTAATGTGGGGCTTCTACTTAGATATTCAGGAAAAGTATCAGTGTTTAAACCCTCTTTAAATGAGTGGGATTGTTGTTGGCTTAGCTAGGGAAGTTGGTACACTTCCGTTTAAAAGAATGAATTCACAAGGCTTTGTTTCTTGAGAAAATGAAGCTCAAGTAATTTAATACAGTGAAGAATGAAGGGGTCGCTTTAGACATTAACAATCCTATATCTCCTGAAAGCCCCTGAAGGGAATCCCCACCACATTAATCTTACTTTATCTGTCAAAAATAATGCAAGTGGGCCTTTGAAGATAGCTTTAAAATGAGAATCAAATATGCACTGGATTCCTTGGTAACTAGCCTGTGAATACAGGACTAGGTGGGGAGACAGCAGTCAGGAGCTGTGTGTGGAAGAGTGGTGCGAGGGGCAGACTAGCTAGGGAAGTCTGAATCTATCAGACAGCTGACATTTCTTTTATTCTCAAACTCTGCTCTACACCGTATGTATAGATCAACAATAGAGCCTAAGCCATGAACCATTCTGAACTCACACTCAGAAGTTCAGGTGAAAGGTAAGAACCAAATCATAAACTGGGACTAAAGAATAAACGATAATCTAAAAGCTGCTTAAAAACAGAGAGCAATGTGTCAACTGGCACAGTGCCAGGCCACACCTGAGGCAAAGGCCCAAGTAGAGTTTTGTCCTGGTCATTCCCATGCTAGCACTGGGATGCCAGCTTTGGCCACCAGAAGTTCAAGGGGACGTGGAACAAAAAGGGCAGATATTAAAGTGGCGAACCCACAATGCAGCTAACTGTCTGCTAATGTGAACACTATTCCGGGGGCTCTGAGGTATCATTCTGTGGGCTCACCTTCCGAGAGCAAAGGCTATTTCAAAGTCTTTTTTAAGCAGACAATCATGACTAGTCACCAGTACTGCCCATTAATAATTTGGAACTCAAAACATCTAAATTCTTTCTCAGCAGCAAAGTCTCAGATAAAGTCTTAAATATCTTTAAGTAATCTCCAGTAGATGATAAACACAGGAGTAGTGGATCAGGGCCTCTGTTTACTGCTACACTTCCACTGCTTACAATGGACATTTATAAACATTTATTGAATTAATCTTCCGCCAATCCTTGAATCCAGTCTTGTATTCAACTACCTTTGGAATCAAAAATCTTAGTTTCATTGAGAAACAATAAGATGGTTTCGGACACCATTGTAAAGATTTTGTAATATTAAACAGGGGCACTGTAATCATGTGACTATATATACAAAGGAACTAAAATCTTATGTATATTTTACAAATAACTTATTTGTTTCTTATAGTTAAGATATGTATTTCATATATGGTTATATGTCAAACCCAACAGCTGAAGTCCACGTGTAAGCACTACCTTGTCCCCAGCGACACCTGTAAAAATAACAGTCTCCTTTGCCTCTGTCTCAGTAAGTACATTTGGAGAAGAGGGATGGAAAAACCCATCAAAGTTTCAATGCCAGGAGGAAAACCCTACATCTCTGAGGATATCGAGGTAAATTATTCATCAAAAGAGGGAATAATTTATATAGAGATTTTTATCACAAAGAACAGATATTCTCTTGACATCATTAACCTATTTTGAATTTCTTGAAATGAGTGATGCTAAAGATAAAATTAAGTTTCCAGAAAGGAAGAGGTGTCCCCATTCTGATGATGCCCACTGTGTCATGTTCTTCCGTTTGTAAGGTAAACTGTTACCAGCACCCATGCTAAAGGATTGTCAGAGCAAGGACAATAAGAAGTTTCTATTTAAAGTGATAACCTGAAGTCATTGAAAAGCTAACCTTCCAAACCCAGGGGTTCCAATTGTAATTACAGTTACTATTAGAGTTCATTTACACATAATCTGGATTATTGAAAAAAATCTCTTAGGAAAAATTTCAACCTACTTAATTGGGAATTTCTTAAGATGTGTATTTAACTTGAATTTTACTTTTAAAATGTTAACAAGTCCAATGCTGAGAGACCAACAAACTGCTGCTATCCCCTGAATTTAGTTTTTCTCTTGTATTTGATGACAAAATAACTGATACTCTAATCTTCTGTGATGAATTATCACAAATTACCCTCCTATCCATCAGCATTTAATAACTACAGATTTATCCTTTTGCTATGACATTGCTTTAAAATTATAAAAATGTATTTTAAATTGTATTATGTAAATTAAAATATTTTAACAAGATAATTTAAGAACTTAGAGTAAGAAAAGGCTTAAGCTTTAAGATGTGATGATAATATAAAGATACTATTACATTTTATTTAAGTTGTATTTTTATATCATTTATCTTAAAGTATATGTAACTTGTTTTGATATACTGAAAAGAGATTTCTCAGCATAAAATGGCACATTAACAAGTGATGACAAATATACTTAATGAAACATTAAACACGTAACTGTATTAATAATATGCTCTTTGCCAAAAAAGGCATAACATATTCACAGTGAAACATCAACAAGATATAAACACACCGCTGTTTTAGAACAATTAGCCTTTAGGATGAGTTAGCATGTCTGTTTTCAAAAGCCTCCTGTCCCAAGACAGTATTTTACGAAGGGTAGCATAGTAAAGACAAATCCAAAGCACTTCAAAGTCTGGACCACAGTAATTAACACAGTGGCTAAAATTGGTGACATCTAAGGGCAGTCTTCGCTGCCCCGGAGAACAGATGGGAGCAGGACCCAGCAATACTCAACACTGCTGCCTGTTTCCTGCCATTGCTTAGGGCACAGGCTCATTTCAACAGTCAATGCTAAACTCAGCATTCTAAAGGGACTCCAGAGACACCGAGGAGTACACGATGTAGCCCTTTAAGGCCAGGTTTGGATTTGAATAGGCACAGAACTCCATCCAAAGAGAACTCCAGAGATGGGTACATGCAAGAGCAGAACGTGGCCTCAGCACATCTTTTCTTAGCTTGATACTTTCACTGGCTTTTCTTTCAAACAATGTTTTTGTCCCTTTAAATATTAGGAAATAAAAAGCAATACGCTCCAAATATTTTAATTTAGAAAATAAGGAACAATCACAAGAGAGATTTGGGTGATATTTCTGTATACCACAGGCAAGAGAGAAAATAAACACTTTTTCTAAATTCAAAGCAGCCAGTGAGAAGTAAGAAGCCAGGAATGACTTTCATTTCTTTCTCTGTGGAGAGCAATGACTGGCCCCCACCTGCAAAGGTCTTGGGGATCAGAAACCACACTCCTAGCAGTCTCTTGCCTAATCCCTTCTCTGCCAGGCTGCACTTAACTTTCTCACCTCTGCTTTCCCTAGCAACAGTGACCTCCAATCACAGCGTGAATGCCCAACTGCTGCTGGACTGATACACTATATAGTTTTAGCTTGTGAAAAAAATATGGACAGATACACATTTCTTTTCAAATACACTTTCTTTGAAACACCTGTAAATCAAATGTATTAGCTAGCCCTCCTCTTTCTTTAACTCTATTGTGTTTTCTCCTGCCTTGTTTAAAGCCTTGGAGTTACCATTCAGTAAGCAAGACTACTTCAAAAGCGGACACTGGGCCCACGCTAGGCTTACCAAATTTCTTGCTTTCTTTAGTGGTGCCAGTCATCTTGATCTTTGCAACTTCAAAGAAATCTTTGATTTCTCTTTCATATAGTCGGGATAAATAATCCATGTAATTCTTAAAATAAATGAAATATGTAGTTATTAGTAAACTAACAATTTTCTCCTTAATCGTTCCTTTAAATTCTTCATGCTTGTAAAACCTTAGTGTATTTCAGAGAATATAAAAAAGTTAGGCTATTTTCTGTCTTGAGAAAGAAACAAAGCAGACTGAATAGGTGAGGAAGCATATCATTAAAATTTACAGAAACGCCAAGTCAAGCAATCACACTTCTATTTCCATGGTTACGCATTGCCTTGGTACATTTTAAATGGAGTTACAACCATTCAGGCTAGGGTATGTGAAGCAGAACAGCTGAGCTTCTCCTGCTGCACTGTAATGGAGGCACAGTGTTCTAGTGTGTGGCGCACCACAAATCCTGTAATCCAATTCGCTAGCAAAGGACACTGGAACCATTTCAGTGTTGTTATGACAATGTCACAGTGGGTTTTCTGTTCCCTGGGGCGGATTACAGAGATGAAGGGTGCAGGAATCTTCATGAGGCTGACGCCACTTCACTTTGAAGGGCTCTGGGAATCTTCGTCCTTCTCCCTCCACGCTACCATGTTGCCCGGCAGTGCCAATGGCAATGGAGGGATCTTCTGATTTCACTGACCCTGGTCAGCTTTGGGTGTAAACCCAAAGGTTAGAATTTCATTAGTATACATACAACACAATTTTCAAAATAATTTTTCTGGAAACAGATTTGATTAATTGAGCCTTAAATGAAAACACCTATTATTTAGCATAAAGACTAATTTGTTTTTTTTTTTTTATCATACCTGTCTATCCTTACATGAAATACTCTATGTAGCCCTATAAGGATTCTTCAGTAGTAGAGCTCATGTATCTTTCCAGGTCCTAAGTTAAATGATTAAAGAATTTAGTAAATTTCAAGAAATCTCTAGTAGAATAATTATTCGCAGTTATTCTTTTAAACTCAGTACAGAATTTTACCTTAAAGATTCTTTATCACAAATCAGTCTATCGTTTTCTATAGAGTAGGCTCTCTAACATACTTTAGTGTCTACCCTTTTGCAATGTACAGATCATATCTGTAAGAAGAGTCTCAACTGTGAACTAAGACTGATAATCACAGTGTGGATTCGCCTATCCATGAGTATAAGGATTTTCCATCATAAAAATATGTAATGCTTCATGAATATGTACCCATGTACGCATGGGGTCTTGCTAATCTGTGCTGTTCTAATCTTATGGTATATGTGCTGCTGAGGAGGGCACTAGAACTAAGACAGAGATATGTCAGTCAGTCTCAGAGACGCTCAGATGTCCCTAATCACGAGGGAAGCACCTTATATGCGCTCACACAGACAGATGCTGCAGTCCTGGGAGAGAAGGTGCCTGAGTGGATGGACGACATGACTTCCACAGGCTCTAGTTATAGAAATAAAATAAGGTCTAGAGTGAGCCTGAGTACAGCTGGGAGTGACGGTGAAGATAAATCCTCATCCCTCAAGAATTTGGGATGGGCTTTTCCTATTCATTCCACCAAATGTGAGCTGTGTACACCCAACTGAGTGCTAAAAGAATGTGGGCTTGCTCGTTGGTTTATTTGGGTTCTTTCTGTTGTTGTTCTTATGTAATTTCTTCTTCCTTTTTAAACAAAATTCCTGATTTTTTTTACAATATTTCAGCAACTAAACTGGCCATATAAGGGGTGTGTGTGTGTGTGTGTGTGTGTGTGTGTGTGTGTGTACGTACACACATGTGCACCAAAAGCTCAAACCAAAGGATCAAGTAACATTCCTGGAATATAAGTCAATTTCATTTAAAAAGTTCATTAGTAGTATCATTCAAAGTTACCCTCTTGTAGGAAAAAACTACCCTCTGAGCAGAGAATGATCCATAAGTCACCACTAGGTTGGCACTCATCTTATTTCTTCACTTTAAACTACATTCATGAATAATGCATAATATGTAAAGATTAAGACAATCCTCTGGAACACAATTAGGCAAAAAGCTTATTGATTACTTATTTGAATAGTCACTAGGGAACAAAGCACTTGTTTGCATGAAACTCTTAAGAAGATGTATTTAATTATTTAAAATATTAATCTCCTAAAACTTCAAAAGGGAAGGAATTTGAGTACTATAAATATTTTTACTTAACGCACCTCCAAATCAGAATTCTCTTGATAAAACAAAACAGAATAATGTAACAGAAGAATTGCATAACACTCAAAAGACCCATTTGAGGAGCAAAAAGAATCATACCAACACTAGCAAGCCAGATCAGACGCACATGGACACTTCAGGGGATAAACATTTGTTTTGAAAAGTATTTTTGTGCATCCACAATGCTTGTGTTTGTATAGGGGTGGGGCGGAGGCTGAGAGTGGGAGAGCTGGTAGAAGTCAGAAGGTAAGTATGAGAGTTGGTTCTCTTCTACTGTGTGGGTCCTGGGAACTGAACTCAACTCAGGTTGTTGGGATTGGCAGCAGGCACCTTTACTAGCTGAGCTGTTTCTCCAGTCCTTAAAAGGCTTTTAAAATTATGGTTTGAATACATTTTACCAGATTCATCTTCCCTTTTTAAAAATCTCAGTTTATGAATGGTAAGGTCCTATTGCTGAAGACCACACTTAACACCGGACACAGTTAAGTACAGTTGGTGCCTAACTAGAGCCTCACACCTACTGACGAGTGTTCATGGTACTGGTGTATACAGGTTGATAAAGAGTCATCAATAATAGTCAAGCTTCTAGTCATGTTAGCTAGGTTTCTAGATATATAAAGATATAGTTCAGTTAGATGGGTATTCTCCAAATCTTTCAGAGACCTTCAGAATATGGCACTTAAAATGTTTAAATTATTAACTTAAAGACTTTTCATGACAATGAGACACATCTGTTCCTAGCTGCACCAACCTATTTCAAGAGGAAGCTGGGCATCGAAAGGCTCCTTATGGAGCTGTTTAGCCATTTGGGCAAAAAACTGCTCTTGCCTGGACTGCTTGATGGTATACTATATGGACTGGACATACAGGACTCATAGAGAAATGACTGTTGAACTTGCCTAAAGGTGAGACCGTCCTTCAGGTTTCCTATTTCATGAAAGAATCTGCCAGACATTCTGCAGGATACAGAAGAAAGTGACTGACAAACTGCCAATATAGGTGGAACTGTCTTTGAAATTTCCTGCTTCATGGAAAAGTCTGCCAGATACTATGAGCCAGTAGGCTAAAGATGGATGCCCCAATGGTACAGAATAACTTTGGGTGACTGTCCAGGCAATAAGATGTCTGTCATTTCTAGAGTTTTGGAAATTTCTTACAATACACTTCCTGTTTACTTAGGTAATATTATATCCTTCTAGAGTCTTTGATGGAGTTCAAGAATTTATAGTTATAATTATAGTTTTCCTTAGTTATGATAAAAGACAAAGTAGATATAAATATTGTAACTGTAATTTTTGCTTGATACCTATTTTGTTATATGTAATTTTACTATGTTAAAGTTAAAATCTTTCTTTTTTATTTAAACAGAAAAGGGGAGGTAATGTGGGATTCCCCTCTGTATGCTGTGAATATGATTAGTTAATTAATAAAAAAAACTCACTTGGACTGATAGGGTAAAGTAGAGCTAGGCAGGGAAAATTAAACTGAATGCTGGGAGAAAGTAGGTGGAGTCAGAGAGAAGTCATATAGCCCTGCCAGAGATAGACACCAAGCGGAAATTTACCTGGTAAACCACAGCCATGTGGTGATACACAGATTAATAGAAATGGGTTAAATTAATATGTAGGAGCTAGTCAATTAAAAGCTAGAGCTAATGGCCAAGCAGTGATTTAATTAATACAGTTTTTGTGTGGTTATTTCGGGAGTTTGGGCAACCAGGAAACAAACAAGCAGCCTCCTTACTACAATAAACAGATACTTTTTTAAAAAATTAAAAATAGATTTATTCATTTAAGTGTATTTTTTCCTGTATTCATGTCTGTGCATCATGTACATGCCTGGTTCTTTTAATCCAAGTAAATAACTGAACACTCAGAAGTCCAACTATCTTTTGCTCTGTTAAAAACATACTTCAGTTTTATGTTAAGGAGCTTAAAATACAATCTAAGACTATACTGTAGACCCAGTGAATAACTGACATCAAATCCATACCTTTGTTAGTCCTTCATATTTTCCATAATCTGTACTCTTTAGCCACTCCATCAGCTTGGCATATCGGAGCAAGTCTCTATGAAATGGATGATGATTGGGTAGAGTCAGTTCAGCAGAATGCTGAGCAAGAGTTGAACTCTGATCATGACCCTAGAGGGAGTAAATAAGTAATAAATATGATGGAAAGTTCAAGAGAACACTGTTACAATAGAAAATTTGAGATAATAACCAAATGTAGTCAAGTAATAACAAGCAAATCAGAAAAATAAAAACCATGCACTTACTTGTCAACTTTTACCGTCGTGTGTATTCATGGAAAACTACCACCATTAATACTCACGAGTATGCCTGGGTGGCACTCACTCCATCTTTCTAAAGAGTTGAGAGAGTTGGGTAAAGCTTGCCTCTCTCCATCACTTTACAGTATATTAAGAAATGAACTTCTTGATACAGACTGTATTATAAGAAACACACCAAAGGAAGTCATCTAAAACAAATTGTCCACTTTTCTTAATGAGATTCCTACCAGAAGCTCTATTTTTTCAACAGATAAAAATGTAAGATATGAAATTTTAAAGTTAGTAAGGACTATAGATGGTTATATCTTGGTCTTTCCATGATAATCCCTAATAACAATGTTAATTCCAATTTTTCCATTAAAGTGATGTGTAAGTCAAACGACCACATACGACTATTTTAAGCCTTGACAATTTATGTGAATAAATTAGTAATAAACAGATCATGTATCTTGACTTTTGCTTTAGAAAAATACAGACTGCTAGATTATTGGCTTACTAACCCTATTTTCTAGAAGAACCCAAGGTTCAGGGTATTAAGTAACTTGCTCAGGTCACATAGGGCAAAAGCCATACCTGGAATCTTTGTAACCATGTCTAACTTCTGTCTTCCTTTGAAAACATTCAAACAAAAGCATTTAGCTAGAATCAAAAGCTGCAACTGCTGTGTAGCTGTGTATAGAGATGAATGAGCATCTCTCTATAAATGAAACACCTCAGCCTTTTATTGGACAATTTAGCTCTTTCTTGCTATTCAGTCAACATCTGTGATGGAGAGGAAAGCCAATGCCAAAAAGATGAGGAAGCTGCGAGACTAGATTGTCCTTGAAACAGAATTTTCCAGCCAGCAAGCAGAGACCAACAAAGCCACATTTACTTGAAGTCATCCCCATTCATTTTAGTTGCCTACTCACAGACTATCAGTATTTTACAGAAATCATTAAATTTACAAAAGCTGCTGAATCAAGTAAAGGAGTTGGATGATTAACTTCTTCGTAAAATCACCTAAATATACTACTAGTTAAAATACAATGGTTTGATAAGCACCCTGAGCTAAAAGAATTAAAATTATTTTAATTTGAAGGATTTGTCACTTCTAATTTACACGCTTTATTATGTATGTCATTGGTCTGTTCCCAGACCAATGTATGGTTTTCAAGGTTAATATACCGTTGCATTACAGAACATCTCTACAGAACTGCACATAGAAAACAAAGGTACCATAGATGCTACACTTCCAGGTTCAGCAGTGTCTCCCTGGATCTCTTACCTACTGTGCTGATGGAGAAGAGGGTGTCCTACTTGACAAACGTTCCAAACACTGTTACCGAGCAATGTCACATTTGCGTTCATTGCACAAAACATTCTTCTTCATTAACTTTTCCCAATGACTCAAGACACAAAATGATGTCTTCTACAAATTTCTATTTACTCAGTCTATTACATATTAAGTTACATTATTTCAGGTTGAGAAAGCTTTTAAATCATTAAAAGTCTCTTCTGGAGAGTGGAAGAATTAATCATCAACAATTGTGCGGAGGGCCTTGCAGTTTACAAAGCTCTTTACATATGTCACTATGCTAATTTTCCCAGCATTACCATGTCACAAACACCTGGGGAACTGGCATTTCACATACCGACTATCAATCCTTTAATTATTATTGTCAAGATAGACTGTTATTAAAAGATTTACATTTGGATAAATGATTCCAGAATAAGTAATTGTAAAATTGTTGAGTTGCTTAATTCAATCAATAACATAAAATTATCACATGCAAAACACTAAGTATAAAGAAATTTGTCCTTCATATACTTAAAAACGTTAATTTTTAAAGTTTCTCTTATACATAATCATAGATTACCAACAATTACAGGATTACTGAATGGTCACTGCTGAGGTAGTTTTTTATATATAAATATGAATTCTTACACTAATCTTTTAATGTAGTTCTCATCTAATAAAATGGCAACTCTGTGATTAACATAATTCACAGGGTATTCAAATTAAGAAACATTATAAAAGCTTGGTGAGTAGCTGGGTGGTGGTGGCACACACCTTTAATCCCAGCACTTGGGAGGCAGAAGCAG
>NC_022027.1:32271201-32276922 GCF_000317375.1 Microtus ochrogaster | reverse complement strand
AAAAAAACAAAAACAAAAAACAAAACTTGGTGAGCTACAAAATTTTACCAGCATATATATATATGTAATTTTTGTTTTTGAAACATGGTCTCACTATGCAGTCTTGACTAGCCTGGAACTATCTATGTAGACCAGACTGGCCTCAAACTCATAGATATTTGCCTGCCTCTACTTCCCAAGTGCTGGGATTAAAGGTGTGCACCACCACATCCAGCTAGATAACTAGAATTTTTAATTAAAGGTAACATGGTGTACCTTACTAGAGCCAACACTGGTCTAAGTGAGGCAGATACTTTTTTTTATCTCTGCTATTAAATGAGGCAACTAAAAGGGAAGTGGCAGAGGTGCATCATTGCACGCTAGTTAAAAGCTCCCGGCTCTCCTGTTGCCTTGTCCTGGACGGAAATCACCATGTTCTTTAGCCCCTTCCCAGCATCCTGATGACTAAGTTTAACACAGAGACAATCTCTTTCTTGTACTTGAGACATCCTTTCCCACCTTCGGCAACACATCACAGGCCGCTGCAACACTGTTTTTTTGTTTATCATGCATCACTCACATGTTAACAGTACATATTAGATTTTCAGAAATGAGAAGCATTCACTTTAAACAAAGCCATTAGTTTACAAGGCAAAGAAGCACCACACAGAATGAGTAACCGCATATTACAGTCAATAGTTAAGGATGCAAAAAGACCACTGTTTGCTGACTGTCTTTTTTGATGCCATCTACACATGTGGATAACATCACTGTCAAGAGCATTCAAAATAATAAACTAAGAAAAAATAGGAGTTTCCTATGTGAGTTTCAGTTGATTCCTTCTTGATACTTTGCAGGCCCAGTGAAATCAGAGTCTGCCCTGATTTCCCCTCCCAGGCTTAGTGAGGTGGTCTTTGTCGATGTTTGCACAGCACCACCATCACAGCTGCCATTCCCAAGTGTCTGTCTGTCTCTCCCTAGATAGACTTTGAGCTTCTCACAGACAGAATGAGAAGCATTTATTCCAAAGATCCCAATGCAAAGTCTAATATGCACCTCAACTACCAAGCAATTACTAAAAAATCAAGGAAATGAGAGAAATGGAGAAAGGCAAGCAGAATAAGGTTAAATGCCTTTTTGGTAAAATGGGATATTTTAAAACTATTACAAATATAGTTAATGGGTAGCTTAAATCAGTAAGTTAAGCTGTAAGCATAAAATTCTGCTGCTAACTTTAGCAGAATTTATATATATATTTATGGAAAAAAAGTCAGAGATGCTTGAGCCAGTTTGATGTACTCACAGGAACCGAAAGAAAGTAGGACCTGCTATAGAGCTGAAGGAGGGCCTGAGTAAACTAGTCGGGAATAAAATATAATAAGACAATTGTTTTAGAATACTGCAAAGAGAAGCCAAAGTTTCCAGAGAGAATGCACTGATTATTAAGATTTCTCCTTATTTTTTCTGTTCAGTATGTCTAATAAAGTAAAAGACAAAATAACCCCACAAGAACCTAAGTATATTAACTATTAAAATACCTTCTGCTCAAATCCCTATATAAGGTGCCCTTGGCATTATTAAACTATTGCTGCCATGTCATTAATTATAAAACCCTTTTCCATTAAAAAAGATGCAGTTTTGTAACATGGAGACTGAATCAACCAAAATTCACAGTTGTTCTAGTTTCCTACATTTACACGTGTTCAACCACACAGAATTATGACACATTGAAAATAATATGTCAGATCTGATTCTCACCTGTAAACACCAAAAAATACAAGAGGCTCAACAGCAACACAGACCTGCCATTGCATATGTAACTAATGAATGCCGTTATCTATCTGATTCCTAGAGCCAGTTTTAGCTAAAAGGAACTTGATATCTGTGCAAAGGGTTACCTGTAGTCAAAAGTACTTCTATGAGGAACTAGGCACAGATTTCAGAATCTTACAATCATTGAAAGGTATAAAGGAATATATTATAGCCCCAAATGAACACATTAAAAATTTTTATGGAAATTTAGGTTTAGGGCAACATATAAATGACCTATGGAAACATGTTAGTTCATAGTAAATTAAAATTACCTGTTGAACAAAAACATTGTTGAGATGACTGGCCAGTCTTCGGGCAAAATGCTCCCTCAAGTCACTGAAGCGCTGCTGCTGCTGCTTGACGGCCAGGAGCATGTCATGGCCTGCATCAGAACAACAGTCCCTCACTGACTCAGTAGGGTGAAGAGTCCCTCCATGTTTACCGAGAAATGCCATGCCAGTGTGCATGGAGGTCAGAGAACAAACTTGTGGAGCCCATCCTCAGCCTTACCTTTACATGAGTTCCAGTCATCCATCTCGGGTCACCAAATTGTGCAGCAAACATCTCCTCTTCGTGGACTACCTAGCATGTGCTGGTCTTCTCTCCATGCTTAGTGAATTTTCTCCCCCCCAACTCCCCGAGTACCAAGAAGAGCCCTGTGCATGTTAGGCAAATAGTCTCCCACTAACCTGCAGCTCAAATCTGTATTATTCTAATGATACTCACACTTAAGTCTTGAAGAATCTAAATCTTTAATGGCTCTTTTATTTGCTTTATAAAATTTGAGGAAAAAAATAATACAACACACTGTTTCTTCTTTAGTATCACCTGGCAACCACTAGAAACATGAATTTCAGGACTTCAGCTTGAACAACAAATGTGGGGCTATGCCTGGTAATGTTTATTAAGTCCTCTAGCTGATCTGAGTACACATTCATGTTTTAGAAACATTGCCTAGGAAAAACCGTATCCTCGCTGGCATATCTTAATGGTACTTGTGCTTGCTT
The DNA here is from genome assembly GCF_000317375.1 of Microtus ochrogaster. NCBI lineage: Eukaryota > Metazoa > Chordata > Mammalia > Rodentia > Cricetidae > Microtus > Microtus ochrogaster. Next base: position 32,274,124 of record NC_022027.1, on the reverse strand, counting down.
TTAATAAGAAAGAGCTAAAGATCATGGTAGGGCAGCGAGATGAATCCTCCAGATGAGCTGAGGTCAATCCCCAGAACACACGTAAAGGTGGAAGAAGAGAAGTGAATCTACAAAGATGTCTGGCCTCAATATGCTACATCTGTACACATCCTGCACACATACAACAACAATACAAGTACATTTTAAGCAGGATTATGGTGAGAGCACTGCACGGCAGTGCGTGCCTGTACTCTCAGCACTTGGGAAGCAGGGTGATTATGGGCTTGAGACCAGCCTTGGCTATTTAGTTGAGATATTAACCCAAAACTGAACAAAATAAAAACTAGACAGTCACACACTAAATTTGTAAAGGTAAAGATATTAGAGTCAATGATGTTCAATTAGAAGGAACTGAAATGAAAATGTTCTTAGTATTACTAGAAATAAATTCGTTGGGGAATCTGTGAAACTAATTTGCACAGCTAGTAAATTAACCCTTAATCACTTAGGCCAAGTTATTTCTACCAAGTCAAAGCATTTTCTTCAAGTTCCAGTGCTGGTCTCAGCTTTTGATCAGATCTTATCAGGGCTTCTGAACACACCTGGTCGAAGAGCGACATTCATGCACTGCAGAAGGGCATCAGCAGCGTTGGTGCAGGCCTCAATGCCTCGGGAAGAAGCAAGATCCCCTTCCTGAAGGGCCTTTATGTGACCTTTGGCCAAGTCCATGTGGTTCTGGAATACATTCAAACACACCACTTGCACATGTAATTGTGGGGAAAATACAGGCAGGGTGCTATTGAGCCCTACCACCCAGTCTGGACCGTCTTTAAATCCTGATCCCACAAGGTTTATAAGTGAGTTTTACACATGATCATGACTTCCTGGGTGTGCTCTGTGGGTAATCTATGACATGCTCACCACAAGGAACTCTATCTCGGACAGGAGCTTCACGTTATTCGTGTTGCTGAGATGAATCAGGTGGTTGCTTTCAGAGATCTGGTCCATTTGCTCTTTCACACTTTGGAGCATTTCCTCGTAACTGCTCAGTTTCAGCTCAATCTGATCCACCTCCTTTAGGGCCTCATCCAGCAACTGCATCAGGGTATTCACCTGCTTTTCAGAGGCCATGATTGACTGAATGTTGGCCTACAAAGAGAAAAGAAAACACAAAGGTGCATCTTGTTTAAATGTGCAAAGGAAGCACAAAGGGGAAACACTGCCAGGTCTCTTTGCATCTGGTCAATTAGCTCCCGCTTCCCTTTCCCACAGTGCTTTGTGAAGGCTTATTTGTCTCTGTACTAAGGTTTGAGACTGTGTCTCAGAAACTGTGCAGGGAAATCAGAGGGCTCTGCTCTAAAGCCCTTTAGTGGCAAGCCCCAGATCCTTCTTACCACACTGACTTGGCTCGCCTGCTAAATGATTCACTTATTCTAATTTATACTTATTGGTGTTTTTGTTTTACAAACAATGAAAATGTTCTTCTTTGGCAATGTTATTCAGAGGCTAGGGAAATTAATCCCTCAGATGGTACCTGGTTGTCTACTTTTCTTCATCTCCCATTGTATATTAAGGACATTCCAAAATCTAAAACCTTAATCAAATGTCTTCACTGGAAATGGTTTTTATCATGTGCGTACGTGCGTATACACATCTGCAGGTATATGTGTGAGCGTGAACCCCAAATGGAGGATGTCTTCCTTAATTGCTCTTCCTCTTTTTTTTTTTTTGGTTTTTTTCGAGACAGGGTTTCTCTGTAGCTTTGGTGCCCGTCCCGGAACTATCTCTTGTAGACCAGGCTGGCCTCGAACTCACAGAGATCCGCCTGTCTCTGCCTCCCGAGTGCTGGGATTAGAGGCGTGCGCCACCACCGCCCGGCTTCTTTCTCTTATTATTAAGACAGAGTCTCTCACCTGAACCCAAAGCTCCCTGAATGTCTAGTCAGCTTTCCCCAGGGACCCCCTATCTCTGACTCACAATAGTTGGGAGTACAGAAGAGCTACTATGCCCACCAAGTATTTACTTGGGTTCTCGGGATCCAAACTCTGGTCCTCAAGCTTGAGTGCCAAGCGCTTTAGCTACTGAACCATCTCCTCACTACCTGGCTCTATCTTCTGAACAAAAAGAATAGAGCTTGGTGACAGCTGGCAATAAGCTTACAAATACAACCGCATTCTCCCTGTGAAAGCTGAAATGGCAAGGCAGAAAACACAGCGCCACCAGCCTTTGCAACCCACCATGCACCACTAACTCCCAGCATGAGGAATTCTTACCCCATCAAGCACTTGCAGCTCTCTGGACAACTTCTCTGCAAAGGCTTCAGCATTAGAGATTGCACACTCGCAGCCTTCCATCATTATTTCAATGTCCTGCTCTTCTCTTGCATTTAACTCCTGGTACTCATCCACGGCTTCTTCATCCCCTCCTGTTACACTCTGATTCTCCCCGCTTGGAACAGATTCTTAAAGAAGGTAAAAATGTAATGAAAGCAAGTCATCAGAAAGCAGGAAGAACTGTAACATGGTACTTATAAGGCATAGCTACTTAAGACTGATTATAAGCACAGGCCACACTTAGTGGTTGAAGAATAGAAAAGAATAATTCAGAATACATGAAAAAAGTCTCCAACCTTATTTTCATACAGAATCACAATGTTACTGAAGCGAGCTCCTAAGAGCATCAGAAAGCATGCAGTCTAGTATGCTCACTGACTTACAAGTGGTAAAATGGGCTTTAGTCAAAATCTCTCAAAACATAATTCCACTAAGATGGACAGCATGAAGAATGAACCTGATTCCTGCTCCCCACCAGAGACGGCTGCTGCTCTAACAAAACAGTGGTGATGAACTGTGAGCATGATGAATTGTGAAACAACAGTTCTTTCCTTCCTTTCTGGGTAGCATTTCCCCTTGATTTTGCTATTTTCATCTCTCTCTCTCTCTCT
>NC_022027.1:32256731-32271101 GCF_000317375.1 Microtus ochrogaster | reverse complement strand
TGAAGTGAGAGGCATGTGTATTATCCACAAAAAATAGCAAATATTGAAAATACTGACTGCATTTTGTTATTTGTTTAACAACAACAAATTTGTTAAACAATTTTTTTTCCTTTTTGTTGTTATTGTTTAAAAACTTCGCATGCCTAGATGAAACAGCTAAAGAGAGACTACGAAATTTCCTTACTAATTCCAGTGAGGGAACACAAAGTGGTGACCTGAAGTCAGAACACTGCACAGTTTCCATGCTTCCAAACAAGTACCGAGAGGTCAAATCTGAAGTGCTTTCTAGATCAACACCTCGATTCACTTTGGGGAAAGGAACACACTGAGTGTGTGAGCATCTTGTACAAAGTTTGATAGAGGTAAAATAAACAATCACTGATAACCCTAACTATAGCTTTACAGAAAGCCACCGATTTTCTAGCCTGATTGAGACAGGTATTAAATCACAATGTCTGGATGCTATTAGTGTTTGTTATTTTACATGAAAATGAATACTTTCATTCAGCATGGCTTGAAATCTTTGTCTCAGAACAAAAACACACTAAATCCAAGTGAGATAAGTATTGACTCTGAAGAAGACAGTACGTTAGATGGATTTAGTTATATATGGGGGGGGGTGTTAAAATTTCTGGTACATGCAATTTACAGATTACAGTACAGAAATGTTTCTAGAGAGGCATTGCCATGTTCCTTGTCTTTTCAATGAGGCCATTTAGTTCACTGTGCAAATGCAGAACTATCAGATGTGACTCCATATTAAGCACTAGAGGGCTGAGACTCCCTAAATCACCCAACACAGTGCCTCACGCTAACGTGAAAAATAAACAAAGCTACTCTAACAGCATTTCCTCCTCCTGAGTCAGTGCTTTGGAAGCTAATAAGGAATAGTACTATTACTTTTATTACTCTGTGGATTTTGTAATAAATTTATCCTTGTACACACTCCACAAAATATGCAACCATTAGCATACAACAGAGGCAAGTAATACATACACATGGAATAGAGGAAGAACAGGTGTTACGCACCTTCTGTAACTTTAGGCAGTTCTGGAGAGTAAAAGGTACGAGAGAAGCAGAGGAAAGTAAGCAAAGAATATTAGCTGGGTAGAAAAGTATACAGATTTAAAACTTTTAACTACTACCCATATCTCATTTGATTTCACACTCAACGGGTTCTCAGGGCAGCATCAAAATCAACCACAGCGGACAGATCCTAAGAAGCTTAACCTCTTTTTTTTTTTTCTCTCCCTCCTCCGAAGCTTAACCTCTTGCTCGTTTGTCGTACTCACTGTCTAACTGTCTAAGTGTCTTTCCGTATCCTCGGTCTTTGAGAAACAGTTCTGACTAGTCCTTGAAGAAGAGAAATGGGAGACGAAATCATCTCCTGGGCAGTGTTTTTAGGTCAGCTGTGACTCATGCATGTAGTGTGGTTACTTTCACTCAAGGCCCAAGCTTTGCCAGGACACTCCCCCACAAAGGATTAGTCACGAAACACTGTTTCAAAGAATAAGACTGAGGCAAGAAACAAATACAGGAGACAGCAGTGCAGGCAGGCATTCAAAGGTCAAGTGGGAGATTATTTAAAAACCTAGATGCAAGTCAAAGCACAAAAAAGACAAAAAAAAAAGCAACAACAAAAAACAGAAAAAACTTCCCTCTCTGTCTGGAAAACCCCTGCGTTCAATTGCCATTTATTAAAAACTACAAAAGTTGCTGCCACTGCTGCATGAACAGTTACAACAGTATCAACTTACTTGGATGATTATTTAGCTCCTCAAGTGAGGAGACATTTACTAATAAAACATATCACTTTAAAATATATATTAGGAATAAATAACATCTAGAAACACATATTTGAAAACAGAATGACAAGCTTTTCAATGAATGGCTCAATCATCAGAATATTCTTGCCTCAATTGGTAAAACAAACAAAACTCCTAAAGTCATTCAAAGCAAATGGATCTGTAATTGAATGCAATAAATATTATAAAATCCTAGGGAGTCATTTCTTCAACACACCTGCAGTCAGACCCTGGTGACATGGCAGCCCCTTGATGCTCCTAACCTAGGCCAGTGTCTCAGTGGCTTCTTAGGATCTGACAGACAGGAGCATTTGCCAGTTCCAAGCACCACGGCTTGAGAGTAAGATTGCTGGGAAAGAAAAATCTACTTGAAAGGAGAAAGGTCCACAGGCAAATAAAAACAGATCTAAATAAAACAAAAGAAGCAAGTGGCTAGATAAATGGCTTGCTTCAAACTGTATCTTAAATTACTGAGTACTGGGCCAGACAGTGGTTTGGCAGTTTTAGATGCTTGCCTGGTGACCTGAATTCAAACTCTGGAAGCCATATACACATGGAAGGAAGAACTCTACAACACGGTCCTCTGCCTTCCACACAGGTGTCACGGGATAACATGTTCTCCTTCCAACAAACACATGAATAAAGCTTTCATGAGGAAGGTGAGACAGGAGGACTGCCATGAGTTCAAAGTCAGCCCGGAATTCACTACACAGTAAATTCCAAGCTAGCCTGGGTTTCATAGCGGGATTCTGTCTCAAAACAATAAAACGGCAGTTTTCTTCGGGATAAAGAGTACTGTACAAACTGCATCCAAGGGGAATTAAGAACCATTTCCATACAAAGCTTACACCCTTAGGAAAGAAACTTGCAGAGAATGAAATCTCACTGCACATTTTAATACTTCAGAGCAGAGGTTGTCCTGAGACCCAGAACAGCCCATAGGAACATTTGCAAAGGCAGATGAATGACAAATACCCCATCGACCTCTTGTCTAAGGATTCTGTGTTGCTAAGATGAAAGGAAGTTTGTTGAACATTTGCTATACACCTGTAATATCTACAATAACCATAGGTAGATATTATCATCATCATCTCTATTTTAATAGAGAATTTAAGCTGGGGCAGTGTAAAGCCAGAACTGTGTTAGTTATTACATCTACTGCTAGCCATGAACGTACTGCTGTGGGGGGCATTTACCCCACAGCTGTTTAAAATAAGAAAGGGCAGGAACCTTAATAAACAAAAGTCTGGAGTAAGTATTTAGTAATATAGTAAATGTTTGGACTGAATTCATTGTATGAAAAAAAATGTTATGAAACATAAGTGTAAATTTTGCTATTTAAAGAAAATTAAGTATTTAGAGAAAAAAGTCTAGAAGAATATATACCAAAATTTTAACAGTAGTTATCTCCAAGGAATATATTTATAAGTGAATATTTCTTAAGTATTGAGATTGAATCCAGTGTCCCAGCACATGCTACCAATGAGCTGTATCTCTAGCCATCAGTATTTATTTTCAGACAGGGTCTCACTAAGCTGCCCAATAGCCTCACTCTGGAGTTGAGGCAGGTCTTGAATCTGTAATCCTGCTGCCTTAACCTCCCAAGTGGCTGGGATTACTGGGCTGTCTCACGAAGCCCAGGTTTATGAGTGAATTTGCTTTTTAAATTTAATATATCAATATCCTATAACTGCACACACACAATGTCTTCAATAAGACATTTTTAATGACATATTATGAAGTAAATTCAGTATCCTAATTCCTTGAAATAACACCAGATTATACAATTCATTTAAGGATATACTTGACCATGCATAAAAACTTTACCTTCCAAAAGCTGTGAGCTAACATTGACAAAATCAATTTTCTTGCGGAGATAGCGCTGATTCAGTTTCCAAATGCACGAGATGAATGCATTCTTTTCAGCAGTGCTGCTGGCAACCCACTTATAGATTTTTTCAAAATGTAAATCAAATTCGGGACTTTCCTAGAACAAAAAAATGTAGAAATATATTGATTTTGATCAATTAGCAAAATTCATTATTAATATAAAATCTATTTAAAAATTAAGAATGGAAGCTGTTCTGGGGGGGGGGACAAAAAAAAGACCAACTAAAAATATTGTTTACATGGCTGGGGATGTAGCTGAGTGGTAGAACTCTTGTCTCACAGGTCCAAGAGCCTGGCTTCAATTACTACTACTACCACCACCACACTACTACTACTACTACACACACACACACACACACACACACACACACACACACACACACACATATCAACCGAATGATTTGAAGTGCTTAGACAATATAATATATAGCAAGATCGGACAAACAACAACATCCCACAGTGGACTCTTTCTCCCTGTGCCCTTAAAGTCTAGGGGTGAAAGGAGAGGATATACACTTAGTGACATTGTGCTCAGCGTCCCTGTAGTAACATGACAATCGTGGATAGCTCAAGGTAGCTCTCATTTCCTCTTTTTAAGCTGCTTATAAAGCTTTAGTTATTAGGGACAATGAAAAACGTACTTTGATGGCGTCTTTGGCGTCTACCACAGCCAGGTCGCGAAGGGCCCAAGCAATCTGCCTTTTGTAGAAATCGCCCTTGTCAGACTTCTTGACTTTGACCACCTTCACCTGCACTGGGCGCTCAGTTGTCACTGTGGAACGAAACACACAACCGTTAGCAGCTTCAGTCACCCCTCATTCTTCACCCACTCACTGCGAATGTGACTTCGGCTGCCTCAAATAACTGCACTAAAATAAGTGCAACAGTCTGTAATAAGTCAACTGAGGAATTCGCAGAATCCTAAAGGAAGCATCTACATCAGACTATAAGGTAGAAGGCAGACAGAGGCCTCGAGGCTCCAGACCTGTGTTAAAGGGTGTAGGAGGGAAATCTAGTGACTGACATGTATGAGTGCAGAGGCCGGGAAGAGCCTAACGCCATCACAAAGAACAGCAGTAAGAAATCAATACAGGCAGCACAGAGCAATGCAAGGTGGACAGAACTCAAGTCCCCACAAAGACGGGTGCTCAGCTCCTCAAGCAGTCCATCTGCGGCAGTGGGGGCTGCGGCAAGAGAAAAAGCATGCTCTAATTTCTAGTTTCAAAAATGACTCTGACAACAGAATAGAGTTTGGATTTAGAATGAACTCTGATACATTTGAAAAGTAAGTGGTGTTCCAAACAACAACAATGAACAAACAAAACCCCAAATACTCTTAAAAATCTTATATACCAAAATGGACTAAAGCAATGGTTCTCACCTGGGGGTTGAATGACCCTTTCACAGGGGTCACCTAAGACCATTGGGAAACACAGATATTTACATTATGATTCATAACAGTAGCAAAAATACAGTTATTTAATTTTAATCACATAAGACATTTACATTATGATTCATAACAGTAGCAAAAATACAGTTATTTAATTTTAATCACATAAGACATTTACATTATGATTCATAACAGTAGCAAAAGTACAGTTAGGAAGTAGCTATGTAATAATTTTATGGATGGGTCACCACAACGCAAGGTTTAATATAAATTAAAGGGTTGCAGCATCAGGAAGGTTGGGAACCACTGGCCTAAGGCATATTTGGAAAACATTCCTATTAAGCTACACTTGCTAAGCAAAAATTTGCCATACCCACACTCCCCCAAACAAGTCCAGCAGTTCAACCTGCTTCTCCTGCCAAGTTTTAAGGAAAAAAATAACTTCAAACACAACTATTCTAGTGAGAAAACAAGGCATGTGCCCTGATTTACTTAATAACTGTGGTGAAAACGTCAAAGGAAGCAAGGGGAAAACTGCATATAGATAAGGAACATGGATATCTATCCAGATAGTAATAATAATTAAAAAATTGTTCAAAACCATATAAGGACAACCAATCCAATAGGAAAACGAGCAAAGGGCATATGTGGTAAACTTCACAGGTAAAGTAAATGGCTATAAATTCATGAAAAGGTACTCAACCGCATCATTAATTAGGAAGGTGCATTTTGAAACCACAATGAGATACTAGGTCTCTCCTGCCATCCTGGCAACAATTGGTCTGTCAGAAACAACTGTTGATTAAGGCAGAACACAAGAAAACCACACTGCTGTGGTAGTGAAAAGGAAAAATCCCTTCTTTTATTTATTTATTTATTGAAAAAAAGGGAAAAAAAAAGTTTCTGCCTCCTCCCAGCCTCCCATTTCCCTCCCCCTCCTCCCACCCTTCTCCCCCTGGAAAATCCCTTCTTAAAATAATTCATAGCAGAATAGACTCCACATCTAAGTATCTGCTTTAAAATAATTCTGGCGTATATGGCAGAAGACAAGCACAAACACATTCACAGATGAGCTGTCGAAACACAAAGCCTAGAAAGAAACCTACTGTGCACCCTATAGGACCGGTATGGCGACGACAGGACACACCCAGTGGGACATTAGGACACACCCAGTGGGACATTAGGACACACCCAGTGGGACATTAGGACACACCCAGTGGGACATGCCACTGCAGTGACTATGAAGGGATCAGAGCCTTGTGAAAGAACAAAAACCAAACTTATGGCCAGCCAGCTGTGGTAGCAGACTGCTGAGACAGGTGGATCTCTGGAGCTCCAGGCCAGTCCAGTCTATGCAGCAAATTCTAGGCTAGCCAGTGTAACACAGTGAGAGCCTATCTCAGAAAGTAAAACAATAAAAAAACTCCAAAACAAAACAAGATTCCCATGAACAAACTGTTGAATGGGAGGGGGGTCACGAAGAATTATAATTCAATTCATTAAAAGTTTAAAGACAAGCAAAACTAAATTCTCTATAGTTTGCAATTATACACGGGGAACGTGATGAGAGTCAGGAAAGCAAACACCTGTTGCTGGAACGCAGAACGGGGTGAAGAAGGCACATCAGGGATAACGGAGCTGTCATCTCGTTCCCCCTACTTGTCATCTACCTTAGATACAAGCTATAGAATTTTTCTTACATCCACTCAATATTCAATAAAAACAAAGATTAACTGGTCATTTCAATCATTTTCACCAGCCACAGAAACAATGAAGACATTTTTTAAAGAAAGGAATGGCCCTCAGGACTGAAGGAGTACCAAGCACACCTCTGTGCTCACTAACTGCCCACCTGTGGCACACAGAAAACAGTTCTTTTTCTTCTTGCCCGCTTTGCAGACATTCACGATGCTCAGCAGGCGCTCGTCGCTCGGTGTGAAGATATCTCTCTGTAGTGCGTGCTTGATGGCTGTCATCTTTCCTCAGCTGAAAAACATTTAGGATAATGAGCACCGAGCTCATTATCAAAATCACCCTCACAAACTGCTCCGTCTACGACTCAAATGATAAATTATTAATAAATACTATAAATATATAGTAAGTTAACATATATATATATATATATATATATATACATACATCATAAAAGCTTGAGTCTATAAGTTTGGAAATGAAATCAGGAAAACCAGTACCAGTATTGTCAAAGTCAAAAAAATCTTTCCAAGTGTTCAACAACACATACATACACACACAGACAGACAAATAATCATACTTACACACATGTCCATACACACACATACAGGTTTCTGTGTTAGGTACTTAACAAAAAACCTCTTGATGTTTTACTTCAACAGTCAAAATTAGTCGAAAGAACAATTAATATTGGCCAACGCTCACCATACTAAAGACTCAGAGCATGGTAAGCGGTAAAACAAGAGAGGGTTGGTCGCAACTCGTACTGGAATTAAGACATAACTCAACAAATATTGTTATTTGTTAAGTGCCAGGCAGGACTCTGGGGTATAGTGGAGAATCTGACAGGCATGAATGGGATGACGTAACTACGTGACAGTTGTCTTCGGAGCTAGTAATGAATGAACTTTGCAGTGTTTACAGAACGTTTCAGTTTGCCAGCAAGTAAATTAACAGTGGCCTGTACAGCTATTTCCCCAAGTCTAAAACCCATGCCCAGACCCCAGGTTTTTAGACCTTTGTTCTCTAAAACCCCAAGCCTGCATGGTACAGAGGCGGCTAATCACTGTTCATCGTGGGGCTCGGCTGGGTCATCATTACACTATGTGTCTGCAAATGCATTCGTGGGTCGGGCCATCTACTGCAGAGACATCTCAACAGGGAGAGCTGTCATCCTGAAGAGAGAGCCCGGTCTCTCCCTCCACTGTTCCGCCCATTCGGGACAGATTTTATTTTATTTTATTTTTTGCCAAACTAGCGTGGCCTGGGCGAGAAGGACGTGACATGGCTTCCATAGGCCCAAATCAACATGTCCTTATAAATCTCTTAAATGCACGACCCTGTCTCTGCGCAGTTTCCTCTTCTGGGTGACAGCAAGCGGGCAGGACGCATCCCCGGAGCGGAGCAAGGTGGGCCTGGTCACCAGGGAGCGGCGGACTCGGCGAGGACCGAACAGCGCCTCCAATGAGGCCACCACCTCCAGGACCGCGGGTCTCCGGCGGGAAGCTTACCGCGAGGCCGCTCCGCGGAGGCGGGAGCTCCGAGTCCGACACTGGACGGGCGCCGGCAGCGACAGCCGCTGTGAAGCGCTTCTCATTGAGCAGGGATGAGGAGCGACCAGAACCCGCCACTTCCCGTATCCGCTCACGTGACTGGCCCGCATCGGAAGTTGACCCTGTAGGGACGGAAGTGGAGGTTGTGGAGGAAAAGGTGCCAGCCAATGGACGTGGAAGAGGCGGGACGCGACGGGGCCGGTAGTGCTGTGGGCGTTGAAGGGCAGGGGCGGCGCTTGTAGTCGCATAGGACGGTAGTTCTGAATTTGTGACTGTCCAAGCCACCCTTTTTTCAGGGTCCCATGTCAGCTATCCTGCACATCAGATATTTACGTCATGATTCGTAACAGTAGCAAAATTACAGTTATGAAGGAGCAACGAAAATAATATTATGGCTGGGGAGAGGGCGGGGTTCTCCACAACATAAGGAACTGTATTAAAGGGTCTCAGCATTAGGAAGGTTCAGAGCCGCTGGAACAGAGCAACTGGAGGAGCTGATATGGTGGTATTTCCTTTTCTCTACAAGTACCCATTTTGGTCATTGTGCCACTTCATTCGAGAGCTCATCAAATGTTTTCTCCTTGGCGTTTGGGTTGTTAAACCCTGTTAACTCTGGAATTTTGGGATCAGAGTTTGAGAGTGAGCACTTCTGTGACTAAAGTCGGAATCTATGAAAGTGGAACCTATACATCATTAATGCCCTTCGTTTCTTCCGGTAAAGGACCATGGCACTTAGGAACTTGATATTCTAACAGGATTATGCAGACTTACTTATTGGGCGCTTTTTGGAAATTGTATCCTCCCTGGCTCACATAGGATATTGAGCCAGAATCTTCACTTTAAGATGATGCTTGTTTCAGTGTGAGAGGCGTGAACTATACCAGGATTTCGGGCTGTAAAGTGATTCATTTAGGCTACGTCCCTGGCAAGGGTTGAGTGCCTGGATCTTTGATTCCAAAGGGAACTCACCAAGGCCAGCTGGCCTGGGTCTGAAAAAGCATGGGATAAAACCGGACTTGCTGAACATAGCGGTCAATGAGGACTACTGAGAACTCAAGAACAATGGCAATGGGTTTTTGATCCTACTGCACATACTGGCTTTGTGGGAGCCTAGGCAGTTTGGATGCTCACCTTACTAGACCTGGATGGAGGTGGGTGGTCCTTGGACTTCCCACAGGTCAGGGAACCCTGATTGCTCTTCGAGCTGACGAGGGAGGGGGACTTGATCAGGGGAAGGGGAGGGAAATGGGAGGCGGTGGCGGGGAGGAGGCAGAAATCTTTAATAAATAAAAATAAATAAAAAAATAAAAACTATACTGTTTAACACACACACACACACACACACACACACACACACACACACACGGCCGTTCAAACATGAATCCTATCCCCGCACTAGTTCACAGTGAGGAAGGACTCAATTGTGAAAGAGGGATAACAAACTCTACCAGAATGGCTTTGTTAAGAAAATGACAGAGGTCATTCTAATGCCCCACGTTATTCTATTAGCATAAAATTATGACAGTGTGATGGTTTTACTAGGAATGACTCTCTTCGGCTCATATGCTTGGTCATTGGGGAGTGGCACTGCTTGACAAGGATTAGGAGTTGTGGCCCTATTGGAGGAAGTTTGTCATTGGGGGTGGACGTGAGGCTTTCAAATGTTCAAGCCAGGCCCAGGGTCTCTCTCTTCCTGCTGCCTGCCAGTCCAGGTGTAGGACTCTCGGCTCCTTCTCCAACACCATGTCTGCTTGCATGCCGTCGTGCTCCCCTCCATGATGACAATGGGCTAAACCTCTGAACCTGTAAGCAAGCACATATTAGGTGTAATCCTTGATAGGAGTTGCTGTTTGTGGCGTCTCTTCCCAGCAATAGAACACTGACTAAGACAGGCAGTGTCCATGGATTTTGTAGTTCTGCCTGCACCCTCAGGGTGCTGTAAAAGGGATTTGTAGGTTGCAGTAATGATGATCAGGGACGCTATAGTTTTAGAGGTTGTGAACATTGGCAGAATTAGGGAGAGAAAAGATGACTTCATGTCACTTCTTCCTGTATATAAAAATGAATAATAATGTGTATTTTTTACAAGCTCTACTGAATGGAAAGTTGCCCCAGGGGTCATTAATATACCTAAGAGCTATCCCAGAGTGAGAATAACAACCAGCCAGGTAGTGTCCTGTGACAACCCATCTGTGAGCCAGAATCCAATTCTTTATTCTGTATTTGATTCTGTAAAGGACTCCTATGTGACTGTAGAGGGGAAAGCAGAAGAGATGTCCGGGTTATGAACGTAAACTACGAAGGAGTCTGAACTACACCTTGACATTGCTTGTGTTTTCTGAACCTGCTCAGCTTGATTCCATGCCATCTCCATACTTTGGCAGGTTGGCTCTGAACCTGTGAGCCCGTGAGTTTGAGGAACTAATAGTACATCCAGCTCATGCTAGTTGACTCTTACTTTCCCAGTACAGAATGATTCTCCGCTTCAGAAAGCATGTCTCGCAGAAGAGTAGGGACTTCTCTTCTGTGTAGCTGGTCTTCCTGTAGTTTTCTGGAGATTTCCCACAGTGCTTTTATGCATCACAGATCCAAGTCTTCAGATCTATTGAGGCAAATGGTCTGGTATTAGGGCAGCTTCTATGACATCCCTTCCGGGCAACATGGGCACGTGGTGAGTATTCTAACTTTGTGTGACGTTTAATCCAACATCCTTCCTTCTGGGAAACAGTCTGGTCACTCTTCTTCATTCTTCACGGAGTGACTTCATTCTGACATCCCTGCTTCCCTTCCTTCTAACTCTCAGCACCTATTCGGTCCTGTACAAGTATCTTGACCTCATTGGCATAGGTCATCATCTGGTCAGGGAGCACAAGGCTGTGTTAGAACTTACTCCACCGGTCCTTGCCGAAACTTTGAATGGCAAACTAGCTGATGTCTTCTGCTTTCTTCTGTACAGCCTTACAACTGTATTTATTCTTCTGATCTAAAGCTCTCAATATTTATTCTCACATACATTCCACTTGACCCTATTGGTGCACACTAGCCCATGTTATGAAGTATCTTTTGATTTAGCATAGTTCAGTGGTTCTCGACATCAGATGACTATTTTTTTTGTGAAAAAATAAATTTATATTTAGTCCTCTCATAAAAATGGAGATGGAACAATTTACGTATAAAACAGTTAACCTCATGCCTCCCTAATGAAGAGACAAGACTTTTCTCTTAGTGGCTAAGTCATGAGTCAACCTACAGGAAATGAAATTCACCAGAAAAGGAGAACAATGTGTCAATATTTTGGGGGATAATTTAAATGGGCAAAAAATAAACATCCAGGAAATAAGGGCCAGAGTCAGTCAAAGGGGGTGAGCAAGACCTTGACCCAGAAACAGTTTTTCCATCAGAAGATTCTTTCCCAATCCTCTCAAGAGGAATGCTACTCTGCAAGTTCCTATCATCGGTGCAGATGACTATTTTTATTTTTTACTCCTTGAGGGACATTTGACAATGTTGAGACTTTTTTGGTTGTTATTACTGAAAGAGATCTGCTGACATCTAGTGGTTAGACGGCAGAGTAGGTGCTAACTCATATATAACACTAAGACTAGCTCTTCTCAACAAAGGCCTATCTATCCCCAAATGCCCCAATTGTCCAAAGTGAGAAACCTCGGCCCTGGTTCTCTCTAGAACAGGGGTTGCAATGTCTCACAGAGTCTGTGCTGTGGTAGCTTGGTTTTGAAGTCAAGGCAGTGGGGAAGGGATGTGAAGGAAATAAAATTATATTATGAAGCAATTTTCCTTGCAACATTTCCAGACATGGGGAGATTGCTCTTTGTTCTCAGGAAAGAGACTGTTGTCACCGAGGGTGAAAAAATTGAGGGTTTAAGAATGTGATGTCTATACAATGTCCCCATTCTAGATTTCAAAGACCCATTCCTTTTCTATTAGGGCCTTGGCTTTGATGTAGAAGATATTCCCAGGCGATTCACTTAGATTTTCTTGAACTTCTGTTTCTTTTATGTTTAAATACGGGGCCTAGGTTTCATCATAGTCTGCAGAGTGCTTCCTCTGCTCTAGAGGCCTTCGGGCTTTTGTCCTGAGCTCTGATTTTGTGGCAATTTATGAGAATCTTAGAGATTTGTCTTAAAATTCTGAACAAGTTAAAAAAAGAGAAGTGTTTTCTGTTGGCTTCCCCTCCTACTGGTCACTATTTCACCACTTACCACCGCATGCAACTGGAGAGCTGAATCGTGCAGGTATTCCAAGCCATGGTGGCATTGTCGGCAATATGACATGCCAGGGTGTGAGAGAGGCCAGCTGTTGTCATATCATTACTGTGAAGCTCTGACTGTCCTGGAACTCACAATGTAGATGAAGCTGACCTTGAACTCAAAGAGATCCCCCTTCCTCTGCCTCCAGAGTGCTGGGATTAAAGACATACATAACTACACCTGACTGCATTTTAGTCACCGTTATGGGTAGAGTTTGGTGGTGCTTTTAAGTACATCTATTCTGCAGAGTCACATACCTGTAATCCCAGCACTCTGTAGGCTGAGGCAGCCAGACCTCTGTGAGTTCAAGGTTAGGCCGATATATAGAGTGAGACCCTATCTCAGGAAAAAAAGTATAGTGATAGCATTTAAAATATTGTGTGATGTTACCATCACTCACTTCAGAACTGTCCTTATTTTTGCCAAACTGAGACTCTGTGTTCAACAAACAATAATTTCACTTCTCCTTCTTACCCCAAGCTGACAGCAGCGGTTTACAGTCATGTTCCCTCCCTTCTCACTCGAATCTAGCTGCACATATGATATTCCAAGAGGATTTTTGGGGGTACAGAATTTTATAAATATTGTTGTTAGCTAAATATTATTTATTCAACCCTATAATATCTGGAAAGTAATTATGTTAACTAATAATATACTGACCCAAATTTTTTCCCAGAAAGCAAAGATGTTTGCTCACAGTCTTGGTTTGATCCCCTGGTAAGTGGAGTGTACTTCCCCATTTCATGGTTTTGGTTTGGCTTGCTTGTTTTGACCAATGGGGTTGCTAATGGACTTGATATGAACCGAAGTTTGAAATTTCCTTGAAAACTAGGCTTGTCCTTCATGTCTTTGGTCATGTGTAAACCCTTGGATCTTACAATACTAAAAATCAATTTGTCATCATTATGATATTTAGACATTGATGAATAGAGAAAAGGTGTAAGTATGTGTTCTATTTCTCTTTTCTAATAGGAGCTGCCCTGCAAATGACAGCATAGAAGGGGGACATCTCCAGGGGAAAAAATCCCAAATATTAAGTGAAGGAGGTGTGACAGAGCCAAAAAACAAAATAAAGTTGAGGATTTCTTGAAATATATCTCTCTTATAAAGAGATCTAGAAGGCTAGGAAACAGCTTGAAGTTACCCACATGTATAGCATGTGGTCCAGACACCTAGCCAAAGAACCCCAGAATAATGAGCCCCCAAATGGACAGGGTTTAATGATTAATGGCTTCCTTAAAACTTAGGGCCAACCTGAAAAACCCAAATATGTATTCCTAAGCAAAAACATAAGATTCTTTGCTTCTAATTATCTACTTCTACCCCCAATGAGGGTGTGCTGAAGCCTTCCCTATTTTCTCCTGTTCCCTGTTTCATTTTTACACAGTAATTTATTTTATTAATCGTCCAATATTAGGTACTTGAACTCATCTAAAAATTTTGCAAACAACACATGCCTGCTCATATGTCATTTTGTAGCTCCTCCAACATGGATACATCTTTGGGATCACCACATTTAAAAGTACATATGTACGCCCATGCACGCGCGCGCGCACACACACACACACACACACAGTTTGAAAAAAAATGTCAACTTTCTCTCTCAGGCAGTAATAAACCCAAGAACTTTTTATTTTTTATGTCAACGAAATACTATCAATATTTTGGGTTTCCCTCTAAGACAAGAAATGAGCTCATCAGCCGGGCGGTGGTGGCGCACGCCTTTAATCCCAGCACTCGGGAGGCAGAGGCAGGCGGATCTCTGTGAGTTC
>NC_022027.1:32248910-32256528 GCF_000317375.1 Microtus ochrogaster | reverse complement strand
AAAGAAATGAGCTCATCCACAGATACAGTTCCAGTTTCTCTTCCGGACAAGGTCGAGCATCCTTCCAAGCTTTCCGGGGTCACTGGCAATTCCTTTCCTGTCAAGTGTCTGCTCATATAGTTTCCAATTGGCTGCTGGCCATTTTTAAACCCCTCAACTGTAGCAGTACAGATATGCAGACGTTTATACAAGTTGTGGTTTTTCCCACTTTGCAATTTCCTTTTAGCTGTAGTTTTTTTCAGATGTATTTTATATAGTTGATATTTACCCAGTTTCTGGATTTTGAGTAACAGCAAGGAAAGTTTTCCCCACTCTTAGTTTGTAAAGGGTTCACATATTTTCCTTCTAGGAGACTCAGGATAGTCTTCTTTCCTTTATATTGTCAACTATCATGTAGTTCATTCATCATATATTCATTTAAAGTATGTAGTACATGCTGTTTATTTATCACATCATTTTTACTTATGTTCAATACAAATATTATATCAGCTATTTTAACCATTTTAAATGTACAAGAAAATAGTATTAGCCACATTCACCATGTTACACAATGATTTCCATTTCTAAAACATTTCCATCACAGAAACTGTGTAACAATTGAGAAGGCCTTCACTCCTCTCTCCTCCAGTCTCTTATCTCTTCCTCTGTTCTGCCTCTGAATGTATCTACTTCAAATAATTCATAAAGTCAAATCATGCAATAACTGTCCTTTCTTTTATATATTATTTAACTTACCATAACATTTTCAAAATTCACCCATGTCATAGCGCACATTAAAACTTTTATCTCTTTCAAGGATGAATAATATTCTATTATTTGACTATATCATATTTTGTCAATTCACTAATCTTTTGTTGGACACATGATGTTTTCATCTTTTGGTATTATGTAGAATGTTGTAAACACCCTTATAAGCCAACACAATAGTATGTACATCGGTATACAACACTTTATTCAAGTCACTGCGTTTGGGTCTGCCCTCGCTGAGTCATCTGGCAGCTTTGCTTCTTCTTAGGAACTGCCTGTAAGGAATGAGCCATCCGGATTTGCACGTTCTATGACTACCCTTGAACAGCACCGCTCAGTTTCTCTCCTTGCTTCCCAGAAAGTTAAAATAAATCATTAGAGTTATGTGTTTTACAACTGAACCCAGAATGATAAGGCCGTCCATACCAGTTCTTTAAGGGACACCTTAGTATTAGTGTGATTAAACAAAGTACATTGTAGCTTTTGTCCTCACCCAAATTGCAAGGATGTGAATGGTGTCCTAGCTACCAAGACCTACATTTCTGTTAGTAAGTCCCCAGTAGGTTGTATTTTTCTTTGGTGCCATGACTCCCTGAGGCCAGTTGGTGTGCAGTGGGAATATGCTCCTCCAGCACACCATCAAACCCATTTCTTACATGGCTGTAGCATCTCATCCCCACTAGCAATGGAAGAAGGCGCCAGTCGCTCCACACCCTCAATGACTCTTTTCCTTTTCATTTCATAAAGACATAGTCATCCTAGGGGATGAAAGCAGATCTGACTTGACACTTGGGCTTTGATTTGCACTTGCCTAATGACTAGTGATGCTGGACATCGTTCTCATGCTTCTTGGCTATATGTGCATTTGCAGAAATACTTGCCAACATCCTTTGCCCATTTTATGAACAGGTTGCTTCGTGTCACTGAGTTCTTTGTGTGTCTGAATTTTAAGTCGTTTTCAAACTGATAATTTGAAGATATTTTTTTTCTTCAAGGCTTATTTTCAATGTCTTGATAATGTCCTTTGGTGCAAAGAGATCTTTACATGAAGTCTGGTTTAGTTATTTTTTGACATTATAAGAATCCAGTGTCAATCCCAAAGTTCTTAAGATTTACCTTTATATTTCATTCTAATAATTTATGGGGTTAGTTACTATGCTTAGGTTAATAACTCATTTAAATTTTTATGGCTGGTGTGAGCTATGTGTCTGACTCAGTTCTTTTGTGTGGATATCCAGTTATCTTAGCCTCATCACTTGAAGAGATTATTCTTTCTTCCTTGTATGAACCTAGTAGCTTTATGTTCTAGAACTATTTTTATGCTAGTACCATGCTGTTTTAATTATAATAGCTTTGTAGTGAGTTTCAAAAACAGAAAGCATGAGTCCTTCAACTTTGCACTTATTTTCCAAGGTTTTGTTTATTTATTTTTGCTACCTGGAGCCTTTTGCAGTTCTGTATTAATTTTGAAGATTGGCTTTTGCTCATCTACAATACAGGCCATTGATTGGCATTTTTAGAGGAATTACCTTGGATCTGAAGAATATTTTGAACAGTACTGATACCTTCAAAAGATAAAATATTATTTATGAACCTGGGATCTTTTTTTTTAAAGTTTTTTCTTGACTCTAACTTAGCCCAAGCCATGCAACACCTTTGGAAATTATCATGGAACACAATGAACCCAAAGGGTCCCGACTGTTAACAGTTGCACTAAAACCTGTTTCATTGCCGTTCACAAAGCCTCATTTTATTTTAGTTTGAATAATAGCCATCGAGGAAGAGGCAAAACAAACTTTTGACTATCGGTATTCAATTGGAGAACCATTTCTTCGGACACTGATGGAGGACTTTGGGCTACATCTTCAAAGTGGCAGGGGACACAGGGACAAGCACACAAGATTGAAAGCATAAAAGCATATTCTCATGAGGACCAGGCAGTCCTTGTTGTTGGAGGACCAAATGGAGTCATCGTTGATGTAAGTCGAATCGAAGTTCACGATGTGCAAGTCCTTCTTAAGATACACATGGTTCAGCCGGTTCACCGTTCGAGCAAAGGAGTACTTAGAGGCACAGCTGTAGGCCTCCAGGCTGTACACTTTCTTGAAGTGCAGATCAAAAAACGGATTGTCCTAGAAGAGAGGGAGAGAGAGAGACTGGGTTTACTTTCATTCAGAGTCATTTCCTGGATCCCCACGGTTTGCTGGCTGTGCCTATTGATTGTAAAGTCTCAGTATCAGGCTGTTTCTAAAATCTACAGATCAGCTTTCCAAAGCTAGCAGAGCCAAACAGAATCTCTCCTGAAAGTCAACAGTACAATCTTTGCTTTATCCCAGTCCCCAGCTCCTGCAGGCATTCCCTGAGAACCTGCAGGCCACTCTGGTCAGAGAAGTAGGTAGGCTAACAGCAGATCTTCACTGTTCTTTCCAATCCTCTAAATCCGATCTACCGGACTCATCCCCAGCTCTCCAGCAGACCATCTGCTGCAGCCTCTCTTCCCCTCTTCTCCTCTCTCCAATGGATCACACAGATCTACTCTAACGCCACTGCCAATTCATTCATTTATCCCAGCCCCCAACTCCAGCAGGCATTCCCTGGGAACCTGTAGGCCACTCTGGTCAGGGGAGCAGGTAGCCTAACTATGAACTCCACCACTCCCAACACTCCTCCAGTCCCACACCATCTCTGTGGAAGACCTCGTGCTTTTGGCCTCCTCCACTTCTCTGCCCCCATCTCCAGTAGATCCTGCAGACCATCTCCCCAACTTCCTTCTTCACTCATCTGTTATCCTAGCCCACAACTGCATCAGGCCTTCTCTGGGAACCTGCAGGCCAAGCCTGCCCGGAAAGCACGGAAGCCAGGAAGGATGGCAGGTAAGCCTCAGATCTTGACTTTCCCTCCTCCCCTCCAGAGCCAATCTCCTAGCCTCATCTCCAGCTCTGTGGCCTCTCCTCACTCTCTGCCTCCCTTTCCACGGGACTAAGCAGACCCTGGTGGAACACTGTGGGTGACAATCTCAGGGCCATGAAGGCAGTTCAGTTCAACATGACTCGGCAGCCAGGGTTGGTTCAAACATTGAGATTCTGACATCGAGAAGTTTATTTTAGGCATATTTAAACACACCACAATTTGGTAAAAAGTTTCAGGCGATAATTAACTCAATCCCATGTGTACATTAAAGTTTGAGACATGACACCATTGAAACTGTAAAGTACAGGAGATATCTTTCATAAAGGAAGGTTCTATAGATTGAGAAATTGAGCTTCCCTCAATTTCTCCCTCCCTCCCTCCTGTGGACCCCCTCCACCCTCCCTAATCCACCCCCTTTCCTAAGTGTCAATCCCTGGGAGAGGATTCAGTCTTGGGCCACAGAGACAGTGCAAAAGTTACCAGGCTATTAACCAGGTAGAAAACAGATCATACATTTCTTTCTCTGAAAAGACAACCCTGTGTGTTTAACATTCCTGGTTCCTCTAGTGCTTACCTGTGAGCACAGGACCTACACACCTCCTACAGAACAATCTGCTTCCCTCCCTCCTGTGGACCCCCCCTCCACCCTCCCTAATCCACCCGGTTTCCTAAGTGTCAACTCCCGTGCTTAGAAACACATTTTACCTGGAAACCCAATGTCCACACCTATCAGGATGCCGGAAGAATTCCCTACCAGGCAATATACAGCCAACACATTCTCCTGAGAACCAAGGAGGGCAAAAGAAATCAGAGAACAAAATACCTACCCAACAAAGACAAGTCCAGATTTCAGCATCTAGAATTACAATCTTCACAAATGCCTTAGATGCCCCATAAAAAATAGATAATTGCTAGGACAGTATGTCTCCACTAGAGCCCAGCTATCCGACCACAGAAGGTCCTGAGTATTGCAGGTTGGCTGAAGCATAAGAAAAATGCCTTCAAATAGCCTTTATGGATATGATAGTTCTTAAAGAGGAAATTAATAAATCCCTTAAAGAAACCTATGAAAAACCCAAACAGTGGGAGAAATGAATAAAACAGTCCAAGACCTGAAAGTGGAATCGAACAATAAAGGAAACTCAAAGTGAGGGAAATATGCAAATAAAAAAATATTAACTTGAACAGGAACCTCAAAGGCAAGTCTCCATCAACAGAATTTAGGAGATGGAAGAGAGATTCACAGGCATTGAAGACAGAAGTGGATATCTTCTATTATGTCAAAGAAAATGTTAAACTTAAAAAACTCCTGGCACAGAACATCCAGGAAACCTGGAATCATCTAGGAAACACTCAAGAAACACAGGTCAAAGCCACAAAAAATATTTTTAACAAAATCATTGAAGAAACTTCCTTAACCTAAAGGAGATGCCTACCAAGGTACAAGAACCATACAGAACACCAAATAGACTAGGTCAGAAAAGAAATTCCCCTCAGCACACAATAATCCAAACACTAAATGAATAAAACAAAGACTGTTAAAAGCTGCAAGGGAAAAAAAGACCAAATAACATATAAATGCAGACCTATTAGAATTATAACTGATTCCTCAATGGAGACTATAAAAGTCAGAAGGGACTGGACAGATGATCTACAGACTCTATAAACCACAGATGACAGCCCAGATACTGTGGTCTGTCAAACACAATAGGTGAAGAAAATAAGACATTCCTGGATAAAACTAAGTTCAAGCAATATCTATCTACAAATCTATACTTATAAAAGGTGCTAGAAGGAAAACCAAACTAAAGGGGTTAACTATACCCAAGAAAACATAACGAATAAATAATCCCAGCCAGGCAAATTAAAAGAGGGGGAAACACACACACACACACACACACACACACACACACACACAACTTAAATAACAGAAATCAACACTGCTCCTTGAAAAAAATTAATGGCACTATACTGTTAGTTAGACTAAAATAGGAAGTTGCGGATTTGTTGAGAGACTTTGCCTCAAAGAAAAATATGGAACAGCCAGGCAGTGGTGGCACACACTGTTAATCCCAGCACTTGGGAGGCAGAAGCAGGTAGATCTCTGAGTTCAAGGCCAGCCTGGTCTATAGAAAGTGTTCCAGGACATGGAGAAACCCTGTCTTGAAAAACAAAAACAGACACATGAAAAAATTGAGGAGCAATTGAGGAAGATATTTGAACATACACTTACACACACACACACACACACACCTACATACATGTACCTTTCTACACAAAAACACACACAATGCTTTAAAAAAAAGTGATATACAGATTGACCATAGCAGCACATGTCCAGACTCCTAGGACTTTGGGAGGCTGATGCGCGAAGATATCCACCGTTTTGAGGCCAGTATGAGATGCATAATGAATGAGTTCCAGGACGGCCCGAGCTACATAGTAAGACTCTGTTTGCAAAGCAAAAATAAATGACGTACAGTGGCGCAATGATTTCCAAGGCTGTACTTCGCAAGTCACACCTCACAATGCCTCTCTAGCTGCCTTGTGACAGTTGAAGAACAATTACAGAGAATCTCATCCAAAAAACATCACACTGGTTATGCTTCCAGACAGTTTTCTCTCCCAACACTTGCTCCTTACCAGGTGGGGAAAATCTTTCATGTCCTGGAAATTCTTAGAAAAGGTCACTGTTTCTCTATAGCCTAATAACTAAAGGCAGAGCAAGCGCATACATAGAACACAGTCCCTTCTTCCCTTCTCCCCTTCTTTCTCACTCTCCCCTTTTTCTCTGCTAAGATTCTAGAGCTGAGAAGGGAACTCATGGATTTGTAGTACCCCCTTAAAGTATAATTTGGATAATAGTTTTTAAAGAGGTGACATTTGGGTGACCCATGTATTTACTGGCAGACCCCGGACAAGAACCGAGACCCCAGTCAGCCCAACCCACCTTTGGTACACCAGCCTATTTCTTGTTACACAGCAGTCAATCTCCAAATCCAAAATTATTTATGTTTCTGCTTACAAATTGAATTTAATTGCAGTCCTTCCCATTTTAAAGTTGACAACTGGCCTATATTGCTCTATTTACCACTGTGTTGTTGCCATTGATAAAAATCACCACTGTATCGCTGCTAATTGATAGAAATCGCAGTAAATATTTACTCCTGAGGATTTAACCCCAAGAGAAAGGTGAAAACTCCCAGAGGAGCCAAGAAGGGAAGTTTTTAAGAGAGTGACTATTTGGGCAATATAGCATTTCTCCTGGCAATTTAATATTGCAGGTCCTTAAGTAATAAGAGAAACAAAAATGAAGAGCTTTTCATTTTTATCTGGTTAACTCTCAAAGACCATAATCTTCAAGTTGGAAAAGGGGAGAACCAATAACTGTGCAATGGAATTAGAGGCCAAGGAAAGTGAGGAAGAAATAGAACATAGCAAACTGCTTCAAATGGATCAAAGTTGACAGGCTTCATTTATATCACCAGGTGCTGATCAAACTCAGCAGAAATAATTAGGACATAAGTAATTTTTGAGGATGAGCTAGGGGAAAAAGACAAGTGTAATAAAATGTATGAGGATAGCAAATTTCTAAACCACAGGTTGGTATATGTGCTATAGATTTCCCTTAAGAATCAATGCAATATAAAAATCTGGTAAGTGCCACAAAGTAGAATGAACAAAATAACTCAAAATTTGTAGCACTGTCACTCAGGGAATTATTATTTTATGTGAGATACTCCTCTGTATGTTATGAATATGTTTTATTACCATTGGTTATTAAAGAAGCTGTTTCAGCTAATGATTTAGTAGAGTAAAGCCAGGCAGGAAGTCTGAACAGAGATATAGAGAGAAAGTAGGTGAAGTTGAAGAGATGCCATGTAGTTGCTGAAGAAGACAGATGCTCAGAACCTTTACTGGTAAGCCACAGCCTTGTGGCAGATACACAGATGAATAGGAA
>NC_022027.1:32236604-32248575 GCF_000317375.1 Microtus ochrogaster | reverse complement strand
GTCTACAATTCTTAAAGTCTATTTCATATATAAATTTACACACATATATGTATAATTATATATAAAAGCTAAGGTTTAACATTTTGTGTTGGGTGCAAACTAATCTAACTTTGTGGACATGCCATAATATGTTTAATCAGTTTCTAAGTACTCAACATTTAGGTAAAGCATATTTTCATAAAATGTGAGTACTTAGGACACAAAGCAATGACATATCTCAATTCTTTGATTGAAAGTCCTGTCAAATACACTTAGTTTTAAAAGTGCTATTTCTATGTGATCCAAAAGGTAATAATGGAGTACAAAATGGTTCAGAAAGTGACGAAGTTCAACCATTTTTGATTGGCACAGTTGATTGGCACTGAGTTGATGGCACCATCAAATGCTATGACTGAGAGAATAAAGGAATCCCAAAACTTAACCTGGGTTAGAGAGGGTGGCCATGGAAAATATCTGTTGGAGAAAGTTGCTTTTAAAGTTGCAGGACTGAGTGGTAGATTGTGTTTAAATTGTCAAGAAGAGCTTGGGAAAGATGCTTTTAGATTTCATAGACAAAAGTCAGATTCCAACTCATAAAAGCCAGTATAGATCATCCCAGGAAATTAATCCATACCACTTAAGAACAATATAATGTCATCTTAACACTTCGTACATGCCAAGAATATAAAGCAGGTCATCGAACATAACGATCGGCTGTGTATCGATCCTGCGCTACCTTCATAAAATGCTAACGCTTACGGTATCAGCTTCTTTTCCGTCAATCATCTGAAGATCATCCAAAGACCACTTCTTTGTTACTTCGTACTTTTCATCTAGACCTACTCTGTAATGCTTCACCATGATAATCTTCACTTCGTCAGTTTTGGTCACTGTAGGACAGAAAAAAACACAGACTCTTACTTCATACCTTCATTCTCCAAGTCCCATTTCAGTTTTTCTTTCTCTCCCTTTTATTTAATGGCCTTATACCCAAATTATAAGTACACTCCTAAGGCAAGTCCCGGTGTAGCTGGACTTTTGTCAACATGCCCCCAGATTTGCCCAAGACTTTAACTTTATTTTGTGACAATTGTCCGTCAGAACACTGAGCTATGTGCTTCGAACTCTGGGCTTTGTGGTGAGGCGGAAAATAGAAGATTGAGCAGAAGCAGACAGCGGAGGACAAAATGCTCACCAGAGCAAGTCAGAATCTTAGTTGGCGACCTTATGAAAAATTAAGGTACGAATAGCAAACGGCTCTGCTCCCACAACAACTCAGTACTGAAGAGTGACCACGCAAAAATGGTGACACTTCCTTCTAAAGTTGCCGTGAGACTTTGAATGCAGGTGTGCCTGTGACACAGCTTCGACTGACTTGTTTAGTAATGTTTGAGATTGTCACTGTGTGGCTCCAACTCTGGTGTTCCAAGTGTGTCACCAGCACAGACAGTCTTAATATTCTACCTTGAAAGGCATGGGAGAATCCTTCTGTACTTAATATGAACAAAACTGAAAATAGTGATTTCCTGGTCCTGAAATCATTTGTCTCTGGTCTTATTGGAATATCGAGTTGTTCTATGAAATCGTCAATGAGTCAAATACTACTCAGTATTAACGGGGTATTTGCTGTTTGCTGAGTAAATGCCATAGGGAGACAGATAAGAGACCTGGTTTCTGTCCTAACACTCAGGATTTCAGTAAGAAGGGAGACTATGCGGGGGTCATATGTACTAGGTTATTGGAAGGAGGTGGCAGGCGGGGAGGCAGGATGTCTAAACTCTTCACAACCTGGAGAGTTGTGAGCTGATTGTGTCTTCTCAGAGTGAGACTGGGATTTGTTTTGGGGGAAGATTCCTTTGGTTCTGGGAGACTTTGGCATGCTGCTGTGATTTGAATGGTTCCTCCAAGTTCTGTTGCTGGAAACTTCATCTGCACTGCAGTGATGTTGAGAGGTGAGGCCTTTCAGAGATTAGGTCAGGAGGTCAGAGCCCTCATGAATGGATCAATGGTGCCATGGCAGGGGTGGGGTAGCTTTTGCCGGAGGATGCTCCAAGTGAAAGGATGCTCGGTCTGACCTTTGCACATCTTTTTTTTTTTCCTCTCTTGTTTCCCCTCTCACACTCTTTCTCTCTCTGCCTTTTACTACAGATGATGTAACAAGAAGGCTCTCGCCAGATGTGAGCTCCTCAGTCTTGGAATCCTCATCTCCCATCGAACTCTGAGAAGTGAATCTGCTCTTTACAAATTCCTAAGTCATGAGTCGTTTGTTTAAGTAGCACAAATCACACTGAGACAGACACATGACTTTTTAGCTATGTAGATATAAAACAATACATTAGAATATAATCATAGCCATAGGTGAGAGACGTGAACAAACTATACAGAGCGGAAACGGAGGATTGCTACGTGGGCACTTCCGGGAGAGGGACAGTCTGACAGACAGAATTGACTTTCTGGCAATGAAAGCACAGTCTTACCAGGTCAAAGGAAGAGAGGGACTGCATAGATGCGGTGGACAATACGATTAGTTAGGTTTGGAAAGTTGTTAAATGTTTTAAATGGCTTTGGACTTCAAAAGAGGCAGACGCCGCTCTGGAGTTGTGGGGAATCTAGAAGTGACCAGCTGATCCCAGAGTTGACAGAGTGAGTCCAGCTTCCTAGAGAAGGGAGTCGGGGCCAGTTGACAAGTCCAGCTTAAGGGCATTGCGTCAGGTGTTCTGTGCAAGTTCCTACAGCGACACCTAGTCAGTAGTGAGCCAGGATTTAATGACGCGGTGTCCTGTGCAAGAATTTCTCTGGCAGCACAATGCGCAGGACTCCTCAGAGAAGGTCATGGAGCTGAAGGACCTTGGGGGAAGAGACAATGCTCTCAGTGGGCTCTGCTGTGCCATGTCCTGGAGTCGCATCCTGACACCGCTGCAGTGTGGTTTACAAGAGATCATTAATCTCTAGAGAATAAATGTCACTCACTGGTGTTAGGAAGGGGTTGCGAGAATAAAACAGACTCATGGAAAAACTAAAGCGCACAAATGACTCAGGAGAGTGCCCAATAGACATCCATGGTTGTTGGTAGCCTCAGAATGGTGTGTGGATGGTTAAAAAAAAATTGGCAAATTGAAGTAAAGTTTCAGGTTAGGTTTTGATGATGCATGGTGGGAACCAAACAATGTTGGTGAATCCAAATGGAAAGGGGGTGGGGGTGGGCCAGACGGTGGAATAAATGTGATGTACAGGTGCAGTATCTGCCACTTACCTCAGCAGGGACTGAGATGGAAGTTTCATAGTCTTGGAATGATTTGGGGCTTGTGTCTGTGGGATGATTTTCAAGGTAAGACTCAAGGCAACATTTTCAGGGGAAAGAAGTGAGAGAGAAAAGATGATAGCTAAGAGGCTGGAGGAGAAAGGAAGAGGCAGGCCCGACAGCATCATGCCATGGAAATCAGCCAATGAGAATAGCTCAGAGCTTGAGGACACTCCTGTGGAGTCACTGAGCTGAGACAGAGAGGCAAGGGTCTGCATCTGACTTGAGGAAGATCACTGACTCCTGCCCTGAAGGCTGTTTCTATGTGGTGACTGGAGAAGGCAGCTTGCACTAACATGCAAGGACTCCATGCACTAACACAGATTCCACGTATGTGGTGTGCTGGCCCCTGGACAGTAGCACAAATAATAACAACTCAGAGACAGAGATTGGGGTTCAACCTGAAGGTCAGAAAAGCAAACAGCCAGCCACTGGCTCTTACCTCTACCTCAGTCCGAAATGGTAAGCCTGCCTCCAGGAATCTCAGGATGAGACAGTGTGTGAGAGCTGTCTCCTCCCATCTTTTATTCCTCTCTAGGGCTGGGATTAAAGATGTACACCACTGGAATAAAAGGCATGCACCACCAGGTTTCTATGGCAACTAGTGTGGCTACTGGGAATAAAGGTGTGTGTTACCACTGCCTGGTCTGTAAGGCTGACCAGTGGGGCGATTTTACTCTCTGATCTTTAGGCAAGATTTATTCATTAAAATACAAATGAAATATCACTACACTGGGCCAGGTAAGATTTTAAAAGCTGGTAGGAGGAGAGGTTAAAGGGTATGGTGTACACCACACACTCGAGGAGAAGGGAGGACATATTTGGGGACAGAGGAAGTAATTGGGGGCATGTCTGGATAAGACACCAATTATAGGTCTTAACTTGGGGTCAGTGAAAGCAGAGACTCTGGGATCTTCCTGACATTGTGAGAAGTTGGTGTATTTAAACACTTCTATATTTCTCTGGCTCCAAAGAAGATCCAAGCGCATGGGCCTACCTGTTAGCCTTGGGAAGATGCACACACAAGACAAGGACGGTGGGCTGAAGGGGAAGGTTTTGTAGCTTCTACGAGGAGGCAGTGTGCTTGTCTAGTTAGAAGATCCTCCTCAGGATCAGGACTGTTATTGCCCCAGCTTGCTGTCTCAGTAGCAGCAGAGGGGCCGAGAAGTGACAGGGGTAAAGAGATTTGGAGAGATAACTGGACATCATATGGAAGTATGATTTTCAGGGAGCAAATCTCATGGCATCGTCTACAAGTTATGAAAGCCTGCTGATTGACTGTGGAGCCACTCACCCCCTCTTCATTAAGCCCATAAATATTTAAATGTCCCCTGTGAATCCAGCACAGTGCTAGGAATTGAAAAAAATTAATGAATTCCCATAAGGCCCCATTCCTGCTCTCACTGTGGCTGCAGAGAGTGGAAGCTTCGAAAGAAAATCTGCAAAGGGTGTCGTGAGCAGTGTGTGAATGAGGCCCTGTTGGATGAGGGCCAAGGAAGAGGGGCGTGGCCAGGACAATAGAGGAGGGGCATGGCCATCTCTCTGACTGCAGGAAATAAGGCTCAGAGAGGGATGAACCCGAATTGTCAAAGGCAACAGAACTTACTAGAATGAAGAAAGGGATAAAGGCAATTTTAGCAATGCATGGGTGCAGAGGCACAAAACATCCGCCATTTTTTGAGTCATGGCAAGTATTTGGTATTGTTGGCATGAAGCAAGAAGGTGAACAGGAAGAAGGGTAGGGAGGCGTTTGCTCCTGCAAGGACTGGAATAGGTTCGGACATTATTCTGAAAACTGTGTACACACGGGGTGCCACTGGAAGGGATTAGATAAATGGAGAGGCCATGATTTGCATAAAGGATGGGCTGGCGGTAGGGAGAGGAGAAAAGATGTTAAGAAGATAATCCCTACCAGTGGCCAAATTTTCTTACGATAGTGGTCATTTCCCCCTTCGTACGAGACTCAGACAGCATAAGGACGTGCCTGGAAGCTAAGCTTGTGCAAGATGGCGTGGCGCAGAGGGAGTTCAGCCTCCTTCATTTGACAAAATGACAGCCTACTTTAGTGCTAAGGACTTTCCAAGCGTTCTCTTCAGCCACGAGCCAAAGGAGTCTGCTGAGGCTGGAGTTGACCCAATCCCTGATTTCCGCGTTTGGGCTTGGCTGCCAGCTGGAATTAAGTGGCTGCCTCCACATTAATGCAGTTGGAAAATGGAAACTTGTCACATTGTCTTAAGAGCCCAAATGTGTTTTATAAAGTGTGAATGTTAGCGAGTTGTTTTCTCTTACTCAGAGGATCCGGTTTGTTACTGTGATTTAGGGGTGATATCTATGGATATGGTTTGTAACTGTGGTTTAGGGATGATATCTACAGATGTGGTTTGTAACTACAGTTTAGGGGAGATAGCGATGGTTTAGGGGTGATATCAACAGTTCTGGGGAGCTGCAGAAGAAGCCTGTTCTGGATTTAAGATTTTATTCCATTTTCCCAGGTTTTACATTTCAGTGGATATTTTCAGAATTCCAATTTTTATAACCATCACTATTTCAATTTTAAAGGAAGCTTTGTCTTTAAGAAATCCCCATCACCTTTTAAAAAAACATCAACATTTAGGAAGCTAATGGAAAGAGAACTGGCCACTGGCCAATTGGTTTGAAAAAAATTAGTCAAGATTGAGGAAATGTGAAACTCACAATTAAGTCTCCCAGAAATGCATTAAATAAATAGATGCTTCTTTCGTTTTGTAATCTGGTGTTATGTAATGGTTTTCATCATTTAAATTAAATCACAGAAGAAGTCATCATGAAATACTTTTAAAAGCCTCAGTGAAATGTCACACTCGATTGCTAATGCCCTGTGGTTGTTGAGAAGGCTACGGCTGATTTCACCAAAATCATATTTTCAAATAAAAATTTTCTAGAAATGTCTTTATAAAATCCATTTCAGGCTGCATCATGAGTCTTTAAAATAGCAAAATGATTGGCTTTAAACAGGTTAGGGCTTGCGTTATTGGTGAACTTACAGAAATACAGGACGTGGAAAAGAAAGAAGCTGGTTTTTGTGGAAACGGAAGAATCAAAGGAGCAAAACTGCCAGCCAGTGAGGTTTATCCCAGGTTTGTTTGATCAGCTCCATGCTAGAATATTCTTAGTCTACCACTGAAAGCAACGTGGTAGAAAGGCTAAGCACACATGGACCTGGCTTTCAAGCCTCCCTTTGTCATCTACTGGTTGGTGATCTTGGGCAACTGCACTCTGACTTCATTGTCTGTATGAAGTGACAAATGAGCCAACATACACGAAATTCTTGAAGTATCTGCACACACGAGCTAAGAGATGCAGCTATGATCAGTTAGAGTGTGGAGATGTGGAAGGAAGTTTGGGTTGAGAATGAGAATCTGTAACCTTAGGTTAATCACTTAACTTCTCGTGAGTGTCGTTTCGTCTGTAAAGCATCTCATCTGCACAAAGTCGAAAATGGAGAATTCACGGAAATGGCATTAAGTGAACTCAAGTCTGACTCTGAGCAGGCAGACCTCACGGCCCTCCCCGTCATCTCAGCTACGAGGCTTCCCCCTAATAAAGAAAGTGATTAAGCAGTTTCCCTTCTTCAAAACTTTATAGTTTTTGTGCTGGTTACACGTGGTGCAGCATAAAAATGTGGCTGATGGCAAAAATGTAAAACCCTCCATGAAGTCCACGGCTTCAGGGTGGTAACTCTTACTGTACTGAAGTTCACCGAGACGCATAGTTTCACAGAGACTGTGGCAGCAGGCACAGGACCTAGACAGGCTCGAGCTTGATGGGGTCTTAGCAGCTGGAAGTGAAGCAGACAGGGGTCCCACTCCTAACTGAGAAGCTATTTGCAATCGATACCAGATGGTAAAAGGAAAATCAGTTTTATCCAGTGGAGTCTCACGGGTGTACAACCACGCTCCAGGGCAGGCCCAGGAGGAGTAAGGCCAACCAAAAATGAACTCAATGGTATTTTTGTGGACTTTTTGGTATGTTTTTGCATTTTTTGTCTTGTTGGTCTTTTGCTTATTTGTTTTGATTTTCTTTTTTTGTTGTTTCTTTTCTTTTTTTTTTAAGGAGGGAGAGGAGAGGAGAACGGGAGGGAGAGAGAATGTGAGGAGAGAGAACATTAAGTTGAGTGGGGAGGGACCCGGAGAGGAGCTGGGAGGAGCTGGGGTAGTGGAAAACATGATCAAAAGATATTGTACTGAAAACAACTTTTAATTAAAAAAGAAAGAAATATAAAAATGCATAGATCAGGACTAGTCAAGTATTTGAGTGGGCTCCTTAAACTAGTTGCATGCTGTTTTTATTTGTGAGTTCAATACAACTAAGTAATTTTTATTAAAAAATACCATGAATCAAAAATGTTTTCCTAAAAGTATAAGAACACTTAAAATAATCTATATATGAGTATATGCATAATTTTAAAAGCAACAGAGTATATCAAGTTTTTATTATATATTTTATTTTTATTATACAGATGTATTTACAACATATTTATATATATACAATCCAGTATATATGTATATATATAGACATTAAATATTTTTCTATATGTTTTGAAACTCTAAGCTACCTCTTTCAAGGCTCTACTTTTACTTGCTT
The DNA here is from genome assembly GCF_000317375.1 of Microtus ochrogaster. Taxonomy (NCBI): domain Eukaryota; kingdom Metazoa; phylum Chordata; class Mammalia; order Rodentia; family Cricetidae; genus Microtus; species Microtus ochrogaster. Next base: position 32,240,672 of record NC_022027.1, on the reverse strand, counting down.
AGAATATAAACTATCATTAATAAAAATTGAGAAGGGAGAATTGTAGGGGAGCACTTTAGAGGTGTTTAAATTTTTTATGAGTTCTTTGAGAATGTTATATAACATAATTTGATCACATTTACCCCCATCCAACTCTTCCCAGATTCATCTCCCACCTTACCTACCCACTCAACTTTGAGTCCCTCCACTCTTTTTTAAACGATTAAGTTTAATTTGTCATATGCTCTTGGGCATATGGTCGTCAACAGGAGCATGGCCAACCCACCAAGAGCTACACCCTTAAATGGAACTGTCTCCCCTTCTCCCAGCAGCTGCCGGTTGCCAATGGCTCCTGGGCTAGGGAAGGAATTCCTAGCCACCTCCCCACACCATGATGGGATTTTATCTAGCTTGAGCTTTACGCAGACATACAGTCATAACCACTGTGAGTTCATAGAGCAACTACCCTGTTTTTATTTCTATTTCAGAGATGTGAGCAACAAGGCCATGAAGGATCACTATCTTATGCCCAACTTCAGAGCTGACAGGCAATAAATCAGGGTCGGATTTCCCAATATGGTCTGTGTCAAGAATTTCCAGGTCTGTCCCACCATGCCCTTTTACTTCCTATTCAGTTTTGGCTAATGCTACAACACAGGTTTTCAAACTCTTCACTTTACATGTGTGACTTATTTTTTCCTCGCTCCTGCAGGAAACAGAGCTTCTCCCTACACTGGAAGACACAGCTTTGAACTGCCAGGAAGAGTGGTGCTGTGTGATGGGATAAACTGGTCCCCAGGGAGAAGACACCGTGCAAAGCCTGAGATGCAAAGGAAGGAGGTTCCAGGGGCTGCCCGATGTACTTTGTAGCTAACTTCCCACAGGGACATTGAGTGTATGGTGTCTTATTCTGATGTCAGCCTTTGAATCATCAAGATGGAATAGAAAACAATCCTAGTTTTGGGACCACTACAAAGGATGGACTCTGCTCAGATAAGAAGGAAGTTCAATCATGGTTAAATGTATTATCTTTAATCAGAAAAAATGCAATGGAATATGACTACTCTGGACTAATGGGTCTCATAAGCAGGAACCACAAGATGAAAGGGTTAAAGAGGATGAAGGGGAAATTTTGCGACCCTACTCCCTGAAGGTAGACAGTGCTTGAAGTATGGAGCCACCCACTTCAACAAGTATCCAGTGACTTGCTTGATTCCTGTCAATAGATGTTTTCCAGGTGAAGTATTTTCACTCTCTTGGCACTGTCGAGAATCATTTAAACTGCTGTTTGGTTGAAATGTTTTTGTAACGGTTGTTTAAAATAAGTGTTAAATTTTGGGAAAGTTCTCCCAATGGACATGAAGTATAGCTATGAAAATGAGGAACTAATAAGGCTTTTTGTATGTGTGTGTTAACTTTAGGTGGAATATCCTGAAATCATTTCTTCCTCACCTTGAGAGGAGCTTGATTTCAGAATCCCTGAATAAATACTTTACAAATGTTTAATTATATAATATCAAGCTTAGTTAATTATATAATTATTAAAGGGAGCCCCTAAGATATGTTTGGCAAATTAGATTTTATAACTTACCATGACTATTCTAATTTTAAAACTTTTTATTTTAAAATACTGCCAGTATGAGAAGCTACTTTTATAAAGCAAGAGTCATAATAGGTAAAAAAATTATTATATTTTATATTAGAATAGACATCCTCTTTTAGCATAGTGAGTAAAAATACCTTTTGATTCAGTGACTGGGTGGATGAGAAGACAATGTGATCTATTATGTAGTTTTAATTTCTCTTTTTACATAGCCTAATTGATTTTATGAACGGATTAAGTCTCTTACATTTGTTGACATGCCAATCCCCCATATTTCAGATGTGTAGTAAAATAAGCTTAGGCATTAGATAAGTATTACTATTCTTGTTGTTGGATAATTTCTTCTATATTTATTAAAAATTGTAACCTTCTAAAGAATTCTTAGACCTTTCTTCAAAGATGCTTGGCTTCCTCTCAGTTTAGAACGCTCTTAAAGACCAGTTGTCAGGAGGACAGAGGTAATGAGCTGTGTGATAATGGGCGTTTGCCTTAAAGAGGAATATCTGCAAGTAGCCCTAGGATTGCTGAGCTCTTTACTCCTAAGCCTGCGAAGGGGACGGAGAGGCTTGGGCCAGGAAAAGAGAGAGCTGCATGCCAAATTCAATAATGAGATAATGACACAAACATTTCTACATAAATTCATAAAAAGCTTGGAACATCATAATGAATGAAAAAGCCAGTGCACAGACAATTTTCTTATATTTTGGTAACAGAAAGGAAATACTTATTTTACTAAGTTCTTTATATGTCAGATCTCTACATTAGGGATTGTGCTCTCCTCCCTAAAGTTCTGTCTTCTTGAGCTAATATCTACTATTAAAGTATTGGTATTGTTTTTCTGTAAGAGAATGTTTCTAAAGAGGATTTCTTTCTTCAAATTAACCACCAGGAAGTATCAATAGGTCCTTGGAGGAAAAGTCTGAGGTTCCATTTTTGTTCTATACAGAAAGGCATTGGGAATGGCTATATAACTGGGTTCTGTGATGCATTTAATCATATTCAGAATGCTGCTGGATTTTTTTTAAGTGAGCCTTTATACAACAAAATTGTATGCTGTGAAGCAAATAGGGTGAGAGACTGGAGAAAAAAAAATCAAACCAAGAGAAGTACAGATCCAATTTCACTTCTGAACCATTAATGTTGTCTAATGTCTAATACATTTTTTTTTGGGAGGGGGAGCTCCTTAACGCTCTAAAAGTCCGTAGAATATACTTTCCTTAACCTGGCTACTTAAACTCTCAAGACGCTCCATGCATGCCTGAGCTGGATAGGAAGACAGACAACGCTTCCCTATACCCCGTATTTACCTGTGAGTTCTTTGCATTTTGAAACGATACGAGAAAGCGCTGCTTACCTGACACACAGAGGTAATACCTGTCCTGGACCGAGAACTCGATCTCAATAAACTCGCAGAGATTCTGCGCCAGCGGCTTGAACAGTTTTTTCTCCAAGTCTTCCTTCACCAGCGATGACATCTCGGGTTCCCCCTGGCTCAGGCTTTCCTTGCGGCGGCTGCTGCTTGTTGCAGCTTAAGTCTCCTTTGGGTGTGCAAGCCCCGGGGTTCTCTCTCTAACCCTTCTTATTCAGAGCGAAAGGCCCAGCTCCCGACAGTGGGTGCCTGCTCAGTGGCAGCCCCACCTCAGCAGCCCCAATCCAGTATTTATTAACCCCCTCTGCATCTTCAGCATCGGGCCTGCTGCAAGCTGCTCTCGGGGAGCTCTGGGCTGGCTTGCTGATGGGGGAGCATATTGATGAACTCTGACAGATGGCCACAGGTCTACTTGTGGAGCCTCCGGGTCGGCAGCCTTTCCCCTTGCACGGCAGCACTATGCAGAGAAAGACCACGGCTTCAGCTTGAAGCCATTATATAAATCAGCTGTCTGGCGCTATTGATTCAGATCATCTTCCATTAAGAACTTCGCTTTCACTGCGCAGAAAAAAAGGCACCCGTGTTTACTGCTAAAGCTTCCAACAGGTCTCTCTCCTCGCCCCTGCGATGCACACAAGCTCTTGCTTCCAAGAGTTTGCACCAATTCCTTGGCCTAAAGTATTCTTAAGATGGCCGTTTCTATGGGCCCACTTTAATTCTATGTGTGTCTCCACCCAAATGAAAACCTGTTAGGCACCTGCTAGAGGGAAGCATTCATTATTTGTTTCTCAGGAGGATGAATTTTCTCCTCTCAAGGAACTTATGGTCTAATAGAGGAGAGGGACACCAAATAAGCATTTGGCCCACGCAAGTGATAACACGGCACACAAGAGAAGGGAAAACTTGGGAGGAAGAGTATATGAGGTGTCTTAATCATGGTCCTATCGCTGCGAAGAGATGCCATGGCCAAAGGAATTAATAAAAGAAGACATTTAACTGGGGACTTGCTTGCTGTTTCAGGGGGTGAGCCCATACCAACCTGACAGGGAGTGTGGCAGCAGGCCGGGCACAGAGCTGGATCAGTAGCTGAGAACTTACATCCTGATCCCCAGGCAGG
>NC_022027.1:32231647-32236249 GCF_000317375.1 Microtus ochrogaster | reverse complement strand
GCACACCTTCTCCAATAAGGACATGCCTCCTAACCCTTGCTACACAATTCCGCCAACTGAGGACCAAGCAGTCAAATATCTGAGCCTATGGGGACTATTCTTCATTCAACCACCTTAGCAAGGATCTGAGGAAGTGGCATGAAAAGGTGTGGAACAAAGCTGGCAGAAGAGCTCGGAGGTGGAGGCGGAACCAAAGCCTCAGTGGAGCCTAGGGTGTTGACTGTGCCCAGTGCTTCCTCTTCAAAATGCACAGGTGGTTGGGACTGTGGTTATCTGGAGCTTCCCCACTGTGCCCGTTCTCACGGTAGCCTTCTTTTAGGGGGGTCCTTTCTTGTTTAGACGTCACAATTTTGCTTGAGTCTGTGAGCATGGCAGTGGTTTAGGGCTGGCAAGGATCAGCTTCCTAAGCACTGAGTGAATTGCAGTGCTGTTGAGCCTAAAGAAGGGCTTTAATTTTCTTGAACTAATGACCCCAGCTATCTGGTGTTTCTCTAGTATTCTTTCCTTTCCCCTTGCCTGCGAGAAGCCCTCTACCTATAGAGGAGAAGCTGTTTGCCTTGTATTGGCTCTGGGCACAGCAACAAACTCGTGAACCTGACCTGGACTTGGCTCATGGGCATTGTTCTTCCCTTACTTAGCATGAGTGGTTCAGGGTTGTGCATGTGTCTCAAGTAGGACTGCACCTAATTTATTGGCTCCTTGTCCAAAACCTGCTCTTTTTCTCTTTGTTTTACAATCTTGAGGCTGAGCCCTAGAAATATTTTCGGTTTGCCTACTAGCAGAATAGTAAAGCCATGTATGTAAGTATATATATATATATATATATATATACACACACACACACACATATATATATATATATATGTGTGTATATATATTCTCCATATATAGCTACACATATAGTCTACATAATTCTTTAAAATTATTTACTAAAAATCTGTTGACAGAGGCCATAAATTTGAGGAGAAGCTTGGGAGGACTTGGACTGAGTACCCCTGCAAGGCAACAGCATCAAAAAATACTGCCCTTCATGGTTCTCTGTTACCATGGTGGTGAGAGCCTTGTAACTATACAGCAGGAGCTCTCTCTGCACCCTCTGCCTGGCTCTCAGGTCATGGAGATGAAATAAGCTAACATCTGTAAGGCTTTAAGAACTGTGCCGGCCAAATATCTCTGTGTGATGACAGCTATCACCGTGAGTTGATTGGTGGCTATCACATCGTATGACTGGTACTCACCCGTCGCCTTACCCAGAGACGTCCCTCAGCCTGGCTCTCTGACAAGGGGGCGCTGCTTCTCCAGGGCAGGTGTAGCCCATCCAGTCCACTCCCTCCCAGGTGGGCAAGCTGCTTCTGTAGGAAGACCTCTTTCTGTGCCTCGTGGCGAATTTCCGCAGCAGCAGCAGCAGCAACATCTTTGGCTTCCTATGTAGCCACGCCCCTTGGAGGGCTTTCCAGCTTATCATTATTCAACGATGGCCTTTTTTTTTATTTCCTAGGATCTTTAAGTAATTATTATTATTATTATTATTATTATGCTTGTCAAGAAATAGTTTTTTTACTTAGGGGTTTCATCTTTCATTTTGGTTGACTTTCTGTCTCCCACGCCCATCCCGCTTGTCATGCCCCTGCCTCCCTTCCTGATTGTACCCTTTCAGTATCACCTGCGCTCGCTCTGCTCTGCTCCTGTGCCTTTGCACCCAGCTCGTCTTTATGCCCCCGGGGCTCACCGTCCTTGTGTGGCTTCCTGGACTTCACTCATATCCACTCCCACTTAGACACACATGGTTAACAGTTGAGACAAGGATCCAAACGTCCGGGATAACATGCAGCTTTTGTCTTCCATTGTTCTAGCCCCTAAAGCCTGCAGCTAGGCGCTGCTGGTCTTCACCCGCCAGCTCCCTGATTCTGAGTCTTTTCTTGGATTTTAGTGACTTTTCCTTCACAAAGGTAAAGGGGGCAGGACTCACAGTTCAGGTAAACCACTTTCTACACACGTCTAGTTAGAAATAGAATACATTAAACTGTGCCTGTTTGGGTTTCTGTGCCCCAGCTGATCCTGAGTGATGTATCTCCAATTGTTATCCTCTCTGGTTTTTGCTTAAAGATTCTAGGGGAGGGGAGAGAGGCAGCTTTTGCCATCTTTCTTCCCACTGGATCTGGAGTTGAAAGGGTAAAGCAAGCAGGAGCTGTCCAAGGCCCCTCTCCCTGACAACAGAAAGGCTATTTTCAGTATAAAAGAGAGAGAAGATGAGGTCACGCGCAGAGAGAGAAGATGGGGTCACGCGCAGAGAGAGAAGATGAGGTCACGCGCAGAGAGAGAAGATGAGGTCACGCGCAGAGGGAGAAATAGATGTGAGAAGATGGAGATGGAGAGGCTCCTGCTGGCATCATCGGGAGCCCTCGGGTCCAGCCATGCCTGAAGACAGCACCCATCCCACGAACTGTGCTGCCTTCCCACTTTAAGTGTGAATTAACTGTTTCTCTTGATGACTGAAGAATACAATTAGAAGAGAATGTAGCTTTTGCTTAAAAAAATGAGTACCCACTCGCTTTTCATTTTTTACTTAGTGAATTTGTCTTTAAATTTTATATTTATGCACTGTATTTACATCTTTCCCTTAATCCTCTGATTCCTCCCAAACTCTCTCTCAAATTCATGGTCTCTTAAAATTATATATATTATATATGTGTATCTATATATGAATAAATAAATTAGCCTATAGATACCAGCTATTGTATTAATTTAGTGTTGCTCACACACACACACACACACACAGACACATATGACTGATCACTGGTATCGATAGCCAATTAGGGGGTTCATCTCTAGGGTTCTGGGGAAGATTATTTCCCTCTCACTAGACCTTCATTGTCTGTAGCTCTTCATTGTGGGTTTTCCTCCATCTATTTTGGGCTGTCGACTGGCATTGTTATTGTTTGGGCCGCTATAGTGTTAATATTATATGGGTGGGTTTATAGAAAAGGGGGTGTGTGCTGCCCCATTGCCCTGTAGAGTCCCCTTTAGCAGTGACTCCTGAGCCTGACTCTGCAGCCAGCTTCTCTTTACTGTTTTGCTCACTGTGGTTGCGCCTCAGTATGTCTAACAAACTTTACTCCTTCCTTCTTCTGTCTTAGATGAAGTTGGTCACAGCCCATGTCGTATGTGGATTTATCCTCAGTGCACATCCTAATCCTCTGGGTCTCACAATCTTTCTCTACCTTGTTGTAATAGGAGCGGTGGGCTCCGTCCCTGGCACCCAGCTGCCCGCACGGCTAGTTTTACCCGAAATAATTACATGGAAACTGTATTCTTTTAAACACTGCCTGGCCCATTAGTTCCAGTTTCTTATTGGCTAGCTCTTACATATCGATCTAACCCATTTCTAATAATCTGTGTAGCTCCATGAGCTGGCTTACCAGGAAAGATCTTAATCTGCATCTGTCTGGAGTGGGAGAATCATGGCGACTCTCCGATTCAGCTTCTTTCTCCCAGCATTCTGTTCTGTTTTCTCCGCCTACCTAAGGGTTGGCCTATCAAATGGGTCTAGGCAGTTTCTTTATTAATAAGAAATCACTCCCACATCATTACCTGTTAGATCTCACCGCCCCCTCTGAAAACTGACTAACTGGGATGCCCATTAACATATCAAAGCTGATGCTGGCCACCAGGTTCTCCCTCCAAGCATCCTGCAGTCCCTGCCAGTTACAGGTATGGCTGTCATATCCCTCCCCTTACCCTAAACTTTTCCAGGCCAGGGATTGAGGAGGGATTTTCCTTCCTCCAGCTTCTCTGATTTTTACACATGCCAGTCATTTTGGTTACATTGTCCTTTTGGCCCTCTGTCCCTTGCCCTCTTGGCCACTGCTCCTGATTCCCCTCTCTCCATCCCTTCACAAGGCTTGGCCCCATCTGCTGGTCATATCTGCATCTCCTTGGTTTCTCCCTTCTACCTATAATAAAAACCTCAACTCCTTAGTATTAGTCTTGTCCTCTTTTTATTTCATTTTTTTCATTCAGTACTTTTAGTTTGCTTTTGAGAGATCACATTTTCTCTTACAGCTAGTGGGAAAGCAATCATTGTTGGCTGTCTGCTGTCCACCTGCCTTCATTAAAGGGGGTTCAGGCAGTGTACTGAAGTCTCCACAAATGCTTGTCAATTAGGTTAGACCTCCCTAAGAAGGTGGCCTCCTGCAGATTACTGAAGAAAACTAAGACGTGTCCTGCTTTCCCAGGTTTATGCTCAGTGAGGGCTATGTGTTCCTCAGTGAGGTTGTGTGCTCAGTGAGGGTTATATGCTCCTGGAGGGCTGCGTGCTCAGTGAGGGCTATGTGTTCCTCAGTGAGGTTGTGTGCTCAGTGAGGGTTATATGCTCCTGGAGGGCTGCATGCTCAGTGGGGGTGTGTGCTCAGTGAGGGTGTGCGCTCAGTGAGGGTTATAATGTGTTCCTCAGTGAGGGTGTGTGCTCAGTGAGGGTTATATGCTCCTGGAGGGCTGCGTGCTCAGTGAGGGTGTGTGCTCAGGGAGGGCTATATGCTCCTGGAGGGCTGCGTGCTCAGTGGGGGTGTGTGCTCAGTGAGGGCTATGTGTTCCTCAGTGAGG
>NC_022027.1:32225433-32231547 GCF_000317375.1 Microtus ochrogaster | reverse complement strand
GTGCTCAGTGGGGGTGTGTGCTCAGGGAGGGGCTACAGCAATTTGATCATCCCGCAGAAACTGGGGATTCCTGCTATTTATTAGGTGCATATTACTTAGACAGATATTAAGTGTTTAAATTAGAATGTTTGCCCTGTTGTAAAGAAATATTATTGACCATTTATTAAATTTTCTGTAATCTCATGCATTGAAATCTGGAACCTCATTGGCCCTGGCGGACTAACTCCTTACAGGAGAGACTAATCAAGTAGGGACAGCCCCAATTTCCCGGAAATCATTCAGACTAGCCAATCCTCAACACACTTACTCGGTCTCATCCATGGCTGCCCACAGAAACCACAATACAAGCTTCTGTCCATAATTTCTCCCATCCCACTGTACCTTCTGACCAAGTCTGGTGCCTGCTGTGTGCCTGAGATAGTCCCCATGTGCTGTAAAGATCATCTGCTTTGGGGTCCTTAAGTGCTAAGAGCTACCTTCTTCATGGAAAATGTCTTCTGAACCAGGAGCCTTACCTAACCTAAAATATATTTGAAGAAGACAACCCTATGTAAAGTCAAGTGTATTTCCTACTCTCTACAATTTAACTTGAACATAGACCCCGTGTACCTGCCTGAGGCCCATCCTCACTAGTAACCTCTATGCAAGCTAAGCAAATGTTCTACCATTGAGTTACAAACCCCAACATATTCTTGTTTGTTTTGAGACAAAATCTTCTTAAAATTGCCTAGGCTGGCTTTGAAGTTGGGATCTTCCTGCCTCCAGAGTAGCTAAGATTACAAGCCTGGCTTCATCCTGTTTTTTTCCACACTCTGCCTGGTTATCCATGTCCCTGTCTGTCTGTCTGTCTGTCTCTCTCCTAGATTGTTACACCCTTGTGGAAGGAAACCATACTTTAGGCCATGCTGCATTCTTAACTAGCAGTGTCTGCTAGATGGTGCTCCATTAACTGTGTATCATGTGCAAAAAAACCCCCAAAAAAAAACAAAAACAAAAAAAAACCCTACTGGATTGTAAACTCCCTTTGGGCAGAAACTATGTTAGAGGGATACTTACTGCAAGACCTTGCTTAAGGATGAATTGAGTGAATTGAGTAAGCCTATAGGATGGCACAATATGCAGAATTTATAGCCCCAGGTGACAGAGAAATAGAGGTTCAGGGAGTTAATGTCTTTTCAAAGGGGACTGTGATGGTTCACTTTGGCATCCACTTTGTCACATGTAGAGTCACCTGGACAGGGAGTCTCAATGATGAGGAATTGTGTAGATTTGGTTGGCCTGTTGGTGATTTTCTTGGTTGAGTTAACTGAAGCGGGAAGATCGGCCCTGCATGTGGGCAGCCCTAGCTTATAGGCTGTGCCCTGCACTAATGATAATACGAGAATGAGATGAGCTTGGGTATACGTGCATCAATCCATTGCCCGCTGGACTTGATGGTGGATGTGGTGTGACCAGTAAGTTGCTCCCACCTTGGCTTCCACACAATGATGGATTATAACCTGGCATTGTGAGTCAAATAAACCTCTTCTCCCTTAAGTGGCTTTTGTCAGGCTATTCTGTCAAAGCAATGGAAAATGAAACGAAGTCACTGACCAAGCATGACTGAGCCCAGGAGGAAGGTAAAGGTGTTGGGAGGTGTACCACCTGACAAAGTCTTGCCCTTCATTATGTGTGTTTGAAAACCTCTCTGCTTTCATAACGTTAGAAATGTGTCAGGGCCCTTATGGACAGAGGTACCTGGATGTGTCTCTGGTATTGATGTCATAAACTATGAACTGGAATGATAAAGGTGGGTTATCTTTCTATCTGTTGTTTCATTGGTTAATTAATAAAGAAAACTGCTTGGCCTTTAATAGGACAGAAAATTAGGTAGGCAGAGTAAACAGAACAGAATGCTGGGAGAAAGAAGCTAAGTCAGGCAGACGCCATGACTCTCCCACCCGACACAGACTCAGGTTAAGATCTTCCCTGGTAAGCCAGCTCGTGGTACTACACAGAATATTAGAAATGGGTTAGATCAATATGTAAGAGCTAGCCAATAAGAGGTTAAAACTAATGGGCCAAGCAGTGTTTAAAAGAATATAGTTTCCGTGTAATTATCTCGGGTAAAGCTAGCTGGGTGGCGGGAAGCGGCCCTCCGCTCCTATTTCAACACTGGAATGGAGGAGTTGGCAGGTGCCAGGAACTCAGCATCGTTTCTCTGCAAATGGCACACAGGTAGGTGATCTGCATCTCTTTGCTTGTACAGAACTTTTACTGACTTTAATGATGTTACACACACCTTGTAATGGTCTATCTTGTCCCTTTAAGAGACAAACCCTGCCCACTCCTCCCCATCCATAGAGGCAACGGATTTTCCTTCCCCTTCCAACCTGAGTTTTCTTCCTTTCCATCTCTCTTCTGAAGAGGTAGCTGCTGCCATGGCTCCTCTCCCCTCCCCCACTTTTTCTCTCTCTCTGCCTCTTTCTCCACATTCCCCTTTTCTCTCTCTCTCCTTTTTCCCCTTCCCTTCCATAACACACTAAATAAATATCCAACCTCACTCTACATGGTGTGCCTATCCATCTAGGTCTCTCACGGGCTACACAGCTCCCTGCCTGGGACTTGCTGCTCCTCGTGGCCCATGGACACCTTGGGCCAGTGCCGTTTTATTTTTATCATAACACACCTACCCTCAACCTTGGCAATATCTCATGATTTCATTGTTAAACTCTGACATAGTTCAGGATTGAACCTAAAATGTGGCGTTCAGAGAAATCTGTCAAGAGGCGGAAACACACAACGGTAACCTTGAGAAGGATTTGATTGGGCACAAAGACCTTTCGTTGAAAAGACAAAAGTACTCTTGCATCATGAATGAAGTCCCTGAAGGAAGCAAGGACCATCCTTCAGCCTGGAGACAAATCAAAAGGCTGAAGTGATAGAAATCAATGGTGAGGAGCTCAGCTGCTGGGGTGGTTGTTTCTGATTTCCCAAAAAGAGCCTGGGGCTGGAGCCTGGAGTTGGGATGAGTGCCTCTCAGGCCCATGTGATGGTCCCTGGTGAGGATGTGGTGGAAGGTGGCTCTGGAAGTACTGGGAAATCTACAAATGGGAGTTAGTGTTGCTATGGGAAGACACGGCCCTTGCGGGGGTGGTGGTGGTGAAGTATCACTGAGGAGTGACTCACTGGAACAGGAGGCCTCTAAGGAAGAAGCCCACCAAATTCAGCAAGGTCCCTTCTTCCTCTCATGGTTCACCCAGGCTCTAGGAAGACCCCTTTCGACAAGGGGAATAAAGATCATAGTGCCAGTGCAAAAAAAAAAAAAAAAGGTTTGAACAGTCCTAGAGCCAGCTGACCATGCCAGGTATCAAAGGACGGGTTAGAAGCAGAGAGGTAGTAGCTTAATAGCGAGCACAGGTAAAGATTCTAGTTTTTCTTTGATCCAGAATTCCTGATAATATCATTAAGTTTTGATGTTAGCAAGCACAATCTGGAATCAATCTGACTGGACTTATTTGTGTGCCTGATGTGAAATTACTTGCCTTAAAACAGTTGTGAGGGGGAGAAAATTACTTTGTGTAGGAAGTGAACTGAAATAAAGCTAACAACCATTGATCAATATTGATAACTACAAACTTGGAGGGTGCTATACTGTTCTTTACTGCTTTTGGTGTATTTAAAATTTTTCCATAATGAAAGCATAATCAACAGTAAAAAAAAAAGTGATGGGGAGAAATGGAGACCTGTGCAGACTATGTATTTAGAGTGTACAATAGATAGAGGTCTCTTTTTAGGTATGAAGCCAAATACGAAGGAGGCAGCCCCGTCCCTGACTCGGTTCCAAGTCTTCTCTCTTCGCTGAGGATAATCTTGGGTCCATCTCTTTATCTTTCTGGGTCTATGTTTCCTTACTTATGAGTTAAGAGAGTCAAACTGTCTGACCTCCAGGTCTAGCCTGGACCTCACATCCTTTGTGCTTGCTCAGCTTGGAGAAATCCTGGAACCTTGCCTACCCATGCCATGACCAACTTTCAGGCCTAGCCTAGGCTTGCTTAGCTTTAGTCATGGTGCATGTCCATGACTCCGGCTCACCCGCATCATCCTCAACACTGCCGGGCATCATTTGTTTGGGCAGTGCAGTCCACATACTTGGTTGTGCATGCCCATAGTTATGGGCTCCATTTTCATGTGCTCTTGTCTTCCACTGAATTGGAATCACTCCTATTCCTTCAATTCACAATCAACACTGAGAATACAAAAGGTTAACCTATCAACCCCCTCATACCAGGCATGAAATCAACCAAGCTAGGTGGCAACAACAGAAAATAAAATTTTCACTTTTTCCTTTGGGGGGGAAATAAAGACCCATTTCAGCTGTAAGGTTCTTCATTACTTTTTACAAGTGCTTGGAGAGCGCTTTTTCTGTAAGTCCTCTTCGGGAAACACAGTCTGGCTGAGACGATGAAGTCAGACGAGACGTCCTGCACAGTAATCAACACTACTGTGATAATGGGCGGCGGCGTAAAAGCATAGGGAATTTTGTTTAGTCTTCCATGATTGATGGCTTACGGAGCACTATTCTGGGAAAAAGCACTTTGTCAGTGTTGGAGGATACACTGATAATAGGTCCCTGATAGTTCTTTGCAGCATTATTTTATAGCTCCCTATTAGCATACATTCAGCTGCTAACTAATGGGGTACTGTTGGAGGCACTGTGCTTAGGGAGGTTTGATTCTAAAGTCTGAAGCGTAGTAAATTATATATTATCGCTCAGTCTAACTGCTCTTTAGAATGCAATCATGTTTCTCCTGGAAAATATTAACATTAAAATTAATATTTGACTGGCGACTTGAGTTGAGTTGAAATGGAGAGGCTTTCTGTAGCCAGAAAGGTGGCCGTGGGTACGTTTCTGGACTCAGTAATTCAATTGACTCCACTTAAAACAGTGTGTCTAATCTTTTAAGCATGAACACTCTCTAAGCACTGGGGCAGCAACACTGGAGGCAGGACGTGAAACTGCAGTTCGACTGGATTGCGAAGCTAGCAGGCCCAACAAGGACAGCAACATTATTTTAAAAGTATGGTTGACTAGGAATGCCATTAGCCAGTAATGCCAGGCAAAGTGGGAAAATCAGCAGTGTTATTAGGCATTTAATAAAACATGAAGAAAAGTAATTTAAGATGGCTTAAGGCAGAACTATAGCCATGTTTATTTTAAGATACACAAGAAGAGGCTATTATGGATGCCAGTGGGAAAGATGCTGAACTCTGACCTTACTGTTTTAGATTATCTTTGTCTTCTCGGTGATTTGGTGACCTAAAACGATCTCTAATTTATCGTTCCTGTTGCTTGTTTATGGTAATATCAAATTTTCTGTGCATATAATTTTAAAAGATTGGTTACAAAACTTCTTTTAAAAGAACTTGCCAGGTGGGGTGATGGAGACCTGTAATCCCAGTATGTGGCAGGCAGAGACACGTGATCTCTATGAGTTCAAGGCCAGCCTGGTTTGCACAATAAATTCCAGGCCAGCCAGGGCTACGTAGTGAGACCATGCTAAGAAGTAAACAAATAAATATTTAAAAAAAGGAAGAAGGGAAGGAAAGTAGCAGTCTACCACTCCCGGTCGTTAAGCGATTTCATTTAACTTTGCTTCTGTTTCTTATAGATTGCGTACTTCACTGTTGCTATTATGGGAAAACACATACAAAACTTATCATTTTAGGAGCACCATTTGGTGTGTCACGGCCACCACTATCCAGCTCAACTTCTCATTCTCCCCAAGGAGATTCCACATCCGCTGAACAGTTGCCCTCCCTGGACCCCAGCGGTTGGCATTCTTTTTGGCGCTGTGCACTGGGCAGGAGACTGGATCCTCACGTGAGTGGAAGTGTGCCCCATTTGCTCTTTTTCACCAAGTTGTTTCATGTAGCACAATGCACAAAAGGCTCGTACACACTGCAGCATGGATAAAACCCTCTTTCCTTCAAAGGCCGAATACCATTCCATTATAGTCCACATTTTGTTTATCACTTACCTGTCAGAAGGCAAGGGAGTTAGTTATAGCTTTTGACTGCTGTGGATAAAGCTGCTTTGAACATGTTTGTACAAAGACCCATAGAAGCCTTTGA
>NC_022027.1:32222655-32223620 GCF_000317375.1 Microtus ochrogaster | reverse complement strand
CCAAGGTTGAGCAGGGGTGACCACACTCATGTGCACATGCGTGTGCACACACACACACACACACACACACACACACACACACACACACACACACGGGGGGGGGAAGGGGAGAGGAAGAGAGACAGACTCCTTTTTAATGGATAAATTGCTATTTTCTGTTCAAGCATGTTAATTGTTTTACTTAAGGCATTATCCTGCCTACAGTGATCTCTGCTTTTGCCCCTGTGGCCCTCCCTCTTCTAGCTGTGCCCCCCCCCCCACCTCCAGGTATCTGGCGTTGCTTAGTCATTGGCTCATGTTTAAGAGTTTTGAGCTATCTGGAAGCTGTGGACTTGTGTGACTCACTGGAGAGTGATTTCTAGGGGGTGTTTTGTGGACATCACCACACATATCAATGCTCCTTTTCCCTTGGGAAGTATTTTCTAGTCGTTCACTAGAAAGAAACAGCCCTGTGGTGATGTTTAGAAAATTCCCCATCAAGAGGTGTGAGGCAGACTTGCAGCTATTTGTGATACTAGCTCCTAAGTGTCTTGTCATGTGCAAAATGCTTAGCCCACAGTGCCTGTTTGGTCTTCATGGGATCCTCCTCCTTTACCGAACAGGAATTGAGGGGTGGAGAGGCGAAGGAATCTTCTGACAGGCACAGCTGGTAAATGCCGGAGTGGGGTAGGGAGCCCAGGTCTCTCTGACGTGAAAGCTCCAACTCTTCCCACATTCGGCTTCCTTTTGCCGATAGGTCAGCAGTTCAGTTGGTGTAATTGTAAAATAAAGAGAAATAGCTACTATATGCCATATGCTACTTGGCAGTGGTTCTCAACCTAAGGGTTGCGACCCCCTTAGGGTGTCCTCTCTATCAAATATTTACATTATGATTCATAACAGCAGCAAAATTATTACAGTTGTGAAGTAGCAACAAAATAATTTTATGGTTGCAGTCATCATGACATGGGGAACTGTATTAAAGC
>NC_022027.1:32218121-32220862 GCF_000317375.1 Microtus ochrogaster | reverse complement strand
CCCAGCTGGTGTGGGCATCTCTCGGAACCCCGCAGTGGCAGCAGATCAGATTTATATTTGGTGAGCATTCGTGCTGTCATTGATTCTGAGTAAATTACATGCACGACTTTATATAAAGTGCTATCCAGAATGCTTGCATGCATTTGCACTTAGACCCGTGAGTGTGCGAGCAGCTGCTCTCATCAGCTCCCTTTACAGATAAGGAAATGGAGACACAGGCTACCAAATGCTGGAGCCAAATTCAAAGCAAGCGTTTTCCCTGTACTCAGGGCTCTTCCTCGCAGCGGGGGAAGTGGGGGGTCCATCTTCAGCTTCTCTGAAGCCAGGCTTTCAACGGGACACAATCGTACCTTTGGAAGTGAATAGCCCTGGCTGTGGAATATCTAGGAGGTTATGCCCCAACTCTCCAGTGTGGTGCTTAGCTAGATGATAACAGGAAGGGGAGTCCATGCAGCCAGTCTCACACTTAACCAGGGAGCACTCTTTAGTGCCATGCTCCATGGGTCCCCGAGGAGTCAGGCTGGGACTGGAATGTTACTTAACCCATATCTTTGCTTCTTGCCTCTCCCTGGCCCTGCTCACCCTGCTTCCCCGAAGTCTCAACCCAATTGCATCAGAATGCTTGCCTCGGGCTCTGCTTCTGTGAAATCTGACCGAAGAGGACTGTTCTGCTATACTGGAGTTTTCAAAGGTTTATTTATTCACTAGCCACTAGTGATGCGCCCACTCACTGGTATCAAGCATATGGCAGAAGACTCTTTTTTGGTTAACACATTGGGATTATATTATGCAAGGAAGGCTCCTAAAATAGTCATGAGTTTACTAATAACGGGAATGAATGTTTTCTGGGAAATGTTATTAGGCAGGTCGCTACAGCATCAACAGACTATATAATTTTATGGATTCATTGTCATACATGTTGTCTATCATCGATCAAAACTGCTTTATGGGGCTGGAGAAATGGCTCGGTGTCAAGAGGACAGGCTGCTCTTCTGGAGTTCAACAGCTTGTCTCTCACCACCCGTGCTGGGTAGCTCACAGTTGCCAGAGATTCCAGTCCCAGAGGACCTCATCTGGCCTCCTTGGACACCTGCGCATGCCTGTGCGTGTACACACACACATACAGACACACACAACAAAATAAGTATTTTTAAAAAATATGCTTTATATGTGTAAGAAAATGATAGACTGTCTTTCTAAGTCATTCTTCAGGCAGAAGCCAAGGATGTAGACAAGTCCGCACAGGCGATGAAAATCTATCACTGACTTTTTGATTGACGAACGGGGGCTAAGCTATTACAACTTTATAAAACTAAAATGGACATTTACAATGTACGTTTTTAGAAGTTGCCAAAATCATAATGCCAAAATCATAATGAAAATATCCACCACTCCCAGAAATTTCTCTTCCTCTTTTGTCTTATCTCTCATTCTGGCAGCAGACAGCCATTGACCTGTTGTATGTTTGTTGTTGGAGTATAAGATGGAAAAAGAGCATGAGCTTCAGTCTGTGTCCAATTCAGCTTGTATAAGTGCAGGGCTTGAAGGCATTTTCACAGAGTAAGACTTGTGATGAAGCTGAAGTAAAGGAAATGGTAGCTGCTCTCTGCTCCTCAGGGAAGGGGTGGGTACGAAGCTATGCATAACGACAGTGAAGCCTTCAGGCTATTGGCTGTGTGGCAATCCAGACAAAGGGACTATTTAAATCACTGCATTTTAAGTGCATAGTCAGAACAAAAACATTCAATCAAAACCTATCACTCCAAACCACAGCTCTAGAATTACCATTGCAAAAGGGATCTTAAAGGATGTCTGTCTTTCAGGTCCATGGTCCATAGGATAGCTGATTTTGGTTGTCAAATTGACACACCTGGGGAGAGGGAATCTCACTTGAAGAATTGTCTCAAGAATTGTCAGATTGGCCTGCGGACATATCTGTGGGACATGTCTTGATCACTGATTGATGTATGAGACTCCAGTCCACTGTAGGTTATACCATCCCTAGGCAGGGTAGGCCTTGGCTCTATGAGAATAGTAGTCGGATGTAGGTTTGAAAGCAGTCCAGGAAGTTGTGTTCCTTAGTGACCTCTGCTTTAGTTCCTGCCTTGGCTTCCCAAAGTGATGACACATAAAATGGAATAATCCTTCTCCTCCCCAGGTCTCTTTCAGTCATGGTGTTTGCAGCAGAAAGCCTACTGGGACAGTCCCTTCGTTCTACTGTTCATGCCTGGATGAGGAGACACTCTTCTCGTTTTCCCCTAGCCTTTAACTCAGGATTTTATCTTGCTCCAGCGCATAGAGTCAGAGTGCTTGGGGACATTATGCCAGGGTCTCAGATTAATGACAGGGAGTGACAGACCTGGGTAACCTGACTTAACCCCTTTGGTTTGTGGCTCTCCTCACGTCTACCCATGGGAATTTCCCCCTCACCAACTCGAGTCCAAGTCAAGCCCACTTATTTTTTTTTCCTGGTACCTGTGAATGTTCACTTTATTGCTCCTTTCTGAAGGATGTTTAGGACATCCTGATAGTTTATTCATGATCTAAGACTGATCTCATTGGTCTGGACCATTACTGACTCATACAGGCATGATGGAAGCCACAAATGTGAGCTGTATGTAGAATCTTAACTTTTTGAGTAGCTACGGGCAAAAAGGGGGGAAGAAGAAGTAGGTCACGATGGCAATGCTTGTCATCCCAGCAGCCAGGAGGTGGAGGCAGAAGGATGGAGAATTGTGACC
>NC_022027.1:32212655-32217720 GCF_000317375.1 Microtus ochrogaster | reverse complement strand
GAGAGAGAGAAGGAGAGAGATGTTGAGTGGCGTGTGCATCCACTAGGATGGATGTGTGCGCATGTGCACACAAGTATCCATGCATATCTGTACGTGTATGGAGGCTAGGGGTCCACGTCAGCTGTCTTTCCTAGATTGCTCTCTCATGAAACCTGAAACTCATTGGCTGACCTTTAGGGATCCCATCTGAATACATCCCCTCCAGGTCTAGAATCGTAGATGGCAACTGTCACACCTGGCTTCTTCTGTGGCTTCTGGGGACCCGAAGTCAGGTCCTCATGCTTGGACAATGGACACAGTACTGACTGAGCCACCTTCTCGACAACATCCCCATCCCCCAAAGAACTTTTAACATATTTCAACTGGTGCTTTAAAAGTCACAATAATTTCAATAATATGCATGTATTTTTTAAATATTATTTTAAAATATTTATTTATCTGTATGAATGCTTTGCTGCTTGTATGCACATACTATATGTGCATGCCTAGTGCTCATGGAGGCCAGAAGAGGGCACTGGATCTCGTAGAGCTGGAGTCACGCATGCTTGTGAGCTGCTATGGGTTCTGGGAACCCAACTCAGATTGTCTGCAAGAACAGCAAGTGCTCCTAACCTCGGAGACATCTCTCCAGCCCCTGAAAATTACTACTTTAGTTACAGAACTACATAGGATCCCATGTGATAATTCCCTACATCTATACCATATGTGGTGGTCAAATTAGGACAATTGACATTTTTACCTCAAACATTTTTCAGAAAGGGAGATGTTTTGAACTACTCATCTGACAGAATTAACATCTCAAATATGGAAGAAACTTTTGACTCAATACTGGAAACCAAGCAATCCAATTAAAAAGTGGGCAGGGAGTATAAACAGATTCTTTTTGAAAGAGGAAATTCAGATGACCAGCAACCTGGAGAAAGAAGGGTCTCCTTTATTAGCCACCAGGGAAGTGGGAGTCAAAGCTTGGAGATACCACACTTCCAGTCAGAATAGTAATGAGCCAGAGGTCAAAACTCACACATCTGGGAGAATGTGGTTCATCACTGATGGGAAGGAAGGCCAGAGTGGCCACCTCAGAGAACAGTGTGGCGGCTCCCCAAGCTCTCCGCAATCTACTTCTGAATGTCTATATTGAAAGGAAATGTTATCATCCTCAAAGAAACACCTCCACATTTGCGAGTCAAGATACAGAGCAAATCAGAGCCAGTCTCGGGATGAGTGGATAGAGAAGATGGAAAGAACATTAAAAAGCGACACATATCATTTGAAAAAATGAAATAAATGAAACTATAAAATGTTCTTAAGGGGGAGAAGGTAGGCATAGACAAAATGGTTATGTTCTCTCTCGCATGTAGGTTTTTAAAGTCTGGTGGAACGTATAATAGTGATTGGCAGAAGCTGGGAAGGGTAGTGGGTGTGGAGGATGATGGAGGATGATGGTTATGTAAATAATGGCTGTCCACTGCAGCTAGGTAGAAACAGTAAGCCCTGGTGTTCTATGGGGCAGTGAGGGGACCATGACCCGTTATACATCCCATAGCCAACTGGTATTGCTGCCTTGTGTGCCGAGTGTGTCTCCATCAGTCCCTTTGAAAACGGGCTGTTACAAGAGAGCCTGACTTCAGCTCCCTGATCCACTTATGTGTGTTCCCCTCACTGTCAAACAAAACTAAAAAGGGTGCCAACAGTGCATTCTGAAGCCCCAAGTCCTGAGAGATAAAGCAACCTCTTTCCTCTGTAAAAGATCCGGCATACGATGCTTTAAAACAGTAACAGAAAATTGGCTAGGAGAGCCAGTTGGCAGTTGGTTTAATTTATGGTGAGTTTTAAGTCCTTGCCATAGAGTTTCCCCAAGGCTCCTAGTCTATACACTAGTGTGTGTGTTTGGCTCAGGTAGATGTTGTTTTACATTCAATACAGAGACTTCTCTGTATTGAATAAGCAAGTGTTTCATTCCCAGTCAGGGATTGTAACTCGGCAGCTACCAGCAGTGGGTCAGCTCCACAGCCCTCAGTCTCTCAGGCACCGGCTTTATCACCACCTCTAAAGTCCTTTAGAGTTCTCTATCCCTCTATAGAACTCAGGATTCAAAGGTTGAGGTGAAATTCTGCTTCCTCAGAGATTCTGAGTACCAAGTTGTTAACATCCTCTCCTAACTCGTATCTTCCCCCTAAACAGGGCATCCTTCTGCTCAGCCCTACTTAAGAACCCTAGCCATACTTAGGGCCCTCCTACCACTTCCTGTCAGCAGTTACTGACTCAGCCTCCTGATAGCAGGCTAATTTTATTTAATCAAGCAAATGTAACCTGTCTTTGCATCGCTAACAAAAGCAGGAGAAACAAATGAAACATACCTTTACACAGTTAAAATAATATTTCACAACAAGTAGGCTTATCTTTATGCTTGTTTGTGATCTGGAATGTTTTGTCTGTATAACCCTTTATTGTGCATGCATTTCTATGTATTCACTATTGATTTATTTATATTTATATTCTGTTTCCTTAGGGTACATTGAAAGGAATCGGGCATGGCCGTGGGCACTGTTTGATTTGAGTACCATGAGCCAATCAACTAGTAAGCTATCTAACAGGAGCAATTTTTCTGAATATGGAATGGTAAGTATTTTGATTTTCATCCTAATTAATAGTGACCTGATTTTTAGAAAAATTAACTCTTTAATTTATAAAGTGGTAAGCAAGTGAGTAATTTTATCACCTTGGGGCATGGTAACAGAAGAAAAACAATGTCAGTTTTTTAAGTAAGGGAATGGGCCCTTCTACCCAATGATATGGGAGTACTAACTCCCATTGAGACTTTTGGGGTGACTTGGCAGGACGTATCAAAAGTCAAAGTGTGCCTACAGCATTCCTTGACCTAAGGATTAAAAGCTGGGGGATCGCTATTATATTTTTTTTTTTAATTTTACTTTAAAAAATTTTCCCATGAGGACAATTGGGTAAGTGTTCAAATTTGTACATTCAGGCAAGTCCATCTAGTTCTTACAAATGAAAGGAAAAAGTTTACATTTTGACACCTGTGGGGTTCCTACCTCTATCGGGTACTGTAGACGATGTCACAGTAGAGGTAGGAACCCCACAGGTGTCAAAATGTAAATTTGGTACCCGTCTTCACACAGCTTGCAGTTCAGCAAGGAGAGTGGTCCGTTCAACATTCCCTAAGTGTGTGCTGTGGGGCCAGTGGAATGGACTGTGACCGAGGTTTAAGTGGGGCATTGAACCAAAACACGGGGGGAAGTGTCAACGTCTTACGGGAGGTGACATGTAAGATGGGTGCGGAGAAGGGACTGGCTGGATGGTTGTATTGTCATGCATCCTGTACTAGACTATGATACAGCTAGGAAAATGACACCCTAAAAAGTTACTATATCATGGAGAGACCAAATAAGCCTACAACATAAACTCTGCCATTTCAGAGTTGTCCATTACATTCTGTAATATGGAGTTGCTTTTTTTTTTTAACTCTTTGGGGGCCTGTCACCCAGCTCCCAAATAAACGCTAGGAGTCTTAGTCTTACTTACGAATGCCTGTACTTAGCTTAGCTTGTTCCTAGCCAGCTTTTCTAACTTAAATTATCCCATTTCTCTGTAATTGCATTTTGTTTCTTGGCTTTTTATTCTATATGTTTTTCTTTCCTTCTTACTCTGTGGCTGGCTGTGCGACTGGGTGCCTGGCCCCTGGTCTCTTCCTCTCCTTTTCCTTTTCTTGCTCCTCCTCCTCTTTCAAGCCTAGGTTTCTCCTCCTATTTATTATCTTCATCTGGCAGCCCTGCCTATCCCTCTCCTGCCTTGCTATTGGCTCTTCATCTCTTTACTAAACCGATCAGGTGTTTTAGACAGGTAAAGTAATACAACTTCACATAGTTAAAAAATGAAACATAAAAGAATGCAACACATCTTTGCATAATTAAACAAATACTCACAGCATAAATGATTGTAACACATCTTAAACTAATATTTCGCAATGGTTGCATTTGTACACCTATGTTTGTGTCTATAAGTATGTGTTTACACATGCTAACAAGCATTTTTAGAAAGAAACACAGAGTAAGAGTAAGCTATTGAAAGAGAAGAGAAGGACAGAAAGAAGAATAGAGAGATTGAGATCTAAAATGCATCAAAATAAAACAAGAATGGTGCTTGGCAGAATTTCAGTAGATTTTCACTTTTAAAATATAAAACATTATTTTAATAATAAAAATTATTGCTGTATTTTAAATTTGAAATATAAAAGCAATATTGGTTTAATATATAAAACTTTGATATTATTGGGAAGTTATAAAGAAGAAAATTCAAGAGATTAAAAGATTTCATTCCCAAGATAGGGTATGGTAAACCTTAACATTTTAGACTGGATCCTCCATCCTGTGCAGAAGAATCTTCTGGACACTTCTGTGTTGGTGTATGTTTTGTCCAGTAGCTTAAAATTTTTATATACTCCATATTGAAAATAATTAGGTTATTATAATTTATATATGACTTCTAGCATAGATTAAAAGTTAATTCTGTAAACTATTACATCTAATAGAGTTAATTTCCTATTATATATAGACTGTCTTCACAGCAAATAGAACTGATCACCCTTCTCAGTCATTTGGCACAATTAAATGATTTTCTTCTGCTTGGTGGAGTGGTTAAACGTGGTAACTTGAGCGCTTTCCTGCGATTCCTTTGAACAGAATCACTAGACTCCAGGGGGACAGCGCTAGCCATGACGGGAACATTCATTTCCATGTAGATACACAACACAGTGGGGTGGAGTGCCTGGCTTTAGGATCATATGCTCTCTCAACTCAGGCATTTTCTCAGTACATGACTGACCTCAACCATTTCATAAACACACACACACACACACACACACACACACACACACACACACACACACACACAAAATGAATCAGATTGCTTCCTGTGTCAGGAAGCCCCAAACTAGAAATGGCTTTTGCAAGCATTTGTATGATTATGGTGAGTGTTGCAGTTAGTCAGAGCAAACAGTTCACTAGATTAGGTCTAGGAGTGTCTTGATCTTACTCAGATTTTTAAA
>NC_022027.1:32186765-32190327 GCF_000317375.1 Microtus ochrogaster | reverse complement strand
GATTTATGAAATTTTCAGGAAATGGGTGGATCTGGAAATACTGTATTAAGTGGATGACTTGAACTGAAAGACAAAGGCTGCATGTCCTCTCGTACGCAGATGCCGACTCCATACATCTGTGTAAATGTGGGCAAAACTTAAAAATTAGAACATGTTTAGAGGGCAAAGGAGTGAAAATAGTGTCGTTGGGTTGGGGCAAAGGGACATATTGATATGAAATTGGAAAGAAGATTGATGGAGGAGAATATGGGATGGGGAGATGATGGGGTGGCGTGGGAGGAGAATAAACTTAAACACATTCTGGTTGGAAATACTATAATGGCCCCTGATACTCAGTGTGCCCAGTAAATTTTTTGAAAAGTTGACCACGAGAAGCTAGATCTTCACTTTACTATCCTGTGACTTTCTTTGCAAAGGCTTTGAGATAACACGGTAAGATTTCCATCTTACGTTTTCTTCTTTGAAAGCAGGTGTATAGCATCTTAAAATCCTGCTTAATTGAATTATGACGCCTTTGAATTATACTCCTGCATCTTCTATGGACCCCTTCTGCCCCTATACCTCTGGCTACATGTGCTGCACTCCTGGGGGCACTGACCATTCTTTTACATGGGCCATTGGCCCTTGATAACGTGGCAGTGACAGCGCATTGCGATTCTTTCCACTGTGGCTGGGCTCCTTCCAGCAAACATCCTAGCCCTTCCTCACTGCTTGCTGGAGAAGCGACAGACTTCCTGAGCTCAGGTGTCTTGAGACTGCCCTGGCATGTGATCCCCTGGCCCTCCACTCGGCCCCATGGGATATGGAACCATTGCAGCCAGGCTATTCCACTCCCTGCCCCACCCTCCCATGGCTGATACAGTTCTTTGTTTCTGGCTTAGAAGTCTGGTGCTTTCTACCTTTACCCATGGAACAATACCAGACTAATTTCCAGGCTTCTATAGTTATTTTGGTGGAGTTTGCCAGCTTCTGACTTTCCTTAACGGTAGCGGATGTGTTGAATTTGGATAAAAAGAAAAAAACAAAAAACAAAACAAAACTGAATGAGATTCTTAGCTCCCCAAAATGTACCAAATAATTACTACTCCAAAAATCTCTTTTAATTCTTTAAAGGAGGTCTATACTTGCAAAAGATTTTATGTCAAAAGAATAAGTTTTAGGCTAAGAGAGCAGCTTGTAATCAAACTTAACTCATTTCTGCATTGAGCCAAGGCCAGACTGAATTTGGCGGTCCTTGAATCCAGAAGTCCTTATTATTGAGGTCTTGGGATGTGGGAGAAAGTATTTGCCAAGGTTGGTCTTGAAATGCAGTAGAAGCTTCTTAAAATGTATACACATATGAAATCAATATAAAGAATGGGCAATCAAATAATGCGTGAGACAAAGCCCCAGCTGAGACATCTCTTGACACCAAATGAAATCCCTAATGCCCAAGAATGGGTTACATTTGAACAAGTTGTTGACCCAAGGGACCCCCATAGAAACCCCCAAACAACCAAGGCTAGTGCAAAGGCTATTGGTTGTTCTCCAAAAACTGCGAGTAAAGTGTTGGGAGCTGTGAACCCCCAGATCCCGAATTTCTTGTGAACAACTTGTTTTCCTCTGCTCTGAGACAGCCTGCAGCTGCTCTGAGCACGAGACCCTCAGGAGTTCCTGATGGCAGGGGAGTGGTTTCTGGTGGGTTTGGCTGGGGCGTGCCTATCAGTTAAGGATCTCTGTATAAGCGGCTCTGGTACACAATAAAGAGGGCATTCCTGTTTCAAGGATGACCGGGTCTCTCTCTGTCTGTGTGTGTTTCAATCTCCAGCCCCTTGCCCGGTTCACAAATTGTATGGTAGTGCATAGAGCGCAGATGGGCGTGGTGCGCTACAGTAAAGCCCTATTACTGAGGATGACACCTACGCTACTCATTGAATATGGAGAAGTCGAGTAGTGCCTACCTAGAGCCCGACTGACGAGGGTTCATGGAAGACACTCTGCACACTACCGGAGGAGAAAAGGAAACACCAACCCGGCCATCTACAAGGGTGGACGCCCACAAGATGAGTGGGTGCAAAGGCGGCACGAAAGCGAGAGTAACAAACTGCTATTTGTTGCAATTAACACCTGCTCCAAGAGATGCGACCCATGCTGGAACCCATGTGGCCCAGAACCTGAGACCAGATAGACAGACCATGGACCTAGGGGGATTCACTTCTGTTCTAAGGAACACAGCAGCAAGACGACTCCTGACAACGTTCTGCTAGACTCATAGCTCAGTGCCTGGCTCGGCCATCATCGGAGAAGCCTCCTCCTGCAGTAAATGGGAAGAAACACAGAGACCCGCAATTGGGCAACGTGCAGAGAGTGAGAGAGGCCTTGGAACTCTCAGTCCTAAATGGAGGTCGCCATCAAATCCCTCCCCTCAGGGCACTGGGAGCTCTGCAGAAGTGGAGGAGAAAAGATGGTTAGGAGCCAGCGAGGCTAGAGGGCACCTTGCTCAACACAACAGGACTCATACACATAGGGTTCAGGGACTGTGGCAGCGTGCACAGGGCATGCGTAAGTCTGAGACAGACGGGGACCAGGTGCTGAGAGAGAAAGGGGACACAAGCCCCAGTCCCTAACCCAGAAGCTATCTCCAATTGGCAACTGGTCACAAGGAGTCTTCAGCAGAGTCTCATTGGGTATTCAAACCACACTTTAGGGCAGGCCCTGGATCCAGCAGTAGACGGCCAACATAAAATGAACTCAATGGTATTGCCAAATGGTTTTTTGTCTTTTTTTGGCCTCATAATGCTTCATATGGGCATTTTTTCCTTTTACCTTATAGATCTTTTGCTTATATATTACTGTTTCCAATTTTGTTTTATGGTTTTTCTCTGTGTGTGAATCCTTTGTGCGTTTCCTTTGGATTTATTATTATTATTATTATTATTATTATTATGTTGTTGTTGTTGTTGTTGTTGTTGTTGTTTCATCCTGTTCTGACTTGCTTTATTTTAAAATTATTCTCATTATTATTTTAGATGTCTGCTTGTATTCTAGTAAGAGTGAGAAAAAAAGTGTGTGGATTTAGATGGTTGGGGAGGTGAGGAGGATCTAGGAAGAGGTAGGGGTGAGAAAACCATAATCAGAATAAACCGTTACGAAAATATCTATTTTTAATGAAAATAAATAAATAAATTGTAACATCAAAAATAAACAACAAACGAAATGTCAGTTGAGGTGAGATTTGGTATCAGATACCACAATGAAGTCTGGACTTAATTCTATAGGTAGTGGAACTCACTGAGGATTTCACAACGGGAACCCACTGACTGGTGTACCATTTGGATCAATGACTGGAGGTGATAGGATGACCATATGGGTAGAAGAGAGACAAAATGGGCTTGGAGAACATTTGAGTGACTGATGGTCAGACCCTGGACCAAGTCATCGGTCATGAGGAATGCCAAAGGGGGATACACTTCATTGACAATGAATTCATATTCATTGAGAATGGGAAAAGGGAGAAATCCTATTTCTAGCAATTAAAAGAATAAACATTCTCATTGTTTAATCATAAAAAATTATGAATAGC
>NC_022027.1:32177437-32186385 GCF_000317375.1 Microtus ochrogaster | reverse complement strand
TTGGTAGACCAGGCTGGCCTTGAACTCACAGAGATCCGCCCGCCTCTGCCTCCCGAGTGCTGGGATTAAAGGCATGCGCCACCACCGCCCAGCAGCTCCAGCTTCTTGTGCAGGGTCAGGCTGATTGAGTATCTGAGGACAGCCCAGCAAAGGGAGCTCCAGGGTAGCCCAGGGAGTTAGTTCTGTTTACACAAGAGCTTCTAGGCCGACAGAAAAGCTCAGTGCTGAAGTAAGTTCTCCTGAATTGCCGGGGCCAGCACAGTGCACAGGTACCTACAGAATAAATGGAAGCTGCTACACGCTGACAGCACAACCGTAATCAGGTCACTGGCGGTCACAGCCCACAAGGTCTTCTCAAGGACTCAAGGAAGCTGCTTTTTAGACCTCAGACCGGACTAACTAACAAGAGAATGGAATTAGCAGTAGTGATGGTTAGCATTGTTGGTTCTCCAGGGAGTCGCTGCATTTGCACCTGTGAGAAAGAAACCTTAACACCAGCTGAGTGTTGTGGGTCCGTGTCAGCGTGTCCCTTCAGACTGACTCCGGACTAAGCTTCCTTAGTGATAAAGGGTTGTGGAGGGTGCAACTGTACCTGTGTTCACAGACCACGCTTCGGTTTTGACTCGTGCTGTGTTCTAAAGGACCCCTCAACCCATGGGTCTGGTTTTATATAGTACTTTACACAAATTACTGAGGCTCATGGGTTACATGAAAAGTCCAAAAAACTAGTCCTTATTTATTAACTCCTGTAAGTTCAAAGTTGTTTTTGTTTTTGTCTTTGTTTGGTTGATTTTCTTTTAATCATTTGCTTAGAAGAAATAAGGTCTAATGCTCTACAGTACGGTATGGTGACTATACTTAACAATAATTCATTACACACTTCAAAGTGTCTAGAACAAAGGATTTGGAATGTTCCCAACATAAAGACTGGTAATAAGGGATGGATATGCCCGTTACCTGGGTTTGTACACTGTGTACTTGTATCAAAATATGCCGAACTCCCAGATATGTATCGTTACCCCAGTGATTTAAAAACTCTAGCCATCTGTTTGAAGTGATATATTATTATAATTCTACGGTTTCCCAGAATTACATTACATGAATAATGTCAGAACTGAAATCAGTCTCGGACAAAGCACCCATTTCTGTCAAAAAGATCTGCCTCTTGCTACATGCCAGTCGGTCTACTTCAGTCCTCATGAAACGGATGTAAAACACCTGGTCACAAGTAAAGAGGGACGTCCCCAGTGACACATAAAACTTTCATGTCTTGTAAAAACCTTCTGGTGAAGCTTAGATACATTTCATAGCCCAAAATGCTGGCATTAGGAATGAGTCCTGTGCAAATCCTGCCTACAGGATACATGATGTTAGCTTCCCTGCTGTGTGCTGACAGATAGGACAGCCTTCATTAGGTAACTGTCACAACCCACAGATGTTCTCAGGGACTAAAGGAAAACTGCTAGTCAGACTGGCAACTAAGAAAAAAAAGTGGAATCAACAGCAGCAATTGTTACTGTTGTTGATTATATAAAAATAATTACTTGGCATCGGTGGCAAACATATGTCCCTTAAAAACAATTGCCATGTGTTTGCTATCTAAAAACGTCAAGGGAATATAAAAGCTGTGTTGCTTAGGAAACCAGTGACTGGCTTGTTGCTGTCTATGATACCAGGTTAAGAATTCCTGTTCCCTGGCTGGGCTGAGAAGCTGCTGTGGCTCGGTGACTGGGCAGGGGCTGTGTGCCAGGTGGGCATGTGACCACGACAGTGCATCAAGCAGAAAGCAGGGCTCGTTCGCATCATTTGCAAAAGTGATTAGAGAAGCGTTTAGCAATTTTTTTTATAGCCGGCTCAGTGGTATACCCGAATTCTCTTTTTATTTAAAAATATATCTTGTAAGTCCCACGGGGCCCTCCGTCTTAGTCTGGAGGTTCACACTGATCTAATGGATGCCCCTGGGAGCCGGGGATTTTGTTGTTGCTTCTTACTCATGACAAATGGCTTTCGGCCGCCATTCGGGCCACGCCTTCTTATTCTGTCCTATAAATCTTGATGTGCCAGCCCTGGAGTGATTGCTTAGTTGACCCCCTGGGAAGACTGAAGTGAAAACATTGATTAGACGCTTTTGGGCTGAGAGCCCTGTTGAGCTATTTAGCTGCCAGGAAATTCTGTTCCATCATTAGGGAAACCAGGGCCAAGCAGAACGTTACCTGGAGATGGTTAGCAGTGGTGAGGTCTGGGGTCCCATCTTCCATCTGCTCACAAGGGCTGTTGAGGAGCTGCCCTGGAAGCAAAAGGGTGCGCTGGAATCTAGACTTGATTTAGAAGATTTGAAGTGGATATGTTTGTCGATACTTATTGGATAAAGCGTGCGAGGTTTTCTGCGTATGAATTATCCTACAGCAGGCTCCTCGAACTTAGAGCAGGATGTACGCTAATCTGATTTGAAAATGTCAGAAGATAGTTCTGGACGGCTGTAGTGTTGATGAACATCAACCTAATAGCCGTATGCTCTCTCCAAGCCAGGAATTTGATGGGCCCACAACCGCTAGGATCATTGTGGGGGCTGCTCTTCAAAAGTCCTAGGAAAAAGGCACTAGGAACAGGGTCATATATAGGATGTGGTTTTCATTTTAAATATTATATTTGATTTATTATTTATGGACAAAAATGAAAGGTGACATCCATTAACCCAGTGACCTTGATTTTTTTTTCTCAACAAGATAATTGTGTTCTAATGGAAATGGAGGAACCATAGGTATTAAGACAACACGTGAGGTGGTTTGATTCAGACTCTGGAAGCATCCAATGTATTTAGCACATATTGACAAGCAGTATGGCATTCTTTACAAATGAGAAGAAAAAAATGTCACTCGTGGTTCAGCATCAGGAACATGTTCTCACCCTGTAGCCCTGGGCGGCCTTGATCCACCTGTTTCTGCCTCCCAAGTGCTCAAATGGAAGGTGTGTGTCACCAAGGCGAGCCCCAGACTACACTGGTTTTTGTTTGTTTGTTTGTTTGGTTTAGTTTTGTTTTTTGAGACAGGGTTTCTCTGATTAGCTTTGGAGCCTGTCCTGAAACTAGCTCTTGTAGACCAGGCTGGCCTTGAACTCACAGAGATCTGCCTGCCTCTGCTTCCCGAGTACTGGGATTAATGACATGCGCCACCATCACATGGCCATACCACGTTCTTTTAAAGGCAGTCACCAGCCAGTCTGCCTAAACGTGGGCTGAGAGCATCGCTGTGGGTGTCTCAGGTACTGCAGTGGGGTGTTCACATTTGTCAGCTCTGCAAACACCACTGTGAAGCTTACAGGTTCCCACTCACACCCCCTTTATATTCTTCTGAGTCCCGTGGTCAGATTACATCATCTGGTTCTTGGAAGATTAATTTTTAAAACTTCCTGGGATCCAGCAGGAGAAGACTGGAGTGTCAGGTGACTGCTAGAGTTTGGCTGTTCTGAGGTCACAGAGAAAACAGAAGGGGAGGTGGTTGATGACCCCCATGCAGTAGCCTTTCTATCACTGGTATTGTGTAGATGATTATCAACTAGCAGGGGCCAAATGAGATCGCTATGAACAGTATCCATTTTCCACAAGGCTACATTTATTCTCATTCAGAAATAGCATCCTTTACTTTTGGGGATTATGTGCTTTCTATTCTTTGTGTGTAAGACCATTTGTTTTATGAAATGATGTCAGAATTCTCTGGTGATTATTGTTTTAATATTCTCCACTCAATGAGTGCAAACAAAAAGAGGTTGCCATCCATATGCCATATATATATATGCCATATATATATATATATACATACACATATACATGCATCTACCACTTAAAGACAAAAGGAACCGATCTGGACACTCCAATATCTCTGAATGGTATGTGTTCTGTCAAAACAGCTTGTATTTGTAAAGACTCAGTTTTAGGAAATGGGTCACATTCATGGCCCTGGCCTGCCATTTATCTGTGCGAACTTGTCTATCAAAACAGTGCTGCTTGGTTCTTAAGAGCATGGGCTGTGAACCCAGGTGAGCAGGCTGGGCTACTTGTTTAGCCCTTTGTCACTCACGTTCTTATTTATCTAAGCACCACCAACAGCAGGACTAATTAGTGGGGGGAGAGAGTTAACAGTGACCAGCAAGTGAGTTGATACAGATAAATTGCTTGTAACAGTGCCTGCCATACAAGACACAGGCTGGCGTTCTCTGGATGCCATAATTGGTCATTCGTTCCTTTTCCCCATCAGCAGCAGGAAATTTATAACCTGATTTACCTGGATCTATGTATCCATCCCAAAGTTGCCTGGGACATGATTTGGCAAAATGATGGTGCTAAACTTTCTGTTTCCCTCTCTGTATTTTGTTGCATGTTTTAAAAAAAAAAAGTGACATACATTTTTAGGAAAAAAATCCCACACATATCTATGAATTAGGTAAGACATAAGTAACAATTTATGTTATTAAATTAAACAATTAACTTTTTGAAAGTTTTATATTCTGCCCCAACAAGCCCTTACATATTGGGTTTGGATGATCAAACCTGTGAAATGTCAAGGTTCTCTGTGTCACGGCAGATTCGATTGTACGACTCACATTGCCACCCACAGACTCAGAATGTTAGGACAGAGCGTCTCAGTGAGGTGGTCACGAGCCACAGAGGGGCCCTAAGGGACAGGCTTCTGAGTAGGAGGCCATCAGCAGAGCTGGGAGTGAGAGAAGGTTACAGGAACTAATGGGCGTGACTCACAGTGTGACACACTGTGATTTATTGAACACTTTAAAATCAGAACTGATCATGGTCTTTTCGGAGCACACTTCCTATGGTAGGATGCCTTGCTCAGCCTTGATGCGTGGGGACGGGGTGTGGGGATCCTGCCTCAACTTAATGTGCCAGGTTTTGCTGTCTCCACATGGGAGGCCTTACCTTTTCTGAGGAGTAGGTGGGGTGTAGATTGGGAGGAAGAGGGGGCAGGAGGAGGAGAGGGAGGGGGAAATGTGGTTGGAATGTAAAATAAATAAAAATTAAAGAAAACAAAAAATACAAAAACCTGGTCATGCAAAGTTGCAGGTTTTACCTGTATTTTGTCATTCAATTCTTACGATGCCCCTTTAGATAGGCCCCCAACAGAAATTAATGGAAAGTATACTAGGAGATAAGATGTAAGTTGTTCAAGGTCTTAAGACCAATGAATAATACAGCTGGGACTCACCCATGGCACAGACCCAAACCACCTCTAACAGACGTCTCTTGTCTGCTAGGTGATTCCAAATGGGTAATCCCATGAACATCTCCCCATAAAGCTCCAGCATGTTATATGACAAGCTTGCGGTAACAAGCAGGACACCGTGAGATTTCCAGACTTCCAGGCTAACACAAGAGTTGTCTTGATTCGTCTGTGCCAAGACTTAGTATGGAGTGGCCCAACCCACATGGAGTGTGGGACTGGATTCCTGGGACGTACCTCTCCGTGGCCTGAGCCACTGTCTTCATCAGTCTTGTACAATCTGTCCTTACTGTCTGGTTCAAGTACAGGCAGAAATGTTTACTTGCTATCATATGTACTTAAAAGTTTTCCATAATGAAAGGTAGGGCTGGGTACCGAGAAGAAAGAAGTTGGCACTCCCATGTCGCCTGGGACTTGGCAGCCGAGCTCGTCTCTTGAGCAGTGAGGGAAGTTCATCAGAGGACAGCAGCAAGCGTCAACAACCCTGTGTTTTGAAGAGTAGTTTCATGTAGGTGTGTCTCGTGTGACAGGTGTTCTGTGCTAACCTGGCCACTGAGTGGTTCCAGCTATGTTTTCCTGTGTGTGTGTGTGTGTGTGTGTGTGTGTGTGTGTGTGTGTGTGAAATCACGCAGAGCATGAGTGTAACCACAGGAACACTTGAAATCCTCCTTCTGTATGTTGAGCACCTGATTTACAGGCTGTGCCTAAAACTGAGTGGCTGGCCACGAGCTATCCTGGAGAAAGATAGGAGGTGTTCTAGTTTCCCAGGTTCTCTTTCGGGCTTGTTTGGATGTTTGCTTAGAAACTTGATAATTGAAACTGTTTCAGATTTGTTTGGTTTTGTTTCAATTCTAGATTTCTGGAAAAGAGCATGTTGAGTCCCTTAAAGTGTGTCCCTCTGAGAACAGCCATTAGTTCTCAGCAGCATGCTGGTGCCTTTAGTTCATCTGACCTACCAGTTTGTGTGTGTGTGTGTGTGTGTGTGTGTGTGTGTGTGTGTGTGTGTGAGAAAACTTGCCTCTAAAAAGCCCCTGAGAACTGGAACGACCTGGGATGTGTGCTCCTCACTGATTCACAGTCTCCGTGTAGTCTACAGGCTGCTTTTCTTTCCAATGTGTTGGGTAGTGACACTTCATTTCATGCAAGTGGTTTCTGCAAGCTGGGAAGCAGTGTATATACTATAGTGAAAGTCTGCAGAGAGTCAGTTCAAATCCCCACACCCTCTATGCCCTGGATGTGCATCATGTCTTAACCTCCCCTAGATCTGAGACTCATTTCTGAGTGGGGAGGAAACAGTTTGTTACATATAATAGGCTCATTTCTCTGTGCCAGGCGCTGCGGTGTGTTTTACAGACACCAGTATAAACTTAAGCTTCAGAAGGGAGGAGCAAACTAACCAGTGACTGAAACAGGAAGAAGTATAAGCGGCCTCTGATGTTTAAGAATGAAATAAAGAAGTCAGGCACTGCCAGGGATTCCCTGCCTTGGCTATCAAGTAGAATGACTTGGAGAGTTAAAAACAATGAACAAAAACCAAAATTGCTTTGGACGTTATGCACACAAGTTAAATCTCTCTCTCTCTCTCTCTCTCTCTCTCTCTCTCTCTCTCTCTCTCTCTCTCTCTCTCTGTGTGTGTGTGTGTGTGTGTGTATGTGTATGCATGTTTCTATGGGAGCTATGTGTCCCTTCCCATGTCTTTGTATGTAGAGTAGAGGGAGAACACAGAGGTTAGGCGTGGACTTGAAGGCAGATCTAAAGAAATTTAGATCCGAGTTTTGAATTTTATTCCAAAACAGTGGCTTGCATGAAGGAATCTGGAAATGCACAGCACACCTCAAACAATGACAATAATGGCCTTCAACAAAAGACACCTGGATTCTT
This sequence comes from Microtus ochrogaster, assembly GCF_000317375.1. NCBI lineage: Eukaryota > Metazoa > Chordata > Mammalia > Rodentia > Cricetidae > Microtus > Microtus ochrogaster. Next base: position 32,179,273 of record NC_022027.1, on the reverse strand, counting down.
AGTACCAGTTAGGTCTGAAAGGAAGGCCATTCTGTCTGCTGAAGGGTCACCAGGGAAGATGGCCTCTCAGAATGTTGTAATACGGCACCACATGGGCAGACAGAGGATGATATATCTGGGTTCCAGGCTCACCCAAAGAATGGCTCTATAGAGTCGGGTGAGTGAGTGGTTCATTACTACATTTTGTTTATTTAACAAATTCACATGTGATTGATCACTCTAACCTTGTTCTAAGCGTGTAATTAAGTACTTACATGTGGCATAACCCCCGTCCCTGTCTGTCTAGAAAAGATGTCTACTACCTCAACGGAGGTCTGTGCCTATTAAACAACCACTCTTCCTCACTCCCCCCACCAGCTAGGCTGGCCTGCTCTGATTTCTGCTCTCTCATGTAGTGAAATCATCTGTATTTGTCTTTCTGTAACTGGTTTATTTCACTAGCATAATGTCCTCACTAGAGTTATTTTTTCTGGGACTCTACACATTGACTTATAAAAACATGGAGATAGCTCAGATGTTTGGAATTCTACAATAGGACATAACGTGTGAACAGTTTAAGCACATCACTAAATAAAGTGACCTAGCCAGACAAAAGTCCCAGCATGGTTGGGGGAGGCAGACACAAAATCACACGCACACACACACACACACACACACACACACATCATCATCATCATCATCATCATCATCATCATCATCATCTCACCACTAGCAGAAGAGATACTAGCATTTGATAGATGCTAGGAGAGAGGAGAGTCAGTTTTCTTTAATAATGATATAGATTTATCACACATCAGGGCAGTCCTCACTCCCAAGATGAGGTGGGCAACACAACCTGGACTTAATGAGGAAAGAAGAGGAGGAGTGGAACAGGAAGAGAAGAAGAAATCTCAAAGTTGGGTGAGAAAGGATGGAAGGGTAGAAGCCATGGGAGTATACAGCAGGTGACAGTAAAGAACATTGGGCCATTGACTGTGATGACTATCTCTGTCTGTATTTTTTTCTTATGTGTCACTGAAAAGAGCTATGGGTAATTTTCCCCACTGCTTGTGTTTATCTCATGAAAATATTCCATCTACTGGGCACACATAAAGCTGAGGATGGTCAGGAAGATGATTTTTGCTAGATGTATAACTCTGATGAATAGAAAAATAGGAGGAGGGGGCTGGAGAGATGGCTCAGTGGTTAAGAGCACTGGCTGCTCTTCTAGAGGATCTGAGTTCAATTCCCAGCCACCACATGGTGGCTCATAGCCATCTGTGATGAGATCTGGCACCCTTTTCTGGTGTGAAGGTGACCATGTAGGCAAAAAACTGTATATATAATAAATAAACCTTTAAAAAAAAAGAAAAATATGAGGATATATTTCATTACTCAAACTGGCAGGAAAGTGATTGTATTCTCAGTCACTAAGACAGTTAGTTTTACACTTCAGTACAAATTCAAAGCAAACTGGTTGCCCTTAGAGATGAATATCTGGTTGCCCCTAAAGACAAAAACACAAGGTCAATTTCCTAGGTGTTTATTTCTGATTCAAGGTCAGAACATGAAGCAACTATAGTAGTCATATCTTTCTCAGCAATGGACTTTCTGCACTTACTAACTAATTGTTTAAGTCCTTAATTCCAATGTTGCTTTCTGTCTGGGAGCCCTGACCACTCAGAGCTACGTGTTTGCTTTATTCACTGACTGGTCAGTCAGCATGACCTCTTTTACATGAGAGAAACTGTGTGATCAGTTTGGCTCTACTTCTTATTGCTTATTCAAGAAGAGCTTCACGACCCTGAAAGATGTGTTTCATATTTGTCCAGAGGTTTTGGCTGTGAGAAGAAGCAG
>NC_022027.1:32155960-32176253 GCF_000317375.1 Microtus ochrogaster | reverse complement strand
TGTGTGTGTGTATGTGTGTGTGTATGTGTGTGTATGTGTGTATGTGTGTGTATGTGTGTGTGTATGTGTGTGTGTATGTGTGTGTGTATGTGTGTGTATGTGTGTATGTGTGTGTATGTGTGTGTGCTGGTAGAAAGACGTAGCTGAATGTGTAGAGAGAGTAGTGTGAGGAAGAAGTGAACGAGAAGAGCGAGGGGTGGCTGTGTAAAGGAGATCAAGTGTGAGGGTACGGAGCCGTGCGGAGAATGTAACTGTGTGGAAATAGATGCAACTGTGTATAGAGGTATGTGGCTGTGTAGAAGATAGATGGAGCTGGGGAAAGAGGTGTAACCGTGTGGAAGAGATATAGTTGTATGTAGATGTATGGCTGTGCAGGAGAGAGATCTATGTATGGAAACAGAGATATGTAAGTGTATGCAAGGAAATGTAACTGTGTGGAGAGACTGTCAGGAAAGTGATTGCTCAGGATAAAAGGATACCATCAGGAAAGCGTGTGCCTGCTCCTTTTTTCCTGATAGCATGTGTTTCCTATATACTCCACAGATAGAAACGTCTAGCCCAAAGATAGAGAAGAAATGTTTCCTAAGTTCTTACTGATCTGAGAAGGCTTTCTTTTCACTACCCTGAGTACAGGCCTGGGAGCTGGCATCCTGTGCTGCAACAGGAAGAGATGGTGGTAAAGGGAGGTGTGGATATGTTTGAAAGTCATTGTATAAAGTGTTCACAGAATACGAATATTACACTATACTACACCACACACACGCACACACACACACGCACACACACACACACACACACGACCCAGCAACATCTACCCTGTATGTGAACGGCTTACCGAGTCACGGTGCCTATGATCTGCACATCCTTGATTATACTTCTGGGTTCGCTCACAGAAGGACCAGCTGTGGTTTTCTTCTTACGGCCTACCCTCTCACTCTCCCACACAGTTACTGCAGAAACATCAGTTTGCAGACATATACCCCCTGTCCTGAAATAGAGAAATTCTGTGGACTTCGAGGTGCCTCTTCTCTTCAAGTAGGATAATAGACACACAGGAATTATTTTAGATAATCTCAATCTACACTTACATCAAAGCTGTGTGGGAGCTTGGGTTTGCCATGTGCTCTAATGACTTGTGTTAAAGGTGGAAGCTTTAAGACTTGGGACCTACTGGGAGATTGTCTCATCGCTGAGAGCATGCGCTTGTAAGATCTTCCCCTCCTCCTCCTCTTTTCCTGACCATAAGAAAAAGAATGTTGCACTCCACATTCTCCCCCTAGGATGTGCTGTCTCAGACTAAGGACTGAAATCTCCCAGACTGTGAACTAAAACACACAACACACCTTTTGTCTTACAAGTTGTTTATGTCAACTGTTTTGCTGCAGTTAAAGTTGGCTGATACAAACAAGAACAGCTTGCCTCGTGAAAGCTTTGCACTATGATGAACAGTCCAATTACCCACCTGATCTATGCGCTTAGTTCTCTCTTTAAAAACTTTTATGAGTTGCTCTAAAAGGAAAGAAACCACTTGACATAATAGTCTTATAAAAGCTTGCCACTTCTCATCAGTAGTTTAATTTCCTGGAGAGACAATGGTTTTAAATCATTTCCTTTCCTTTCTTAAAACTTTATTCATTTAAAAATACTTACTGAAGGGCTAAAGAAATGCCCACTGGTTAAGTGCATTTGTGGCTCTTTCAGAGGACCCAGGTTCAATTTCTAATACCCGCATGGTGGCTCACCACCGACCATAACTCCAGTTCTAGGGAATCCCATGCCTTCTTCTGACCTCCATTAGCACCAGCTATGCATGTGGTGCACATACATACATTCAGGCAGAACACTCATGTGCGTATTTAAATAAAGTAAATAAACACAAATATTAATTGGCTGCTTCTCTTTTTAAACTTCTTAATTTCTTAAAATATGGAAGATATGGTTTTGATGCCCACAGAAAAAAGATAGATGTGTGGTCTATTCTTGTAATGTCTAATGAGTTTAATATTGGGTTTTGATTGGCAGAGTTACCTTGCAGAGTTAGTTCAAATAATTGTCTAGTGCTAAATTCACAGGATGCTAAGATAATCACATAGTCTTCTTCTTCTTCTTCTTCTTCTTCTTCTTCTTCTTCTTCTTCTTCTTCTTCTTCTTCTTCTTCTTCTTCTTCTTCTTCTTCACACAATGGACAGGGCACCCAAGGGGGCCAGCTAGCTAATAACTTAGCTGAGTCACTGGGTAGTAGACTCCCTATTGTCTGGAACTGGTTTTCCATGTGTAGTTCTAGAAGGTTCTGTGCCAGTACCCCACTGAATGCTTCCCTAGGAAGAGAAAGGGGAAGGCTCATATTAACTTATGAGCGAATGGTAGATAAGTCTGCTTGTTGGTTTATTAATTTTAATGGGATATTTCTTTCAAGTCACTAAAATATTCATTTTTATCACCTAATGAGTCGTTCTAGCACTAGGGTGCTTGAGAGTCTGAATTCACAGTCAGAGAGTTGCTAAGCGAAGACAAGATTGAAGTGAACTTTTGCAAATGGTTTCAAGGGCTCTTTCACCCTGGCTGTGGGGACAGTGGAACACACCTACGTCCTGCAGCTCAAGGCACTCCAGACAGAAGTGATTCTGTGGTGACTGACATCGCTGGTATTCACTGCTCACTTTTCTAAGTCTCCGCTTCCGGTTGGGCTGCTACTCTCCCGAGTGACACATTTCTCATCAGCTATAATAATATCAAAGTCAAGCTGAAGTGAAATCAGATTGCCTCTTTGGAATGGCGTCATTTCTCATGTAATCTGAAACGATTTATAGCCATGGGCCACACTCAAGGGCTATAGCCTGTCTGATCACATCATTCTCTTGGCCTCCACTTACCTTTGACTGCATCTAAAAAAGAGGTAGGAGCTAAGGGTGTGGCTCGGCGGTAGAGCTTTTACTTAGACACCGGGGAGCCCTGTGCTCTATCCCTAGCACTGAAAAAATAAAAACAAGAAGAGCATTGCACTTCTTAGGAGCAGAATATTATCCATTAGTAATCTGTGGGTTTTTTCTTTTTTTAATTAGATTTCTAATTCCTTCCTCTACTAAACCCATCTCTGCTATATTATTCTATGCACTATATTTTAGAGAGGAGCTTACACTGAATTCAGCTGGGAATTTAGCCTCAAGCAAACAAAGAAAGAAGATCTAGTTCTTAATTATGACCAAACCTCCACGGGTTTATTTAAAATCAAAGAATATCATTTACCCAAGTTTTTATTTATTTTTTTATATACCTTTCTCAGTGTCTGCTTTTAGCTCTGGTTTGGTCTATCTTCTTGATTCTGAATATCCACCTTTTTCTTTTTCCGGTGTACCCACTCTAGAGAGCCAGAGTTGCATGGCACTTAGGCCAGTTCTAACCATCTCAGGGAAATGCTGGTTTTTGCATAGCTACACGGAATTGAATTTCTTTTGCTCATGGACTTCTAACAGTGACTCCGGGGACTGGACCACATTGTCTGTTTGCTAGCCTACGCGCAGAAGAGAAAGACTCCATACTTCCTTTCTAAGAACAGGCCTTTGGGGTCACCCTTGTCATCACTATGGATGTTGCTTATATGGGGGAAATGAATGTGCTGGCTAGGGATGTTTTCACTTCCCATTTAATACTTCTGGGTGTGGTAAAAAGACTTAAACTATATCTAGTAGATTTAAAATGGGCAAGATGCAGCTTCGGTGACTACAATCTCGGGATTCAGAAGAGCAACGATGCAGAGTGAATTTTATGTCTTGGAAAGGGAGCAGATACTACAATGAATTTTTAAGTTAGCAATTTGTTTAGCCTCCAGAGGCCCTGGCAATGTGCTAAGGGTTGGGGGTGGGGGTGAAAAGTACCTGCTCAGAGGAATTTCTCAGTCAGAACCAACATTTAAAGTAGTAGTGTGTTAATGCTTAAAAAGAAACCCTGCATGCATTTTTCATCAGCTCCAGTGTTTGCAGCTGGATCTGATGAAGGAGATTGCGCCAGCTCGCCATTTCCAGCCTCCAGCTTTCATTATTTATACATTTCCCAACTGAGCCCATGGCATATTCTGAAATCAAAGTCCCAAGTCTGCTAAGAGTACAACCCCATGCTTGAACAGGGACGTGTGTCAGATGCGGCCATTCTCTTTCTGGGGTTTGTTCCTTGAGAATGAGCCCTCAGGTGACAAGTGCTTGAGTAAATAGTCAGAGAAGGCAGAAATATTTTTGCAATGTCAAATGAAGATATGCCATATGAAATTTGATTAAAAGCTCAAAGGTAAATTGAACATTTCATCAATTTCTATGACAGTATCGCAGAGAAATCTGAGTTTGAAAGACAAGCTAAGTATTCTGACAGTCTCTAGCTAGAGGCTAGCGGAGACCTGACCTGAATTCAAATGAACTTGCTTTGGTTTGAACCAAACTTCATGCAGAAATTCAACCCTTAAATTGATGAGGATTTTTGAGTGATGTTTAGACAGAGCATGGGTGGGGTGGGCATGATGAGATGGTGAGATGAATGGCTATAGAAGAAGAGGAAGGAACACACAACCTCATGAACTCTCCTCGTTCTTGCTATGTGATGTCTCTGCTGTGAGACATACAGCACAAAGCCCTCACCTTGATATTGGACTTCCATGGCTCTAGAGCTATAAAAAACTTATTTTTGTTATAAATTACTTAGTACTGGGTATTCTGCAGCCCGAAATCGACTTAGACAACAGCCCTATAGACATAGTAAAGCATAGTTTTTCAAGGAACCATGAAGGGGTGTGGATTCACGTTCTTAGGAAGGATGAAGAACTCCCGACTCCATGTTTGAAAGACTGGGGAGCTCGTGTGGCCACGTTCAGGACTTTTGTGACAAAGCAGCACTACTCACATTAGTGTCTGAACTGTGGGTAATTCTTGGTGACCAATTGATTTATTCTCTAGGCTCTCCCTCCTTGCCCAGATATCCTCAAGGTGCTACTTACTTGTGTTGAGAAACACATCCACTCAACTTCTTCAGAGCTTCTTTTCACTCAGGTCTTGGCTTCCCTGAAGATGCTACTTGGTAGTGTCAATCCACACTGTGGTGTTTTAATCTGATGTGGGGTGGGGTGGGCTTCTCCACGTCCTCCAGTTCTTGTTTGAGCCTTCTCTAGTAGTTACTTTTTTGCTGCTAAGACAAAAATACTCAACAAAGGAATTTAAGGAAGGAAGGAAGGGTTTATGTGGCTTGCCCTATAAGAGGGTCCACCATAATGGTGGATAAGGTGTGGCAGAGTTCACAGGGTCAAGCTTTGACCCCTTACATCTGGGAAGACCAGGAAGTTCAGAGCCTAGAATGGCGGTACTCAGACCAATCTCCTTTCCTTTCTTCATTCAGTCCAGGCCCCCAGCCTATGGAATGGCCCAAACCACATCACCTCTTCAGAGTTCTTCAGGAATGCCCTTGAAGACCTACTCAGAGAATTCTAGGAGATTGTAGATCCGATCAAATTGTCAAGTGAAATTTGTCATCACACCTTCTCTCCACCATGATTAAAAACCAGAACCTTGAGGTTTGGGAGATGGCTCAGTTGGAAAGTTGCTTGCATAGGACCTGAGTTTGATTATAGTGACCACGTGGAAAGCTAGGTGTGGTGATGTAGTCACGTATTCCCAGGGCTGGAGAAGCAGAGACTGGCAGCATTTCGGGGACTCAATGAACAGCCAACCTAGCATAATAAATCCCACTGAGAAATGCTGTCTCTGGATGAAAAGAAAAAAAGGAAAAGAAATGAAAGAAAGAAAAAAGAAAGAAAGAACAAATGAACAAAAGAAAGAAAGAAGGAAGGAAGGGAGGAAGGAAGGAAGGAAGGAAGGAAGGAAGGAAGGAAGGAAGGAAGACAGAAAGAAAATGTAATAACCAAGACAGTTGGCTCATGAGGAACAAAATCCAAGGCTGAGTTTTGGCCTCCATGAACTTGTAATGGAATAATAGACACTGAAATACACACACACACACACACACACACACACACACACACACGAGGGAAGAGGAGAGAGGGAGAGAATAAAAACCTTGGACTCTGAAGGACATGGGCACTGTTCTTTCCTGTTTGTCACCTACTGCTCATCTTCTCTACCCAAACTAGAATAGGAATGCTCTTCTTCAGTCAAAGGGTCATAGCCATCTTCATGATTAGTCACAAGATCAGTTCCTTGGAATTATGAGTTTCCAAACCTGTAATCACAACCTCTTTACCACTGTTTCAGAAGCCTGATGTAAATGCAGTTTTTCTTGAAAAATAAACAGTAAGCACACTCCAGAGAAGAGACGAACAATGTAAGAGAGTTTTCAGACAATTTGAAAGGACAAGCAGAATCAACCACAGCGACAGTAGCCCTCTGGATGAGGCTTTGAGAATGTCTGCTGACCATAAAAAAATAGAACCTTCTTTGTCTCTGATTCTTCTGAGTTACAACTGAGTTCTGTGAAGAAGAAAGGCTACAGAAAATTTAAAGCAGGACATGCAGAATTTAACCCTCTAGAAGTAACCCTAGAGAAGCATTATCTATTCATGTCTACCAATCAATCAATCTATCTATCATCTATCTATCATCTATCTATCTATCATCTATCTATCTATCTATCTATCTATCTATCTATCTATCTATCTATCTATCTATCTATATCACCTTTCTATCCATTCCTTTTCCATCTAGCATGTTCTATCATGCATATTCTACTTCTGTCATTCACTTTCCATTTGCTTGTTTTACCCCTTCACTTAATATCTCATAGGCACACGAATGTACAAATATGTATATCATCCTAAGAGGAACATTATGTAGTTATATTGTATATAATTTTATCAACTACTCATCCACTCAGTCATTGAGATGATAAAGTATTCATTTAAGAGCAGCACTGTCTACGATTATATCAGAATAACAGCTGAGTACTCTCCGATATCACATCTTTATATTCAGCAGAATCAACTCTGACTGATTTCTGCTCTGATAACTCCACTCTGTGGTGAAGTTAAGCAAGGCTTTGAAAGAGGTCTTGTTTAAGTCTCTTCTGTCCCTGTGGTTTGTTTGTGTGTTTTAATTCTAAATGCATTCAAGTTGTTAATATTCAAATGGAGTCAAGAGCCCAGTTCAGTTCAAAAATGTGCTTGGATATTTTCAACTTTGTAACTTCCAGCAAGAACAAGAGGGGTGCTAGTCTTTGTAATAGACAGCATCTTGAATGTCCATCCTTCATGAAGTGGTCAGTGCTTAATCTTTGCTATACAGTTGGAACAGACCTGGGGTAAATTAACTCTCCAGTTCCTCCTCCCTGTGGTGACTTCGCTGCTGGTCCTTTATAAGGTTAGACAGAGGAGGTGCTCATGCCCAATCTTTTGGCATAGAGCCATCTTGCTCTGAGGTCAGCATGAGAGAATTGATATCCAGTGGCCTCATGCTGTTCAGCCTGACCTAGACACCTCTGCTTCCCAAAGGCTTCTCAGAATGAATGACATCATTCTTCCCAACCCACCTGAAGGTCACAGCACCCCCCCCCCAGCTCCTGTATTGTTTGTACCTCTGTGTCATTCTGTATTTCCTCTCATCTAACCCTATTTCCTGCTCTTTTTAGATCCCTAATTTCCCACCCGCTTTGCCCTTTTGAACTAAATGGTCTGCCACAGCACTCTCCTGTGTCCCCATGTGGTCTCCGCCACTCTGGTAATCCTTTTCCTAGATCTCCCTGAAGCCTGGGAGTTCACACAGGCACCGTTGTCCCTGCAGCCCTCTTCGGAAGAGGTGTTTGTATCACTATAGAGCCCCCCCATCTCCCAAAGCCATCATGATTCTGCTCTCTCTGCTTCGTGAAGCATTCTCTTCTCTTCTAAGACACACTGTTGTCCTATTTCCTCTTCTCTCTCGGTCCTCTCTTCTCAGTATCTTTTATGACCACGACTGTTTGATGTCTCCACATAGAGGGTCCTAGGACTGTCTGTGTAGCTCTCCTTATGTGGCGCCATCTAATCTAATCATTGAAACTATTGTTAGAGTCCCAGCTCAAGCCCCCTACGTCCTAATGTGTCTCTTCATTTCTGTTGTTCTTCTGAATTCCATAGACTCAAACTGAACCGTATGTCCTTCAACAATCAATGGGTCAGAGAAGAAATGAATGGGGAGACCAGAGGAACAGCTGGAGACAGACACCCACTTCGCTTGCTGTCTCTGCATTAAGGGCTAATGGGACGCTGGTTTGATGAAGCGTCTCAAGCCCTAGAAATAGAAATATGAAGTGGTTTTATTTATTTATTTTGTTGTCATTCTTGGTTGGAAATACCTTTAGCATGGTCTTAGTCCAATTCTATAGTTACTCAATCATTTTCAGTTGGTGAAATTTAATTCACTCCAGTCTACTGCTTCAGTCCTTAAATTTGACTTCTCCCTGTGTTCCAGTAAGATCTAGACCTATAACCTGATGGCTGCTTAGGTAGAGAGGAAGTGATCTGTCTTGAGATCCCTATTCTTATTTCAGTTTAGAGGGGCAGAGGTGAGACATAGGAGGGTTGTGGTCTCTCTAAGAAAAAAACCTGACTTGGCCTCCTCTGTTGCTTTGTGGGCGGTGCCGACATTTACAGTCTCACTGACTATTCCTGGCTTATTAACCTGCCCCCTTCCATCCCAGCTCCCCCCGCAACACACACATCTTTCTGCTAATGTACATGTTTCTCCTCCAGATCTGAAGGAGATTCCACAAGCTCAGGGCACTGTAGAGAACAAAGAAGCGATGGGATCCAGGTGGTCTCTTTCCCGAGTATGCTAGTCTTCTAAAATAGGCGGGGCCAGTAGACCACGTGACTTGAGAACATTCTGCATCAGAACTGAGCTCCAGCTTCTTCAAGACATCTGGGAACAAGTGCCATGCCCTCCCAAGAAGTTTTGCTTCTCCGCTTAGAGCTTCTACTGGACCCAGGACGAATGTTCAGTCCAGGAATAAGAAATCAGTCTCCTTCCCACAAGGGCAGCTCATCGACCCCATTGCAAGTTCTTCTTGGAGGCTTCTGCTAGTTAGAAAGCTCTCCCCCACACCCAGGAGAGCAGGTTCTTCCTCCACCATGATTTCTCTTCGTAGGTGATGGCCTTTCCCCCCAGTAGTCCTTTGGTCAAGGCAGAGGAAGAAGAAAGGGGGCTGGAGGCAGCGACTGTGCCCCCTTGGAAAACCCTGCGGGAGGCATCCCCAGTCACAGCGCTGTGTGGCCTGTGGCTCGTTGTTGGCTGTCTTTAGAATGTGGAGGTCAAGTGGGCCTTGATTTTAATTGCAAGCCTTCCTTCTTAGACAATAAAAGAACATTCCACATCTGTCTGTCCTATGTCTACCTCAAAGCTGACACAATCGAGGACAGCTCTAAATTTCCTCCCCAACTGATCTTCTAGAACTTCATTTTGGTAAATGGCACCACAGTTAGGCTCAGGTCCAAATTCTACTGGGTCACGATTGGTGTTGGTCACACACAGTTACAATTAGAGACACACTGCAAACTCTGGCTTGTCACAATTCTTTCTCTTGGGGATCCTTATCTGTCGGTCCACATAGCTTCAGGTAGGTGAATATTGACCCATAGAAGTTCCGTGGACTGGGCAGCTCCCTTTGGGTGCAGACTGCCTTGGGGTTCTGCTGTCTGCATGCCGTTCTTTTGGTTCTTGAGATCAGTCACCAGTAGGAATGGAGAAACACCATAGGATAGCCCTGTACATTTGAAGACAATTGCTAGGCCATACCTGCTGGCATTCTAACAACCAAGGAAAAGTTTATAGGGGGAGAGCAGAGACAGGGAAAGAGAGCAAGAGAGGTGTAGTGGTTGGATTAGTAAGCCATTTCGTAAGGTTTCCCACATTCTAACCTTTACCACGTCATATACCTTGTTCTAAGTGTGTGGTTCCTTTTCTGTCTTTTGTGAACACAGCAAACTCCTGTCTGCTGTCTCTTCATGACATTCCCTTATCAACTTGAGGGTAGCCTTATCACTAAAGCACTGCTTCCAGGGGAATTCAGTAACATGATAACAATTTCTTCATTTTCACTAAAAATTCTATTTATTAAAATTCTAAATTGATTTTTTGTTCTAATTAGCTCAAAAATAAAAACATCATGCAACTAGTTTAAGGAAATCTCTCAGACACTTTCCAGTCCTAACATTCCCTTTCTTTCTTGGTTTATTTTCAGCTCTTTATTTTACTTCAGAAAATCTATTCTTCTAGAGCATCCAATGACCCGAAGACAGATCGGAAAGCCTTTCAGATTCACCAGTGAATCAATAAAACACTTTTATTTTTCTCTAATGCTGTGAAACTTGCCAAAAGATGAAAAATAAATTAATTTAGTTTACATCTGCTCAATAAGAATGCACCATAGATGGAAAATGTTGAGAAAAAGCCATCTAGTGGGGTTTTAGAATTTGTGAGTTGAGATAGCTTGAAATATCTTGACACAGCTTGAATTCACTTGACATAACTTGAATTAGCCTGAGATAGCTTTAGTATCTAAGACTTGCGATATCGTAGGTTTCGTGAGTGTTTTACTTCAATAATCATTTTCTAAGTACTCTGAAGCTAACTTGGTTTTCCTTTATTCATATTGTAGCATAGCTGGTGTGAATTTGCCTAGTGTAAGGCAGGCATGTGAGGGCTAGTCAGAGACTCTGAAGAGCAAGGTTGCAAAGATGAATAGAGAGGAAATGGGAAGTGGGCCCAGGGATCACTTTGTCCTCAGACTCGTAGATAACAGAGACTAGCTGGTGCCTTGGAGTTGAATTCAACTATGTTTTTTTTTTTTATGAGAAAGGGAGAGGCCTTGGGGAAAACATGCTGCTTCCTTAAGCCACAAGATTAGAGATATTCAGGTATCACTTTATGGGAACCCAAGCCCGTTAGGAGTGGTCCTCTGCTTAGCTCACAAGTACATGGTCACTGTTCACTGTTGCCATGACTGTGACAGTTGCGGCTAAACTAATTGATTACATTCGGCACTTAGACCCCCAAACTACTCCACTGCTCATATTCCTCGAACCCAAGCGACCTCCCACACACAGTCAGGGCTATTGTTACCATGTCCATATTTGCAATGAGCTTAAGAAGGGCTGGGATGGAGAGTCACCTGGCCAGCGTTAGGTAAAGCCTAGGTTTGTCTGATGGTGGCGCCAGAGTGCTCAATCACTGAGCTGTACTGCCTAAAGTGGAGGGATGAAGATGGTAGGTGGGAGACAGTGGGGCCCACTATAACATGGAGGACCCCTCTCACTGCAGTTCTCAGGGTGCACATCTCAGTGCCTGGACTCTAGGAAGCTGACAACAACCAAGCGGGAAGCAGAGTTATTCAGTCTGCAAATTGCCACTGGGTGCATACTGGCTGCTTTATGGTGGAAAGGCGCTATATGACTATGGTGACTTGAGGTGACTTCAAATATGTGTCAGAAGCAGAGATCTAGGTTGACAGCTGTGTTAGGGACAATCTGTCAGTCATCCCGAGACTCTTATTGCAGACCAAAAAGCCTGTATACTCCAGAGAGGCTTGTCTAAGTATCAGTTGTCAGGAAGACTGAACACTGATTTATCCCATCATAGCTTGTTGCTGATGTTGTGGGGTTTTTTTTAATCATTGTTTATCCAGCAATAGTTTGCCTTACATTTTCATTGTATATGTTCTTGCCATCTAGGGACACAACTACACTGTAGCCTCGTGTCCTCACTTCAGATGGTCATGGGTAGGTCTCTATGCAATAAAAATATATAAAAATATTGGTACTATTGAAATTTATTTATTTCATAAAATAAATACTCAACTGTGTTGTGGGATGTTTGTACTCTGTGTGAAGATATATTTGTTGTTATTGGTGTAATAAAAACTGAATGGCCAACAGCTAGGCAGGGGGTATAGGTGAGATTTCCAGGGAGAGAAAGGAAGAGGAGGAAGAATCTAGGCACACAGGAGCTGCCAGGGGACACAAAGAGAAACTAGAAAGTGCAAGATGGAAGAGCGGTAACACATGTGATAGAACATAGACTAATATAAGTGGATTGATTTAAGTTATAAGAGCTAATTAGGAACAAGCCTGAGGAATAAGGCTGAGCTTTCATAATTACTAGTAAGTCTCCATGTCATTATTTGGGAGCTGGCTGGTGGGGCAGAGAAAAGACTCATTGCATGTCTATTTTTCTGACTAGTCCTTATGACATAGGATTGCAACTTAACAAAAGAAAATTAGGGTGAATGAATTGCAAGGTTATGTGACTGTGAACATATTAATATCAATTAACTTTTACTTTGTTGTTTATTTTAATTGTGCCCTTGTACAGAAGGTCTAAGAACAGTATCAAGACAAGTGCAACTTCCCAAGGCACACATTTCCAGTAGGAAAAAAAAAAACATTTTAATCTTTACTTTTACTTTATGTGCTGGACCTTATCAGACTGTCCTGTGGGCCAAGCCTGTGGTGTAATTTCTTAGTTGATGATTTATGTCTATGAGTCAGCCCATTGTGGATGTTGCCTCCTCTGGGCCGGTATCCCTGGGTACTATAAGAAAGCAGACTGAGCAAGCCTGGAGATCCAGCTAATAAACAGCACTCCCCTGTGGCCTCTGCATAAGATCTCTTCAGGTGGCTTCCTGATTTGAGTCCCTGTCCTGACTTCCCCCAGTGATGGCCTATGAAGTAGAGCAGTTAGCTGATATAAACCCTTTCTCAAGTTGCTTTAACTAAGACACTGGGTGTTTTTGCTGCATGGTATCCCTGTCCTTCTACTTTGTGGGTTCAGGGTACTGAACTAAGGTTCTTGAGTGTGGTAACAAACACCTTCACCTGCTGAGCCATCTCACCAACTTTTGGTTTTTGAGACAGGATCTCATAGAAACCAAAATGACCTCAAATCCAGCATGCAGTTGGAAATGACCTTGAACTTCTGATCCTCCTTCCTCTGCCTCTTAAATATTGAGATTACAGGTGCCACCATGACTGGCTGTTATTTTTTTTTTTTATCTTAAATTCAGGCTACTATCTTACAAGTGTGTACCATGGTTGATGGAAGTAAGCGTGGTGAGAAAGAAGTACCTTTAGCATACCTTGAGTCTTTAGCATGCAGTCTGAAGCCCACTGTTAGCACTTACTGAAATGCATATTTGATGAACCACTTACTAGCGTTGTATATTTGCTGAAGTTGAGCCACTTCTTACAGGCTAGTTTTCCACGTATAAATATGGATTTATAATAGCACATGCTCCATTGAAGTGCCGTAGAGTAAATGAAGCAAGACAAAAATTTTTCATGGTTCTATTTCGGTTACCTTAGAACGTTCCCTGGTAATGTATAGTCAATAAATATTTATTGAATGAATAAATGATGAAAAGTATAGTGCAGATAAAAATACTAAAACCGATGTATAAATCCCATACGTTTGCATCTATTTCTGGATGTTTCGCCTCTTCTGCCGCTCCCTCTGTTCTTGGCAGGCCACCAGCTCAGGCAGCCCCCTCATCCGGCAGAAGCCAGTAGCACCGTGTGCATGGACACACACGTGAGTCTTTCAAGAGATGATTCACTTTTAGAATTCATAACACGAACGTGTGCTGTAGCTAATGCATTTTCCACATCTTTGTGTGTTTGATTTACATATGATTCCTACTCCACAACTTATTTCAAATCAGTTATATATAACATTATCCCCAAATGAGTACACGAGTTGACTAGACAGAGATGAGGAATAGAGACAGTTTAAGAATATTCACCGAGCAGATTAAAAGCGGTTGAGTTTATTTTTATGCCACGTTTCTTATTGTTTAGATAAAATAGTATTCATAGAGCTCATTTATGCCTATGCCTCTTTGTCACAGTTTGTCCTTCTTCACAACACAGACTGCTTTTGCCCGTAGGGAGTCTATAATCCAGGAAGAGAGACAAACCACAAAAATGCTTGACCCACTTAGTGAGTATGCGCTGGATAAAGTCACTGTATCCCACGACAACAGGGAAGTGAGAACACTTGGTGAGGAGATGACCATGTCTAAGTCTACAGAGTCCAGAAGTCAAGGTGTGGAGGGTCAAAGTGAACAACATTTTGGGTTAGAGCCTCACCTACCAGTAAGGGCTGTTGATCTTAGAGTAGCAGACTCAGGTCACAGACGTAATGGCATCTTAGAAACAAGAACCTGCCTGTCCCAAGCACCTTTGCCAAGAATAATCATACCATGATTTACTGTATCGACTCCAAGCGACAAATGAGATAAAAATTAGTCACTGGTGCTGTAGGCAGAAATGGCTTCTGTGTGATTGGCTGAGCAGAGCCGCCAAAGCTCTGGTGTTTCCTCTTCTTTCCAAGAAGGATCAAGAAATACTTGATGGGGATTTTTGCTTTCGCGGTTTTGGAGTCTGGGTCTCAGGGCCTACATCTTCCTACGGAGACGCAGTGGAAGGAGTGTGGCAGGTTAGAAGGGAACTTAGCTTCGGTACTGTGTCACTTCGTATTGGACTGCGTCACTTCGTATTGGCTCTGCCGCTTTAGACTAGTTCCCGAAGCTGAATCAGAGCGGGCATGGCTCTAAGTGATGGAACCTGTTACTTCTGCAGCCCTGACGCACTAACATCTGACCTATATGCATGTGCGG
Organism: Microtus ochrogaster; assembly: GCF_000317375.1. Classification (NCBI taxonomy): domain Eukaryota; kingdom Metazoa; phylum Chordata; class Mammalia; order Rodentia; family Cricetidae; genus Microtus; species Microtus ochrogaster. The sequence continues at coordinate 32,161,619 of NC_022027.1, read as the reverse complement.
GGCGCACCTAGTTCTAGAATATTCAACAGTATCCTTAGGTCACCTTGCCTCGGCCTCCTTTCTTTAGGAGGAGTCCCACTCCCAAGAGCAAGCTTTTCGCGTACAGATCAACCAATCCAGAGTCTACGCTCTCACGCTCGTCACCACTGTGCACCTGCTTCAATGATCCCTGGCTCAGTACTAGACATCCACAGATAGTCCAAATAGTCTTCAGCCTGTGGGAAATATTCAACTTAGCGAAAGCTAAAGCTATTTATCCCCCACCCCGCCAGGTCCTTTCCTGGACCTAAAGTGAACGCTCTCTTGCCCTCAGCATCCGTCTGCATCGTGACTGATTCCGGTACTTTCTGGCATAGCCTCTCTTCTCAGGAACCATTCTCCCGTAGTAACTGCCCTGCAATATAGTCTCACTGTTCCTCAGATCTATCACTACACTGTATTTTAAAGCACTTAGGAACTGGTCTCTTCTAAGTTCTTAGCTATAATAGGGACTCAGAAATATGAGAACGAGGAACTACGGGGGAAACTATCTTGTTGCCAGGCCTTTTAGCTTTATTTTCCGTGGAAATCCCTTTTTCCCCCTTGTTTTTTGAAGAGCAACTTCTTGTGCTATCTTGGGCTTGGTCATCAGCGTTGTCCTCCAGTGGCACCATGGCCCACAGGACCATCAGTTTCTGAATCCATGTCTGACTGTCAGGATTTTCCCTGACCTTATTCTAGATTCCCACGAGGAGAAAAAAATCTGGTTAACTCAGTCCAGTCTTGGATGGGCTTACTGTGTCTCCACTGAGCAGTTTAGGCAGCAAACAGAGCCAAAATGGCCTCAGAGCTCAGAGAAGGGGAATGAGAAGGGCAGGAGAGCCGACCAATGGCCCTTTCTCAGTAGTAAACTAAATATAGAAAACACGTTCTTCTTAAAGAATCGTGTAAGTATTATGAATTAATTGAGAGCAAAACAAATTTGTTTGGCCAAGTAGCCATCTACTGAGGAGGAAAGAATAAAAGCAAAATCTAGAATCTTTACGCCCCATCCATAAGGGGGAGTTACAGATTGATGACTTCTCAAACTCCAAAGCAAACCAGAGAAAAACCACACCCACTGCGTGCATTCAAACTGGAACTCTGAAGCCTGTGGGAAACTGAGTCTCGGAAACGACCTCACAGAGAAGAGGAAGTGTTCCAGAGACTCGTTGGAAACACCGTGAACAGCTAACTCTTGAGGAGAGAACGGCCTATGAGTGTGTTAGCCTGAACACAAACTGTCTTTCCATTTATTTTATTCTTTATCTTCTATCCATTTTGAAACTTTTCCTCATATACATCTTATATATACCAGATAATTTTATTTTCAGCGGCACTAATATAAATGGTAATATGTTTGAAATCAAGATTTTTACATATTTGCTCCTGTTTTATGGGACTGTGACTGACTTTGTATCACACCATCTTGTTATAAACACCAGTTCCATAAGTTTTTCAATTGGTTCTTTTGATTTTTTAGATAAAAGGTAATTATGGTTTGGCTGTTATTTAATTGCACCGTATATGAAAATTTGATCCCCAGGACGATAGTGTTGTGAAGTTCTGTGGAACCTTTGAGAGGCAGAGCCAAAACAAAGTCCTCGGGTCCCCTCGGGGACATTGCAGAAGTGGGTGTAGCATGCCAGCCTTTCTCTTTGTCCCCGTCCTGACTCAAGACATGGCTGCTTGCCCTAGCACGTTCCCACCAACGCTGCTCCGTGCATGTCTCGCCAATTCTGGATCAACCGAAGCGCAATGCCCTTCAACATCCAAAGTCGTAAACAAAATAGAGCTCATTTCCTTATAAAGTAGGCTGCCTGCTCAAGTATTTCATTTAGTACAAAGCTGGCTAACGCAGATCTCATATTCCCCACAAACACAAACAGTTTTTTGTTCTTCCTTCTTTCCTTCACAGCCAGTATTTGCTATATTTCCTTTTTCTTGTCTCCATTAGGTGAAACTTTTGGAACTATGTTGAGAGGAATTATCTTTGCCTTATTCTTGAGTGTAGAGGAACAGCTGCAAGTTTCTCATCACTAAGCGTGAGTCAGCTGTGGGTTTGTGCGGACGTTCTCCATCAAGTTGAAGATACTCCCCTCTCATCTTAGTTCATGGCCAGCTATTTATCTTATCATGAACGGGGAAGAGATTTTTAAATGTTTTAATGAGCTTACTGATGTGTGGCTTTTCTTCTCCAGTCTATTGAGATGCCGAACTGCATTAACTGGTTTTCAGATGTGGAACCTGACTTGTATACCTGGGTTAAGCCCCACTTGGTAGAATGTGCAGTGCTTTTATACACTGCTTGGTTTGATTCGCTGATATTGGTTCAGCATCTCTGCACCTATGCATGAGCAACATTAGTCTGTAGTTTCAATTTCCTGCCATTTTGAGCTCCCGCAACAAAACAGAAGCTCCATCGGGCAGTCGCCTTTTCCTGGTTCAGAGATGGTACCTTTTTGCTCTGAAACGAAGAACAGGAAATAAACTCCCTCGGGATCTTTCAGAAGGGTCCTAGTCCCAATCAAAAGAGGCTCTGCCTTCATGAATGTCTCCCGTTAATCTTAAAACAGTGGGACTTAGCTTTCAGCATTTGAATTTCAGGGAGACACAAACATTCAGACCAAAGCACAGTTCTTGTATTGTTGTCTGGTCTTGATGTGAGGGTAGCTCCGGCCTCAAAAACAAGTGTATAAACTACAATTGCTCATGGAACCCTAGAATCTGGGACCCTTCCCCAGGATACTAGAATCTGCAGGTGCTCGCATCCCTCATGTAGAAGGACACACTAGTTCCTTAGAACCTTATAAATCCTCTCCTTATAAATTCTCTGGACCATATCCAGATTAGTTATGATACCTAATACAACGTAAATGCTATACAGTACAGTAAACCGTATAATAGCATGCGAAGAGTCATTATACTGAACTGTTAAGAAATAATGAAAGGTAAAAGGAACATGTGTTTGGTACCATGGATTTTCTTAAGGACTTTTGATCAGTGATTGGTTGAATCTGTGGATGTGTGAACTAGGAATGCCGAGACCGAGGGTAGTCCCTTCACCTCAGAACAGATGGGAAGCTCTTCCTTAAAGGCTTTCTAGAGTTCACCAGCAAACCCTCCTGAGTCTGCAGCGTTTGTGTTTGGAAGGTTATTGGTAACTGACTCAGTCTGAATCTGTTCTCTTACAGACAGGTTTATGCAGGTTTGGTATGTCTTCCTGAGTGAGTGAGTTCTCAAAACTGTATCTTTAAAGGTTCCTTTCATCTACTGAGTTGGTGGATACTGGGAATCAGAAATTAAAGGTGCTTGCCACCAAGCCTGAAGACCTGAGTTCAATTCCCCAGACCCACATGGTAGGGAGAACTGATAACACCCACAAATTCTCTGTGGGCTTTCACATGCATGCTGTGCACATGCAACCACACATAGAATGTAGTTTTTTTTAATGTGTAAATATTATATTGTTGATAATCCTTCATTATCCTTTTAACGCCATGGGGATTCCCTACACTTACCTTACTTCTGGATTGCTGTTGGTAATTAATCCACCAGGTGGTGCTCTGAAACCAAATGACTTCAGTTCTTAATTTGAAAGATTGTTGTCACCTGGGATAATACTCAGCCTATTACCCATCAGCACACTGGGGAAGGTACATGGCCAGCTACCCTTTATTTGAAAATATCTATGTTATGTGATTATGCCAAATAAGTTCATTAGAAACATTTCAGGATGGAAACAGAGTTACACTGCTTTTGTTTTTCTTAGACCGTATGTGTAAAATTCAAGAGGCTCTCAGTGGCTGCTGGTGGTACAAAGACTGTGTTTACTCTCCTCCTCCCAAATCCTAGGGCTTCAGCTGGTCCCTGTGGGAGCTCACAGTTCGCTGTGTGTTGAAGCCCTGGGATGCTATGACAAATTCAGGGGGCGTGTCAGTCACGGGTTTGGATTTCCTCACAGGAAGAAGAACGATTTGGCTCAGCACACAGTTGTAGGGACACAGCCCATCATAGGGGGGGAGAGAGAGGGACAGGGACAGGAAGAGAGACAAGGAGACGGACACACATAATTGTGACAGTGGCCATGTGAATACAGTGGCAGAATCCTTGCAGCCAAACTGTCCTGAGTTCAAGTTCTGGCGGCTCTTTGTCACCTTTGGGAACTGGGTAAAGCCAGACGGTGCCTTTGAACCTCAGTGTCCTCTCCTATCCAACGGGATGATCCTCGCTTTGTATGGTCACTGTGGAGTGAGTGAAATGACAGGCTGAACGTGTCTCAGTTATCAGTACCCCTTCCCAGTGTCAGTGTCTGTCGGCTTTTCTTCTTCCTCCTGTGCTTTAACTTGTTTTCCGGCGCCAGCGACAGATGCTCCCAAATGTCACTCCTGCCTCAAACTCTGCTCCCAGGTTTCTCACTGACCACACCTTTATCTCCCCCAATATTGGCCAGTGTGATGGTTAGTGCCAATTATCAACTGGACAGAATCCAGAGCTGCCTGGGCAATGGGTCTCTGAGCATAGCTATGGGGGGTATCTTGAGTACATGGACTAACATGTAAAGACCTGTATTAAGTGTGGACAATAGCTGGGCTACATAAGAGGAAAAAGTGAGCTGAACACTAGATGCACTCAGAGACCTCTTCTAACTGTGAACATGGGACCAGCTGCATCACACACTTGCTGCCAGGACATCCCCACAGAGAGAGAAATTGGGGTTCAATCTGAAACCCGAAAAGCAAAGCAGCAGGCCACTGGCTCTTAGCTCGACCTCAGTCTGAAAAGGCTTCCTCAATCAAGATATCTCTTTCCTTGCTCTCATCTCTGTCCTTCCTCCATCATGACTATCCAGTTCCCTCCAGTTCTCCTCCCCCATCTCCTTCTCTCTTCCTCTTCCCCTTCTAGCCTCCCTTATTCCCTGACCCCTATGTTCCAAATCATGTCTATTTTGACTTTCCAGATGGATCTATATATGTTTTTTTTTAGGATTCACTTTGTTACTTAGCTTCTCTAGGATCATGAACTATAGGCTCAATTGTTGGGAGCAGTGAACCCCAGATCCTGAATTTCCTGTAAACAACTTGTTTTCCCCTGATCTGAGTGCCTACAGCTGCTCTGAGCACGAGACCCTCAGGAGTTCCTGATGGCAGGGGAATATAAATGACGCCAATAAAACGCTGTCTGTGAGAGGCATCTTGTTAGTGGATGTTTTGCATAAAATATTATTTAATAATAATAGCAAATTAAATGAACTATATATGTTTCATGGGCAATATTAGTTGTTAACCTATCTTAAATAATAAGTAAATAAAGCAAAAAATCTGCATTTATTCTAAACTATAATTATACTTATTTAAGAGAAAGAGTTTGCATTAGAAAGGGAAAATATTATTCTGTTGTAGCATTAAAAAATGAAGATCATGGTCAGAAGTGAAGGTCTATTTGGAAAAGGAGATGAATGAAAGACATACAAGAGGAAAATGGTTAAATTTTATTAAATAAGTGTAGTCTCAAACAGGATTTTTTTAATTATAAACATCTTAAAAGAAGAATGGAACTGTAGTCGATTTTTCTGTTTCACTTGAGCTCCCAAATAATTACACAGAAATTTTTCATTTATATAAATAGCTTAACCAATCGC
>NC_022027.1:32153694-32155860 GCF_000317375.1 Microtus ochrogaster | reverse complement strand
CTATATATGTTTCATGGGCAATATTAGTTGTTAACCTATCTTAAATAATAAGTAAATAAAGCAAAAAATCTGCATTTATTATAAACTATAATTATACTTATTTAAGAGAAAGAGTTTGCATTAGAAAGGGAAAATATTATTCTGTTGTAGCATTAAAAAAATGAAGATCATGGTCAGAAGTGAAGTTCTATTTGGAAAAGGATGGAGATGAATGAAAGACATACAAGAGGAAAATGGTTAAATTTTATTAAGTAAGTGTAGTCTCAAACAGGATTTTTTAAAAAAATTATAAACATCTTAAAAGAAGAATGGAACTGTAGGCGATTTTTCTGTTTCACTTGAGCTCCCAAATAATTACACAGAAATTTTTCATTTATATAAATAGCTTAACCAATCGCTTAGACTTGTTTTCAACTAGTTCTTATAACTTAAATTTTCCCATATCTTTTAGTATAAATTCTTCTACATGGCTTGATTACCTTAACTTTGTATCACACATAAGTCAAAAGAGAGAAAATGTCACAGATTTACAAAGGCCAATGTTACAGAATTGCAGTCTTAGTTCATGTTACTCTCTCAGATGCTTCTTCAGAATCCTTCTAACTGTGAGGCATCTGGGGATTTTTCCTTGATCCTTTGCGGCTCTGTTTTCTTTTGATCTTCGCATCTCTTTGCTATACAAAGGAATAATTCAGACCTTTGAATGTCACCCTCTCTATAGAAATATACACATATACACACAGAGTAGTGACCAGAGTTGGAACTATCAATGGGAAATACTGGATTCTGGATTCGTGGATATAAAATGAAATGGCGGTATGTGCAAGGAAGAGGAGGCAGCTGGGAAGAAGAAAGGCGGGGCACAGCTGTGCATCATGAGGGAGCATGGGAGACTGGGAGCAAGCGGCGGACAGGAGTGAGCCGAGAAACTAGCACTGGAGGAAACATGGGAGTGGGGATGGTGGGCTGTGGTTGATGCTTGCCTGGAAAGCCTGAGACCCTAGGTTTGGTTTGCAACACTGCAAAACAAAAAAAACCCAAAAAACTATAAAGCCATTGTTATGGAAAATTATGTGAATATATTTGTGTGTATATATAATTACTTCTTTGAATTAATTTTTAAACTAATTTTTATTTTTGAAATGATTTCTCATAAGGGACCAGAAAAAAATAGTACAGAAAGTTACCCTTTACCCAGACTCTCCTGATAATATAAAAACACAGAACACAAAATCAAAACCAGAAAACCCATGTTGTTAAATACTAACTTGGGGTGGGTCCCATTCAGATTTGACAGTTTTGTCTGTATGTCATCCTTTTCTTTTCTTTCTTTCTTTTTTTTTTTGTCTATAGATTTGTGAGGGTGATATCCATTAGTGATAGAGTCCAGCCTACTACGAGCGGTACTGCCTCTGGACAGGTGGTCCTGGTGGTACAAGACAATAAAGTGAGCAAGCCATGAGGAGCAAGACAGTAAGCAGCATGCTTCCATGGTGTCTTCTGCAGTTCCTGCTTCCAGGTTTCTATCCTGCCTTGATTCCCTGTCTTGGCTTCTCTGAATGATGGACCATGTTTAGCAGCTCTGATGGACCAACTTCTCCACAAGTTGTTTTGGTTTTGCCTTTATCATGGCAACAGAAAACATATCAGGACGCTTGCCTCCCTGAGCTTCAGCCTCGTATAAGATTCTCTGGGCCTCGTTGATTGTGCACAGAGCACTGAGGACAGTGTCTGATTAATTGGCTGATTCACTCATGAGTATTTCCTCATCCATTTATTCTTCAATCCTTTTTTTTCTGGTAGAACCTTCCATTTTCCCAAAGGCAATTGATTAAAAAGAAATACTTCCAGGGAAAACAATGATAATTTATTTCTAAGAGCCTCATAATTTAATAGCCTAATATTTCCTGAGAAACAGAAAGAACACCTCTGTATTCCTCAGTAACACTAACCCAACAATCACCTTCACACAAGATCCATGCCAGCATAGACACAAAACGAGCATTTTTTTTGATAATTCTACCAACTTTCATGTTCATAATTTTCAGACCAGAAGGTGAATGGGCTCTGTCATAGTTTTGTTCTATTTCATTTGTTTTCATTTTGGAAAAATTTTTGTAGTTCTCCTCTTGTTGGCTGTGGGAACCATGAAGTAAGGTTGCAGTC
>NC_022027.1:32145427-32153080 GCF_000317375.1 Microtus ochrogaster | reverse complement strand
GAAGGTGACATCTCCCCTGAGAAAAGTGACATCACTGGATGGAACCCACTAGGACAAAAGGAAGAAGGCACTAGGAACACAGGAATTCACCAAGGACAAGGCATCAAGGAGATCTTAAATTTTAATTTCATGTAAAAGGACCTGTGTCCCTTGAAGCTTAGCCCTCTGTGTCCAGCAGGCTTATAGTAGGGTGACCATGTGCTTGCACTTCCCAAGAAGATGGAGGTCTCAAGACCAGCAGACCCTTTCCACAAGAGAGCCTTACTCCCCCTCTTCTGGGGACACTGTCTGAGAGGTGATTGTTACTCTTAGGTGGCACTAGAGCAGGCAAGTGGAGGAGAGTGGGAATATAAGGGGCTGAACAGTGGATTCTGTGAAGTCAAGAGGGGAGCCTGATAGACAGAACTCACGTGTCTCACTTCGATGAAGAATGAACAATGGGAAGGAGAGCCACTTGGGAAAAAGTTGAATGATTGTTGAAGTATCTTTCTAGATTCTGATAAATGTGCTCCTCTCTTTCAGCAGGAATCTTGGGTAATTCTCTTCATGCTCCAAAGACAAGATAGACTTTCTGGATTGTTCCTTATGAAGATAACACAGATTTTAGTGTTATATTTTGTACTTCCCAGTCCTCTTTTAGAATCAATTAATAAATACGGGAGTAAAATTTATGAAATGAATTAGAAGACTTGTCTCTTTTTACCGTTCAGAACCCTCTCTGCTTGCTTCCCCCAATAACTATTGCTTCTAAGAAAATCTGTTTTGCTCAGGGCTCTCTAGAGAAACAGAACTGATAGAATGAACATATATATACATATACACACACATGTGTATGTATATATATGTGTGTATATATATGTGTATAAGTGTATATCTATATATATTTTATTTGATTTATTATGATAGTTTACAGGCTGTGGTTCCCACTAGTCCAACAATGACTATCTACCAAAAATGCAGCAGAATCCACAAATACAGCAGTTGTTCAGTCCACGAGACTGGATGTCTCAGGTGGTCTTCAGTATACACTGGAATCCCAAAGAGGCAGACTCTGATGCCTGTGAAGGATGAACTTACCAGCAAGATCAAGAGCAAGCAGACAAAGAAGAAAAGCTTCCTTCTTCCATGTCCTTTATAAAGACTGACACCAAAAGGTGTGGCTTAGATTAAAGATGGATCTCCCCACCTAAAAGAATCCAGACTAAAGATAGGTTTTTCTACTGCAAAAGATTTATTTAAAAAAAAAATCCTGTGCAGGTATATGCAGCTTCTGGATTGTAGTTAATTATAGATGCAGTCAAGCTGACAACCAAGAATAGCCATCACACATATTTGAAATCACCATGAAGCCACTCCTGGCCCCTCTATCTATGTGATTTCTTCAGTCTTTGAGCTCCATGCCACCTTTGTGTGTCCTTTGTAGTCCTCCCAGGGATAATCATCTTCTTACTCTTCAAAACATTTGGTTACTTCATTGTAAAATTCATGAGGCAATAATGTATTCTCAATTATTTTGCATTTTCATCAAAGAAATTTTTCCTCCAAACTCTTTGAATACCTAGGAAGCTCTTCTCTGCCCCTTTTGCAAGTTTCATGAGATTCGCTACCAACATAGTGAGTTAATTTCTAGAGCTGGACTGAGGAACCAGGAGATCTCTTTGGATCCCCACTTAGGTGTACTTGATACACAATAGCTGGCCAAATAAGCCGCTGGGAGATTTTTCACCAAGTTCTAGCTGCCCCTGTGAAAGAGAGCTATTTATGTATTCTCTGCTGGGCACTGGCTAATGGGTAGCAAATAAGGTGAGGAAATGATCCCTCCTTTCCAAAGGATGTGGGAGCAGCTGGATACACCTGCTGGCAATCATCTGTGACTTGGGCCAAAGTGTGAGTGGGATGTTATGGGTACACAGATATGTGGGATTATAGGTTCTCACCACGGCAGCATAAAAAGCCACAGATTCCCCCAAGTCACTACCTCATTTCTATATTTTGTCTAAAATAATTATGAGGAAAATTCCCTTAGAGGCCATTTTAAAAGTAAAGCATATCTATTAAGAAAGCTGAGTATTATCGTAAGTGCATTTACTTTCATCTTAGTTTTTGCCGTTGTGTATGAGCAAGAATAAGACAAACTTTAGAGTATAATTCCCACCCAAATTGACCTTTTAAAATTGTATTTTTTGTTACAACAACTAACATCTCAAATAATAAACTTGAATCATAAAAAATTTCTTATAGGACCTATTTTTTCAAAATTGCTGGATTCTTGCTGTTTTATTTTCAAAATTAGAATAAATTACTAATTTAAGATTATGAGTTTGATTGCTCTTCTATGAATTACAGTTTACTCTGAGGAATATTCAGAAATGTTAATTTCCTAGGTTTTTCTTCCATTATATAATGAAATCAGTACCAAGAATTGGAAACTTTGACACAGAAAGAAGATAGCGAACCATTCTTCTAAAAAGCCAGCTTCATGAGTTGACGTCTGCCCGGAGCTTTGTCATCACCAGCCTTTGTACCTGTTGCAGTGCGACCAAGAAAGGATTCAAGTCCATGATGCAGTGTCTGTGTGGACAGCAGCATTGCAACCAAGTGTTTTGCAAGCCAAGGCCTTGTAGACTGGGTCCAATTTGACAGGTCATTCTGCTTGGTGATGCTTGAAACCAACAAGATGGCCTCAGAAATCAAAGGCATAGCTGCAGAGAGAGTTTGGCTGCATTCCAAGAGGCCAGGTTAGATTTCTAGTACACACATGGCACCTCACAACCCTTTGTCACTCCAGTCCCGGGGATCTGACACCTTCTTCTGGCCTCCAAGACACTGTATGCACACAGTGCACAGATAGACATGTAGGCAAAACACAGTTTTAAAAAGAGAAGGAAATAAGCTAGGAATCTAGAAATGAGTGCTAAGGAGAATAAAATAAATCTGCACAGGTGCTTTGTTGACAGAGGTTTCTGTTCCACCAGGCCCCGCAGCCATTCAGTCCCAAAGAAACACATGGAAGCCTACATTAATTATAAACTGATTGGCCTATTAGCTCAGGCTTCTTATTAATTAACTCTTATATCTTACATTAACCCATAATTCTTGTCTGTGTTAGCTGCATGGCTTGGTACCTTTTATCAGTGAGGCATTCTTATCTTGCTTCCTCTGGGTCTGGGTGAAGACTGTAGACTGAGTCTTTCCTCTTCTCAGAATTCTCCTGCTCTGGTCACACCACCCATACTTCCTGCCTGGCTACTGGCCAATTAGTGTTTTATTAAACCAATACAAGTGACAAACCTTTACAGGTTACAAGGCCATTGTCTCACAGTAGTGCTTTCTATCTTGAAGCAAATGGGTAGCCAATCCTTGGTTACATTTCTCAAACTTTTTGACCATTACTCATAGTAAGACCTGTGTCTGGTATCAAAGCCCTGCTGAACCTCATGGTGTAGGGGTTTGAAGAATAACTTTGCCCTGGTCCTGGGTTAAGCATGTTAGCAGTTTCACTTCTCATAGGTGCAATGATGTGTCATTTGAATATTTTGGTAGGAAATTTACTAAACTGATGAAAACAAATACCTAAAGATAGACTCATCTGCTGATTGGAGCAATGTGTTGAAGAGGTGCCAACAAACAGCATTGACAAAGGAGGCCATGGTTCTTGGCTCTAAGGATACTGAAATCTTGGGGGAAGTGGACTGTGATCTCAAGGCAACAAAATCTCACATTTAGAGGAAACGAATCAAAGTCAATAAAGAAGTAATCAATACAAATACAAGTTAATTGTGGAAGAGCTGCCTCATGGCATCAAAAGCTAATAGTTGCATAGAGTAGTAAGTGTAAATCCCACTAGCTTCAGAGAGAGGCTACAATCTACAGACAAAGATGCTGTAACAGCAGGTTTGGGCAGAGGACTCTAACTGTGGTGGGAATGTAGAGTTTATTGTATGGAAAGATGAAGAAATTAGCACAGGAGACAAGAGTTGGTTAGGCTCAAAATGATGCCAAAAGAAATTGCCATTATCTATACTGATGAGACTATATTATTGTATTTAAAGATTATTCATTTTTCTGAGAGGGGATATAAAATACTGTCAGTGTAATCTAGGGAAAGTAAAAACCTGATCTATTGCCACAGAAGTGAAAATCAAAGGGGAAAAGTTCCAGAAGCCATAAGAATGCATTTTGTTCCTTTTGACCAGTTTTGTGGCCCCTCCTGATCAGTTTTGTGGTCTCTCTTGGCAGAATACTTCACAGGATGTGTGAAGAATTTGGTGGCCCACATGTTCCTCTTTACTGTCCTGCCCAACTGGTTGTCTTTTCTCCAGCATGTCTTATGGTGATTACCATCTATCATACAGATTTAAACCACAAAGATAAAAGCCATTGGAAAGTCATCATGCTTAGTAGGAGAGGTCATAACCCTGCCGAGAGGCCTCTCATAGTCAAGAGAATATGTCAAGTCTTCTAAAAAATTAGACCTAGACCCTTCAAGATAATAATAAAAAAAAGCCTGCTCATATAGGTAGGCATGGCTAGCATAAAAGCCCTGCTCATATAGATAGGCATGGCTAGCTCTCAAGGCCTCCTTTGTCAAGGTGCAGCTTTCTCTTTCAGGAGTAGAGGTGTCCTCAACAATGACTTTCACTCATGTGCCTAGGGAGATCTGGGTCCAGCTTCTTTAAGAGCCATGGGCAGCAGGTTTAGGAGGAAAGAACACTAACATGCAGCTTCCCATGTTTTAGAACCAAGAGAAGCAATCCAACAGCCGGTGTGGGGCAGTCCCTGCAATCCCAGCCCTGCACAGGTGCTGCCCCCACCCCTTGACCGAAGCCACCTGTGCACCTAAGGACAGAGCCTTAGGGACAGAGTTAGGCTCTTAGTTTATAGCCCCTAGATTCTTAGCGCGTGATACCTTGCACTGGTTTTATTTTACATAACCTCATAGCACAGGTGGGACAAAAGGCATTGCTATTCCAAGTCTGGGAGCCTGGGAGTCTGTCAGGCTTCAGCTAAATTCACAGCTATTGGAGCCTAGCTGCAATTGCTCCTTAAGATGAGCTAACAAAGATTGCCTCATCAGGTTAACTATTTCCCTTTGGGTGAGCTTTGAGGCTGTGGATGATGAACACAAAGGGCAAGACTTCAGGAAAGGACCAGGGAACCACAGAGACACCCAAAGCAGGGCACCGAAGTCCAGCCCCATTTATTCAGTCATCTTATCTCAAATCACTTTATTTATACCACCATGCTTTGCTTAAATAATAGACTTAGGATCCTCACTATTCTAATGCATTTCTTCAGTAACATCACCCACAGGGCAAATAGACTATAACCCGACTTTTCAAGAGTAGGTGCTACGGGATAGTCTTATCCCTGCCCCAAACCTATAATGTTGACACCTATAGTCAAGAATTACTGGTAGTGGATAAATACACACACTAAGGAGGTGTCTCAGTCCTGATGCTTCGATCTTGAGCCTAGCATACAGCAGTCTCGATGATACAATCCCCTCACACTCTAGTTTTCTTTCAGGGCTGAGATGGTCATCATCTGTGATGATTTACGTTCCCTCTTTGTAATATTCATGTGAATAAGTGCATAAATTCTAGCAGGAATCTACAGCCCATGATTTCAGATGCCCTTCAGTATCTTTTGGTGACTGTTTCTAGGATCCTTGAAGATAGAAAAATCTGTGTAGATACCCAAGTCCTTTGTTCAAAATAGTGTTTACACTAACCTGTGTACCCCCTTCCAAACTACCTCTATATTCTAAGTCATCTCCAGATTACAAATAAAACCTCAATGCTATGTAATGGCTCTTATGCCCCCTTTTAAGGGAATGATCCTCACATATTAATATAGAAGATAACACATTTGAACTCTAAGTTTTTTTTGGTACTCAGTTGTTTCCATTTGGGGGGATGTTGCTTGGCAATTTTAAAGATAAACTATGAGAAAATAACTACATTTCTTGGAAATGAAGGCAGGTCCTTCCACTGTGAAAATGTCCACGCTGCTCTTCCTGCACAAGGAACCATGGGTAAACCTTAGGGAATCTTAGAAAGCAAGAGCACTTCTATATAATGAAACTTCATGATCACTGGAAACTACTCCTGAATTGGCTTGTATCTGCAAGCTTATATTTATTCTTATTAATTATATAAAATAATGTACAATATTGAAAAGCAAGAAAAATTAAAATGTACTTCCATAAAGGCAGGCAAAATGAGAACTGAGCACTTCATTAGCTATTCTTCTATAGTTTCATCTTACAAGTGCTTACTGTTTCATCTAGCAACTGGATCATAACATGAATATGCATAAAATGGAATCTGTAGCAGCAAAGCATATTCTCCTTCAGGCATCCACAGTCTCTCCCTAGACTCCTGCCTGTGCTACTAAAAAAGTAGCGCTCCACATGATGAAACAGCATCTCTAGGTAAGAGGGAGATTGAACTTGATACTTCATTGAAGTCTTTACAACGCTGAAGGTCCTTGTTCAAGGGGATGCGGAGCAGTGAAGCAGAACTGTCCCTTTGGTCTCATCTCACCAAGGAATTCTCAGTTCCTAGACCCATGCTGGTGGGTCTGTTCATTCTTAGCTGGTCTTAGTCGTCAGGAAGCTTGCAGGATGAGAAAGCCACCCTTTCCCTGTGGATAGTCTAGTGAGTCAGAGAAAACAGATGACAAGACTGTTCGTGCTCTTCCTTGATTATATTTAATCAGTCCCTTGTCAGGCAGCCTTTCTTTGCGGGATCTGGGGGGGGGGCAGGAGCACAAATATGACCCAGTTTTGTAAGAAATATAGTTTTGAATTTCCTCTGGCAATGTTGATCCTTAACTGTGAACCCTGTGAAGGGGAAATGGGTTCGAGATAGCATTTCTGTGTTTGAGAGTGCACTCCCATGCGCATCACCCATCCCGCATGTATGTGGAGTAGTCAGGCCTGATTCTTGGAGGAATCATACCTTTTCATTGTCGAGGGCCGATCACTGATGACCACAGAGGGCCTCTGGACTGCTGACATGCCTGAAGGTCTTTGTTACAAACTTGCCAGATGAAGTATTTAATAGCTACAGAGACCTGGATTTGTTATCTACACTAATAATTTCCCACTTGCAACCTTCCCTTCCTTCCTCCCTTCTCCCTTCCCTCCCTCCCTCTATCCCTCATTCCCTTCCATTTTTCCTTCCTTCCTTCTTCCATAAGACCTTGCTATGAAGCTCAAGCTGATCTGGAACTTTCAACTACTGCCTTGGCTTCCTAGGTGTATGTGTGCCGCCATGACTCTTCCATGCCATGTCTGAATGTCTGTATCTAAATGCTGTGTCCCTCTTACTAAGAGTGGTCTAGCAGCTACTAATAAGATAGGTAGCTCCACCATGCGAAGTGGGTCTTCCATCCTCCTAGCAACATTAGCAACTTCATTTAATTTATTGTCTCCCTCATATGTTTATTGATCACCTCTATGGTTCTGCTAGTTTCTAATTATGTCATATTTGTTGGGTCCAAAGTATGTACTTATTATGTTCAAGGCCAAGAGTTACTGTGGTGGACGTGATGGATGTGGTGGTGGAGAGGTAGTGGTGGAGGTGGTGGGGTAGCAGAGGTAGTAAGGTAGTGGAAGTGGTGGTGATGGTGGTGAAGATGGTGATG
>NC_022027.1:32137146-32144476 GCF_000317375.1 Microtus ochrogaster | reverse complement strand
CAGATGTACCAGAGATTTTCCTGGGTTCTTGTACTAACAGTAAAGTCAGGCAACATAGGATGAACCAGACTAGGAACATCTTATTTGACAGAAAGAAGGAAAATTACAAGTATTTAAAAGTTTGGATTACTTTAATAAAGAAAAAAATCACTTAATTAATATATCATTTGTTAACTGTCATTAAGTCCTTGTTAATTAAATCAGATGACAAAGTTAAATTAAAAAGATGGTTTCCTGAAGGGAATGGAATTGTGATTTCAAACATCTTTGAAATTACCTTAATTGACAAGCATATCATGAGGAAGTTTGAAACAGGCTGATGGAAGGCTCCACGCAGGTGGAGTTTTATGGCAGCGTGAAATTGAGAGGTTTATTTTTCCAGGGATGACTCCTCTTTCTCTTCCTTCTATTTATTTCAGTAGAAATTGTAACTCAGTTTCTTGGTTGAGAATTCGACACAGTCAGCTGACTAATGTTTATAGATTATCACTAATATGCCAGACATTTTATTTTGCTGGAAGCTGAGAATTTATCGAAACAAAAATAAACTTCTTTGAGATTTGATGGAATCTAGGGACTTCTTCCAATAGAAAAAAATAACTGTACGGTTATATATATATATCCTCAAGGCAGACTTATTTCTGCTCAATTTCAGAAAGCGTGTAGACTTGTCTCTGGGGCACATCCATAAAGACTGCTTGTTTTGCACACCTATTTTAGAGACCCCATTGTTGACAGAGGTTTCTGTCCCACCAAATCCCACAGCCAATTAGTCCCAAATGAACACACATAGGCCTACATTAATTATAAACTGATTGACCTATTAGCTCAGGCTTATTAACTCTTATAACTTATATTAGCTCATAATTCTTGTCTGTATTAGCCACATGGCTTGGTACCTTTTTCAGTGTGTCAGTCACATTTTGCTTGCTCTGTGTTTGGCTTCCTCTGTGTCTGGGTGATGACTGCAGACTGAATCTTTCTCTTCCCAGAATTCTTCTGTCTTTCTTGCCCCACCTCTACTTTCTTCCTGGTCACCTTGCTTATACTTCCTACCTGACTACTGGCCAATCAGAGTTTATTTAAAATGCAAGTGATGGGGCACAGATCATTGTCCCACAACACCCCATACTTTACTGAAGCTACTCAATCTAGGAAGAAATGTGTCTTAGAACTAGTCACCTGCCCTCTCCAGGTCCATGCCTTTGTTCAAAGAGGGCCTAGATAAAAGCCTTCTATTTCTGTGTGTACTGTATGCATGTATATATGTGGATGCACATGCAATTGTGTGTGCATGCACTTGGAGGCCAGTGGTCAGTGTCGGGCATGTTCCATTATCACCCTCACCTGATCTTTTAAGATGGTGTCTCTCACTGGCCACTGATTGAGCTCCAGGGATCCATCTGTCTCTCTCTAGGGGCCCACACCACCCCAGCCTTTATGGATGTGCCCAGCATTTGAACTCCTGTCCTCATGTTCACACAGTAGGCAGTTTACAGACTGAGCCATCTCCCCAACCCTTGAAGAGTTTTAGAAGAAAATTTCTTAGTAACGACTTAAATAAAAACAAACAGCAGAAGAAACAACAACAAAAACCAGTCAAAATCTTCCAAATAGAACTATTTTTCCTCACTTAAAAATACTCCTTGGACCCACAATTGCTATTGTGACAGCCATGCGACAACCATAAGCAAGACACACTCTTGGTACTGAAAAGAAAAAAAAAATGATTCTTCTGGAGGAATTCATTCCCTTCATGGATGAAAATCCCTTCAAGAAGAGGGGCAGCAATTTGTGTAGGTGTATTTAAAACAACTATCATATTTCTGTAACTTACTGGAGAATATGTGAGCTGTGTGGTCATTGCACTCAATATTCAAAATTTAGTGCTGTCAATGTGATTGGGTAGCTCAAGACATAAATACGGGATTCCGAGGAATGAACTCTTGAGTAACAAAATTAGATTAATGGCCATTTTAAAATTGATAAACATAATGTATCTGATTTGCACATCCTAACTGCATGATAATGATTACTTGTGACTCATCCTAGTCCATTTAAATGAGTAATGTTATTTATGCAAATGACCGAGGACATTGCCTCGCACAAAGGAAATATGTTAGCATGTTAATGCAACCACTTCCTTCCAGTTAAATTTAATAAAGACACTCCTTAGGAACCATTATATCTGAAGTTAAGCTGGGCTGTCTAAGAAAATATATCTGTTTAATTTATTTAAGTATAAATTTGTAGCTCATGATTTTAACATCCGTTATAACAAATACACATTGAGGTTTCACCCTATGAGAAGCAGGAAGAATACTATCTAAAAGGTTATGACATGCTCTCTTCTTTGAAGAGTTTATAGCTTTTTGTCCTAATTTGTGAGTAAAACACAAAATAAAATAAAATAGGCCTGTGTTGTAACTAAACTTGGAGGCAATCACACAGTGAGACCTGGAGTGTCCAGACAGAATATGAGCTTAACTCTTTCTGAGTGCATAGAGCATCTGGGAATTAATGATATAACCTTCTTTACAGAAGACATGTTTTGATGTGGGATTCCCCTCTGTATGCTGTATATGCCATTGGCTAATAAAGAAATTGCTTTGAGCCTGTGGTAGAGCAGGACAGAGATAGGCGGGGAAAACTAAACTGAATGCTGGGAGAAAGAAGGTGGAGAAAATGGAGAAGCCATCTAGCCCCATTTGAAACAGATGCCAGAACTTTACCTGGCAAGCCACAGCCTCGTGGAGATACACAGATTAATAGAAATGGATTAATTTAAAATGTAAAAGTTAGCCTATAAGAAACTAGAGCTAATGGGCCTCAGTGATTTAATTTATATAGTTTCTGTGTGATTATTTTGGGAGTCTGGGCAGCTGGGAAACAAACAAGCAGCCTCTCCTACTATAATATTTAATTCAACTTGAACCTTTAGGAAACTTGTCTAAGACAAACAAGAGCTTGACAGGTCCATTATCTCCCAGGATCAAAAACTGAATGAGAACCCAAGGTCCAAAGTCCCATGTCAGCTGGGACTTGGGTCGGAGAAGAGCTGGTACTGATGATATGGGCTGGATGAATCTTATGTTCAGAGGCCTTGGAAAGCTTTGGTCTTCTAAATTTACTGAATTTCTGTCTCCTTTTCTTTCTTTCCGCATTGCTTGAGATGAAGCAATGATCCCATATGTCTTAAATGAGTACTGTATACTATGTGGGTTCTGCAGCTCTTGGTTTTAAGACAGGATCTCATTTTCAGCCCAGCCTGGCCTCAGACCCACAGCTTCCCTGTCTCGGCCTCCGAGTGCTAGAATGACAGTTCTGTACACCACACCAGCATTAAATTATCTCATCTGATGCTCATTGTCCATACATCCCTTGAATAGAATTTTAATCTTATGGTACATGTAACATTCATCTTAGAAGTCTTGAGTATTTCACATTTCTATATTGAGTAAACACTGCTCTGTGCTCATTACTTGACAGCTTCTCATTTCTTCCTTCCCTGTCCTGGCAACTTCCATTGTTGTGGGATATCTGATGACACCATGAATCCCGAGTTTGTGCTTGCATTAAATAATATCAGTCTTGGGTAAGGAAGCCGAACTAATTGACAGAAAGTAATCATAGAGAGACATAGGTATCTGTAAGATGATAGAGAGACACACAGGGAACAATATGGAAGGACTTTGGCAGGTCGGAAGTCCCCTCTTTTTCAGAGACACTAGCAAAGATAGTTACTACTCAACCTCTCTGAGCTAGCAGGTTTTCACCCCAGCATTTGACTCCTAAGTCTTATAGATAGATAGAATGATAGAGATTTAATTAAAAGCAGCATTTGTTGGCAGCAACATAGCCAGTGTCTGCAGGAATTCCCTTCTGACCAGCAGAGTCACATTTGCTGGCTAAAACAGCAGATTCAAGTGCAGCCTCTGAAAAATAGCTTCCCGTTCTATTTTTTCCTACGAGCTTGACTATTCAGATACTTCATGAAAGTGGAGTTGTGACATGCTTTCTGTGGTGGAATACTATCCTTCCAGGTCATCATGTTGTAGCATGCACCAGAAGCTTCTTCCTTCTTTCAGATGAGAAATATAACTACTGTGTGTATATATTTTTGCTTTCTCTTTTTATCTATTTTGATGGACATTTGGATGGTTTTCAGCATTGGACTATTGGAATGCTGCTACATTGAATAAGAATACAAGCCTATATGTTCAAGTGTTCATTACAATTCTTTTTATATATGATCCAAAGTGTATTTTTTTTTATTTTACTTGGTAATTCTATACTTCTTTCTTTTCTTTCTTTTTGTTGAAAAATTTCTATACTATTTTTCATGATGACCATGTGGTTTCACTTTATCACCAGCGTTTATAAACATCCCAGCCTCTCAAGATCCTGTTGCTTTGTTACTTTGTTGTTAATCTTTTGTTTTATTCTTCTTAGGAACCTTCACCAGCAGCATGGTTTTGGATATAAAAGTTATGTAAACATTGGAATTTTCATGAGTTCCTTTACTAGTTTCCTATCTATTTTCTTTTTTCTGGGTAGGGGCAAAAATAGTACTAGAGATTTATAC
The DNA here is from genome assembly GCF_000317375.1 of Microtus ochrogaster. Classification (NCBI taxonomy): domain Eukaryota; kingdom Metazoa; phylum Chordata; class Mammalia; order Rodentia; family Cricetidae; genus Microtus; species Microtus ochrogaster. The sequence continues at coordinate 32,139,891 of NC_022027.1, read as the reverse complement.
TGCTTAAACAAATATATTGAGCAAGATAGAATATGGTTTTTTTTCACTCACACATGGAATATCTATCTATCTATCTATCTATCTATCTATCTATCTATCTATCTATCTATCTATCTATCATCTATCTATCAAAACATTTAACTGCCTTTTGCTTCTTTATGCCCCCCTTCTTGTCCCATTATGAAAGGGTTCACTAAAATTTAGTCACGGCTATTTCTGGTTGTGTTAAAATGTTGATATTAGTACCATCCAAGCCCAAGCTGGTACCAAATCAACATGTTTCAAAGTGAGTCAATTTCATGAAGATTTCTTCCCCCATTTCCTCCTTGCTGCTATCTCAGCAGCCATGAAAATGTCAGGGCACTGAATTCAGAGCCCCTGGCAGGGTGTTGCTTCCTTCGTATACGCCCCCACCCCACCCCAACCCCAGTTCTCTAGCCCACTCCAGGAACGCCATCTTCAGGGGCTTCTATCACCTCAGCTGCAAAGGGAAAATTATTGTGTCCACTTCCCAGCAATGCTTGAACACACAGGAGAATCCACCCCACAAGGTGAGGCACATAGTAGGTTACGTAAACACGTAAACTCCTTGTGTGAGTTCAACTCATTACAGAATGGACCTTTGAGTTCGTCAGTGCAATTAGATCAGTTCAAATCACCATTCTTGTCCTGCAAAGCAAACTGGTATTTCTTTCCCCAAAAGATGAGCTCTCTGCATCCTTCCCACGCCCTCCTCCATTCTAAGGGCTTCCTGATTGCTTCTCACTTTCCCCAGGCGTGTGCACTGATAAGATACTTTGCAGTAATGTGTAGTGGGTTGTCATTTTCACAGACTTCAGATTGAAAAAGACCCTTGCCTAGGACTTCAGGCTGTCTGTCACCAAGGAAATGAGGAAGCTGATTACGGCTTCAGTGTGCTGTCACTGTGCGCCTTGTCTCTGGATGTGACCAGACAGAGAATGAGAAATAAAGCCCATTCTGACTCATACATAACCGCCGATATCAGAACGATTCCGTTCTTGATGCTCTCTGGAAGAAGGAGACTTCAGACTCGATTACCTAGTCTTCCCAGAACCCGCTATTAGAATCTAATACGTGGCGCATTTAATTTTTAGTTGCATATATGCAATTAAAACGGCCATCTACATTTTTGCATGTGCTACTAGAGACTAGACAGCTATCAATTCTGAGGTCAAGGGCGTCTGGGCTGCTTATACAGAAGGGGAGTCTCCCACAGGAGCAGCCAACAAGGGGAAACCACACCAGAGATCTAGAGATGTAGCATTCCCTATGCTATCCTTACAGTGACTCCGTGAGTGAGTTATTATCCCCTTTAGCAACAACCACAATGCAACCAAGGCTCCACAAAATTCTTTGGTCCTAACCCTCTTAAGTTCTAACCTGTAGAACAAGGATCTAGTTCCAACTTTATATTTCTTTTCTGTTCCCTCCCCTGCAATCCCCTTCCCTTTTCTCTTTTCTCCTTCCCCCTCCACTCTTCCCCTTCCCTTTCTTTTTTCTTTGTGCATATAAAACAAGCATTCCACCATTTAGCTATGTGCCCAGGTCCCAAACCCTCCCTTATAGTGATATCAATGTTTTGTCATGAAAATTCAAAACATACAAATATGGATACTAGCAAGCTGGAGTGAGGTCCATGAAGTTAAATTTGAACAAAGTATTTCATAGGTGCATGTAGAATAGACTAACACAATAAATTCACGAAGCTGTCAGCACAAACTGGGGACATTTTATGTGGAAGAGATAATGATTATAAAATTACCCTTTGGGAGAACTTATATTTACTCAGAGTAAATATTTTAAAGATAGAATTTAAGGGCTAAAAAGACAATAATGTTTTAATTAATGACTAGCCATATCAGGCTTATTAAATTGTTTCATAATTTCTTGCACATGGCCTTGAAACAACTCCATTTTCACCTCTACCATCATTGGATACAGGACATTAGGGGAACATGGGTACTGGGTGTCGCTCCTTAGAGTATAGTTTCTGCTTAATTCTGGTACTCATGCCCTGTATAGAAATAAAAGTCAAAACTGAATTACAATGGTTATAGAACAATTGCGATATATAAGCAGTTCTTTTGTATATCTTAAAGAAAATGTATAAAGATTTGTGTTGTAAATTTTGTAATGATGGCCCAGCATGGGGAGGCTGAGGCAGGAGGATCACTGCTAATTCAAGACCAGCCTAGTCTACATAGTGAGTTCTAGTCCAATCAGGGCCACATAGTGAGAATCTGATATGTGTGGGGGAGAGAATATGAATATATCACGTATGTGGGGTGAAAGATTCACGCATATTGGGAATTAAAATGGGAATTAATCCAAGACCATCCTCCCCCTGCACTAGAACTTCTCTACCCTGCATGTTCCAGCTAATATCTGTCTCCCCAATAATACTCATCCATTAGAATGTTCTTCTGTTTTTGTTTTTTGTTGTTTTGTTTGTTCATTTTTTATTTTTTTGAGACAGAGTTTCTCTGTGTAGCTTTAAAGCCTGTCCTGGACTCATTCTGTAGACCAGGTTGGCCTTGAACTCACAGAGATCTACCTGCCTCTGCCTCCCAAGTGCTGGGATTAAGGGCATGCGCCACCACCATGTGACATTAGAACAATGTTCTTAAGCTTAATAAAAGTAGATCTCTCTGTTTGGATATGGTAAATAATGTTTTACACACACACACACACACACACACACACACACACACAGAGAGAGAGAGA
>NC_022027.1:32131198-32136576 GCF_000317375.1 Microtus ochrogaster | reverse complement strand
CCAAGGTCCCCATGCTCCCGATTTACTCAGGAGATCTTGTCATTTTCTGCTTCCCATGTAGATTAAATTCATGTATGTCTCTCTTAGGGTCCTCTTTATTGTCTAGATCCTCTGGGATTGTGAATTATAGGCTGGTTTTTCTTTGTTTATATCTAAAAGCCACTTATAAGTGAGTACATATTATATTTGTGTCTTTCTGGGTCTGGGTTACCTCACTCAATATGATGTTTTCTAGATCCATCAATTTGCCTGCAAATTTCAAATATCATTATTTTTTTCCACTGTGTAGTGTGTAGTACTCCATTGTGTAAATGTACCATATTTTCCTTATCCATTCTTTGGTAGAGGGGCATTTAGGTTGTTTTCAGGTTAGGCCTATGACAAATAATGCTGTTATGAACTTAGTTGTGCACATGTCCTTGGGGTACTTTTGAGCATCCTTTGGGTATATACCCAAAAGTGGTATTGCTTTGTTTTGAGGAAGGTTGTTTCCTAATTTTCGGAGAAATTGCCATACTGGTATCCAAAGGGGCTGTACCAATTTTCACTCTCACCAACAATGGAGGAGTGTTCCCTTTCCCCTACATCCTCTCCAGCATAAGTTGTCATGAGTGATTTTTGATCTTGGTCATTCTTTCTGGTATAAGATGGAAGCTCAGAGTTGTTTTATTTGCATTTCACTGATAGCTAAAGATGTTGAGAATTTCCTTAAGTGTCTTGCAGTCATTTTAGATTAATCTGTTGACTCTGTTTAGGTCAGTACTCCAATTTTTTATTGGAGTATTTGTTCTTTTGATGACCAATTTCTTGAGTTGAGTTTTTTGTATATTTTGAAGATCAGCCCTTGTTCCAATGTGGGGTTGGTGAAGATCTTTTCCCATTCTGTAGGCTGCCATTTTGTTTTGCTGGCCATGTCCTTTGCTTTACAGAAGCTTCTCAGTTTCAGGAGATCCCATTTATTTATTGTTTCTCTCATTGTCTGTGCTACTGGGGTTATATCATAAATAAGGGGCATGGAGTCTACAATTGGTGAACCTAAAGAAGCTAAATAAGAAGGTGAACCAAAGGAAAAACATATAGTTATCCTCTTGGCTATGGGAAGTAGACAAAATTGCTGGGGAGAAAATTGGGATCTTGGGGGTGGGGTGAGACGGGGGTAAGGGGAGATGGGGAGAGAAAAGTTAGAAGGGAGGGAGGGGGGAACTTGGGGAAAAAGGAAGACTGGGATAAAGGAAGGTTGGATAGGGGAGCACGGAAGCACAATTCTTAGTTAAGGGAGCCAGCTTAGGGCTGGCAAGAGACTTGAACCTAGAGTGGCTCCCAGGAGCCCAAGGCGATGTCCCCAGTTAGTTCCTTGGGCAGCTGAGGATAGGGAACCTGAAATGACCCTATCCTATAGCAATACTGACGAATATCTTGCATATCACCATAGAACCTTCATCTGGTGATGGATGGCGTTAGAGACATAGACCCACACTACAGCACTGGACTGAGCTCTCAAGGTCCCAATGAGGAGCAGAAGGAGGGAGAACATGAGCAACGAAGTCGGGACCACGAGGGGTGCACCCACCCACTGAGACAGTGGATCTGATCTATTGGGAGCTCACCAAGGCCAGCTGGACTGTGACTGAAAAAGCATGGGATAAAACTGGACTCTCTGAACATGGCGAACAATGAGGGCTGATGAGAAGCCAAGGACAATGGCAAGGGGTTTTGATCCTACTTAATGTGCTGGCTTTGTGGGAGCCTAGCCAGTTTGGATGTTCACCTTCCTAGATATGGACGGAGGGGGGAGGACCTAAGACTTACCACAGGGCAGGGCACCCTGACTGCTCTTTGGACTGGAGAGGGAGGGGGAGAGGAGTGGGGGGAGGGGGAGAAGGGTGGGAGGAGGGGGGAGAAGGGTGGGAGGAGGGGGAGGGAAATGGGAGGCTGGGAGGAGGCGGAAACTTGTTTTTTTTCCTTTTCTCAATAAAAAAAATTGGAAAAAAAAAGAGTACAAAAGAATATGTAAGACAGAGGTAGGATGAACTCTACCTCTCTACCTGTGACTTTGTTACCAACACTGGTCACATTGTTTCCATGGTATTAGGAAGTGGACAAACCTGCACTAGAGTTCTCTTTCTCCTTTCTATTTAGCCTGGGATCCCAGGTCCTGCGCTCATGCCAAGCAAGTTAAGAAAGTCTTCCCTCTTCCGTTAAACACCCTTATAGACACAGCCAGAGGTGTGTTTCCATGGTGACTCCAGTTCCAATCACACTGATAATGAAGATGAAATATCCTGTCTCCAGCAGGTCCCTGAGAGAGTCCTGGCTAAGCAGATGTGAGGTAACCCACAATGCATTCTTCAGTAGCTGTGCTCTGAGGGCAAAACAACAAACTCTCAGATTCTCAATTCACTCTCTTGTTTTAGTTACAAAAACAAATGTAAGGCTGGCGAATTGTCTCAGCAGATAAAGGCACCTGCTGCCAAGCCTGACGACCTTTTTCCAATCCCCAGGACCCACATGGTAGAAGGAGAGAAACAACTCCGGCAAGTTGTTGTTCTCTGACCTGCATGTGCTCTGTGGCGCACGCACACACCCACACATATTACACATACAAATAACTAAGTTAATAATCAGTAAGCATTTATTTATAATAAAGAAGAACAAATGTAAACAGTAAAGGAATTAGAAATTTGGGTTGCTTTCAAGTTAATAGTCTTCAGCAGCCTTTTGGAACTCAGTCTCAAGACCACTTTTCAGAGGAATGGCGGAATTTCTTCATCCCCTTCTGTCTGCTCCAAAATCTTATTCCATCATTTCCCTTCCACCTGTCTCTTCAGTCTGACTCTCTGGGTTCTTGACTGTTCTCCTTCGAGAACAGAGCCAGTAATTTTCTTTTTTTTTGGTTTTTCGAGACAAAGCAGTAATTTTTTTTAAACAATAATACATAAGAACTCCTCCTGTGTACAAAGCTCTTGATAAAATTCAGGACAGCAATAAATACACATGGCGTAGATATGAAGACAATACAGACAGAGGCAGCAGCAGTGACTTCGAGTGTGGACTTCAAACCAAACGGCCCAAGGTCCGAAGCCATAAACCTTGATGCCTCCTGCAAACAATTTCTCACTGGCCATCCTAGGCCGGGTGTTATAAGTTACACAATGGCAGAAATGGATTTAGTGATAGACTGAGTCTCTCCAGCAACTCTGAACAGGCCAGCCGTAAAACAACAAAAAGGCTGCAAGCGGTTAAAAATGCAGCGAATGGCCCATTTTGTCCTCTTTTAACCCAGAACCATTCTGGTGTCTTCCTTGATGACCATCCTGTCCCTTCATGGTCCTTTCTGCCTCTACCCTCATCTACAGAGTTTCAAGCCTGACTTCATTCTTTCCTCACGGGAATAAAACTTGATTATTCAAGTTGCAAGTTGAGAAACTATTGATTTTAAATAAGAAGTTTCGATGACAACATCCTGGAAGGGGGGTGAGTGGGTGTTTCTTTCATCTTGTCCTTACGCATTTGACTACTTCGGGAGGATTGGGTGCAAGCTGCCCCAGACAGGCTTTCTTCAATTGTGCACTTAATGATCCCTGAGAAGTGTTAATTGGAGTCACCTCACTGGGGTTCCTCATTTCCCTTCTCACGGTGGTTTCCACAGGACAGTAATTCAATTCTCCTTGTTCCGGTCTCAGAATATTATTAGAGCAATATCTTGTCAAGATTAATTCCAACTTTCAAGGTAGACACTATGCACTTAATGAAGTTAGAGACGACCATAGTTTGATATGGAAACTTAGTACCAAATATGCCATAGCCTCACTATTTCTTACCTTTTTTTGGTTTTATTATTTTAAATGAATTTCCTTTATTTAATTGCCAGCTCTTAGAATAAAAGGGTCCCCTTTTCTATCACTGGAAAGTCTGGTTCGGTATCTAGTAACTAACATCTTGTCAATACTCACTGAAGAGCCTGCAGTAGTTCAATGTTCCAACCTAATGCAGAATGTGCTCGACCGTTGGCCTCCGAGATGGTTCTTCATATCTTCTGCTTAAGTCTTTCCAGTTCCTGCCTTCCATAGGTTCCTTTATCCTGCCCTTCCCCCTCCTCTTATCCATGGATCTATGTTGAATGCTTACTAGATGCTGGGCCTTGCACTAGGCTTTGAATATCGAGAGTAAAAACATGTTCCCTGCCCTTATTTAAGGAGTTAAAAATAATATTCTAGAATGGTCAAAAGCACAGAATCCAAATGAATAGACTATAGTTGCCAAGGCCTGGGAGCAGGAAGTGGTGTGTTATTGTTAAAGGGACACAGTCAGTCGGTGCAAGTTGAAAGTATATTCTGGGGATGGATAGTGGCAATGGTTACACGGTGTGGGAATGAACTTGAAGTCACAGAACCCAACACTTATAAGTGGCTGTAATTGTATATATTTCATTGTATATAATACATGTATGTTACATACATCTCCGTGGTAAAAACAATCAGGAAAAGCAGGAAACTATTTTAATAAGTACTAATAAGAAGTACCACGTGTGGAGACATGGTGCAAAAGAGCCTCTTCTTCATAGGCAGACGTCTTTCCCACCGTACAGAAAACAGAGCTTCAGGGTGAGCTAGGGCTGACTGATGGAGAGAGGAGAGAGCACCGGGCATAGGATGGGCACTCTGAAGAGGTGGAAACAAGCCCGCTGTCTACCAGGGTCTCATTGACGAGCCACGCAGTCACTTTAGAGAAGCAGCAGCGTGGCCAAATGTGTGTCCCACTTACTGTTTATGGGTGTGAGTGTGCGTGTGTGTGTGTGTGTGTGTGTGTATGAGTGTGTGTGTGTGAGAGAGAGTGTGTGTGAGTGTGTGCGTGTGAGAAAGAGAAAGTGTGTGTGTGTGCTTATGTTTATGCACATCTGTTATGTTGCATTTGTTTAACTCTGTAAAGTTGTGTTACTTTGTCTGCCTATAACACCTGATTGATCTAATAAAGAGCTGAACAGCCAATAGCTAGGCAGGAAGAGGGATAAGAGGGGTTCCTAGGAGGAGAAATCTAGGATTGGGGAGAGAAAAGAGGGAGCAGTGAGAAAAAGAGAAGGAAAGGAGGATGCCAGGGGCCAGCCATCCAGCCACCCAGCCACCCAGCCACCCAGTCAGCCAGCCACCCAGCCACCCAGCCACGCAGCCACCCAGTCAGCCATGGAATAAGAAGGAAAGAAAGATAAATAGAATAAAGAAAGGTAAAAAGCCTAGAGGCAAATGTAAAGGAAAACGGGATAATTTAAGTTAGAAAAGCTGACTAGAAACAAGCCAAGCTAAGGTTGGGCATTCATAAGGGAGACTAAATCTCTGTGTATTTATCTGGGAGCTGGGTATCAAGCCCCTAAAGAATTAAAA
>NC_022027.1:32128372-32130996 GCF_000317375.1 Microtus ochrogaster | reverse complement strand
AGCCACCCAGCCACCCAGCTACCCAGCCACCCAGCCACCCAGCCAGTCACAGAGTAAGAAGAAAAGAAAGATATATAGAATAAAGAAAGATGAAAAACTCAGAGGTAAAATGAAGTTAAAGAGAAACAGGATAAGTTAAGTTAAAAAAAACTGGCTGGAAACAAACCAAGGTAAGGCTAGATATTAATAAGTAAAGAATAAGTCTCCTAGTATTTAATTGGGAGCTGGGTGGTGGGCCCCCAAGGAGTAAAAAAACAAACAAACAAATATATTTTGGCATACTAACATGATACTCGAATATCCACCTAGGGCCTGAGAAAGTGGGAAAAGGAAAGAAAAAGGAAAACAGGCCCAGCTCCTTTAAGAGGACCGCAGTTCAGCTGGCGGCACTAAACAGAAACAGCACGCTAGACGAAAAGGCTGCAGCAGTGCAGGCGCGGCCTCCTACAGATAGGAAGGTTGAAAGCAGTTCTCAGTCACCTCCCTCCAACCCTCGACCAGGCCATGAGCTTTAGGCTTTGCTTTCAAAGACCCAAGAAGTGGTGGAGCCAGCCACTAAAGCCACAGCGGAGGTGCTAGCTGGGCTGCTCAGTAGTTTAGAGATCCATGTGGTCAGAAAAGGATAAAGACACATAGTAAAGACAGAGTCAGAAGGAAAAAAATTCTAAACAGATTATAGGGTGTTTAACAATGTGGGTAGGCTTAAGAAAAGAGAAAGGATACAGACAGCCATAGAAAAAAGTAAAAAGTTTAGAAATAATAGTAAAGTCTCTAAAGAGAGAGCAAAAGTAATATAAAAGAAAAAAGCCACATAACAGTGGAAAATACACAGGGAGTCTGGATCCTATATAGTATTATGTTGATTTTGATTTTTTCTTTTTTCTCTTTTATTTTTTAGAAAAAGAAAACAAGCTATCTTTATTATTTTACATACCAATCCCAGCTCCCATTACCTCCCCTCCTCCCATTCCCTACACCTTCTTCCCCCACCCCCATCCACTCTTCAGAGAGGATAAGGCACATTGCTTTTGGGAAGGTCCAAGGCCTTCCCTACCATATCTAGGCTGAGCAAGGTATCTATCCAAAGAGAATGGGTTCCCAAAAAGCCAGTAAAAGCAGTAGGGATAAATCCTGCTACCACTGCCAGTGGCCCCTCAGTCTGTCCCAGACATGCAATTGTCACCCACATTCAGAGGGTCTGATTTGGTCCTATGCTGGTTCCCTTCCTATCCAGCTGGAGTTGGTGAGCTCCCGTTAGCTCAGGTAGACTGTCTCAGTGTGTGTCCCCATCACGGTCTTGACCTGCTTGCTCATATTCTCACTCTTCCCACTAGTCAAGAGCTAGGCAGGAGAAAGAATGGGCAGGGCTGCTAGGCAGAAAGAATAAGCAGTAGTTAAAAAGTAGTTGAAGAGAAACAGGGTAAGTTAAATTAGAAAAGCTGTCTAGAAACAAGCCAAGCGAAGGCTGACCATTCATACGTAAGAGTAAGACTCCTTGTATTTATTTGCGAGCTGGTTGGTGGGCCCCTCAAAAGAAAAAAAAAACCAACTACAGTCCTCAACTTTTTCATGTGCAATATTAATAAATCAGGAGGCCTCTCTCATTCCTATTTTTACTCCATTGATTTTCACTTAAATGCGAATTAAGTAAAAGAGAAAACCTAAACCGCCTTTGGTTTCAGCTGTGGTACAGCCACTGACCTGCCATGCAGCCTCTTTGAGGAGAAGCTGACCCACCAGAACCCTGAGCTCCCTCCTGCTCTGTGCTGCAAGAGCTCAAGGTCATCTCATGGAGTCCTGCATTGGGGCCCCAGCTTCCTGGCAATCCAGGCATCTCTCTGTTATCCGCTCACATCACCAACACAGTGACATCCTTCTCTTTATCCCCTAATGCATCATTTCTCAGTTTGTTCAGGTCACGATGATACGACTCAGACCCAACCCTGCCCCACAGATCACGAGAAGGTGATCCATATTCTGTCTAAGCGTCCTTGTCCCTAGGATGAGGACCGGACATCTAGTCCAGAGAAATGGCCTTAGGTTGATTTCAGCTTATTTCCCATTACAGTTAAAATCAGTATTAATTGGTCTGCAGGAGTAAATGTCCTTAACCAATTAGCTAATTGTAAAGAGATGGCCTTGGGAGCCCTTCCAGAAAAGAAATGCAGTGAGCTGGAGCGAGGCCATAGCATAACGTCTGCCACATACTAACGATTCCATAGAAGGCGCCAGTAGTTAAATGTCATCTCTTAGAGAGGTTCACAGTCAGTTCTACTCTGTAGTGTACACTAATGTCACAGCAAGGTCACATAGTAGTGTCCGACACACTCCTTGAAAAGTTTGTCAGTGGTACCAGTTACCTCGATGGTACCAGTTACCTGTCACACATAGAAACAGTCACACAAATTGGTGATGACGGTGAGTCAAGATGCTACTGGCAGTTATATGTGTGAATAAAGGAGCATTTAGCGACAATGTTTCAGTGGGGCTTCCTAGCAGCCCTGTGTAGAAGACAGGGTGAGTGTCTATCTTCATTGTGTAGCTGGGGAAACAGACTCACACTGAAGACAGGGTGAGTGTCTACCTTCATTGTGTAGCTGGGGAAACAGACTCACACTGAAGAC
>NC_022027.1:32118025-32128096 GCF_000317375.1 Microtus ochrogaster | reverse complement strand
GGAAACAGACTCACACTGAAGACAGGGTGAGTGTCTATCTTCATTGTGTAGCTGAGGAAACAGACACTCATTGAAGCTGATGCTACTGAAAGGTGATGGGACCGTGAAGTGCTGAGGCCTAAGGAGAGACCATCAGGTCACTGAAAGAGTACCCTTGAAGGATACCGTGGTGATCTGGCCTCATTCATACTTTCTTTTTGGCTTCCTCTTATTGATGAAATGAATGGTTTTATATCATATGTACTTCTGCCATAATCTGCAGCTTACCACATGGGGTCAAACTCGAATAAAACTGAGAGCCAAAAATTAAGCCTGTGTTTTTGACATTATATTGTCTCAGGTATTTAATTACAAAGACAGAATTGTGCTTTTTAAAACTGTCCCTACGAACAAAACTGACTTTGGCAGGGCATTTCTGTGGCCATGGTTTCTTCATTCAGCCCATCAATGTATCAACAAAAGAGTTCCAGTCACCTCCTCATTGCTGCAGCACAGGATCTGGCAAAAACAACTTCAGGAAAGAAGTGTTTATTTTATACCACAGCTCAAAAGTGCATCAAGTGTGGGAGCCCCATGACAGGAGTGTGAGGCAGTTGGTCACGAGGCGTCTGCAGCCAGGAAGGAGAGACCGGTGAATCCCAAGGCACAGCTCAGTTTCTTCAGCCCAGGGCCTATTCCTGTGAAATGGTACCATCCACATTTAGGTTGGGTCCCTCCAGTTTTCCTTAGTACAGTCTAGAAACTCCCTCACAGACACATCAGAGGTTTGTTTCCATGGTGACTCTACATCCCCTTAGGTTGACACAGTCAACCATTACAGAAGGACTCATGTGGTGTGATGTGAACCCAAAACATGGGGGATGCGTCTCTAAGTCAATTTTAATAAGAGACAACCGTGTGGACCTTCATCCACCGTGCCATGAGCTCAGTTAGAAAAGTCCGGAGCTTTTCCTTAGTCCATAACTGAAAAGTGATGGTATGGGTGCTGATGTTGGGGCTCAGGATGGTGGGTCCCTGTTCAGTGGATGAGCGCTCAGAGCAGAACTGGCTAGGGAAATTTGTTCCAGAGTATCTCCGTCTTTGAAGACATTTCCTCCATTTCTAGTGTTCTCTAAAAGGGGACACATGAGAGACAAAGATAGTAATCTTCTTTTGGGGCAATGGAAAGCAACAAAAATGACGATAACTCCTTAATCTGGACATGGAGTGTAAACTAGAGATATGGTGCCAGAATAACGACCTTTCACCTCGACATTATAAATCACTCCTGGCTTCTGTAGAACTTGATGCATTACTTGGACATGATAAGTAATAGACTTTTAGGTATAGGAAAAAATGTAACATTGAAAGATAATTGCCATATTTTACTTTTTAACTTTTAGTAAATTAATACCAGTACAACACAGAGGATCAGCTAAAGTCCCTTGTCACCAAGGCTGACCACATAGGTTTGATCACTGGACCCCAGATGATGGAAGGAGAGAACCCACGCCCACATTTGTGCCACACATGCTCATTCTGCCTGCAAATAAATAAATAAATGTAAAAAAAATGTTAAAAACCTACAATATATGCCTAAGAATATCAGAGATGGAAAATTAAGGTTTTGTTTTGCTTTTACTAAAATAATACAGTTGGGTTAGTTTTTAAGGGTGTCAAACATAGAATTGAATTCCGATGTTGCCCATAAATAGACTAAAGATGGATTTCACTCCAGAGCAGTGTGTATGAAATGCTCCTCCGAGTTAGTGTTATATACTTGCTATGAACAGTGATAGAAACATATCACTTAAGCAATTCAGTTCTATGGAGAAAGGTGGTCCCAATTTAACACAAAACTCTTTCGAGGACCTAAACTGGTAAAAATTAGACAAGAGGCTCAGGAGACCTTCAGTCAACGGACAGGCATTACCGAACTTTTCCAAAACGTGGGATGTAATTCAAAAGTATGTTCCCTCTGACTTATCATGACATACTGTACAAATGTGTACAACTGCTATGTGTCAAGTTAACTAAACAGCGGTTTACTTAAAAAGAGCAAAGTGAATGGCGATGTCATTGGATGAACTTGCATCCACACGAACTCTTGGGAACTTAGTCACCTTTCCCTAACCAGATAGCTGAGGAAGTGGCACTTTGATTCTTGGCCTGAGTATGACAGTGTATTTGAGCTATACTAGGCTCAGTTTTTTCTTACAGAACTCATCCTGGCTTGGGTCCTAGAAACAATAAGCTAGGGAGTGTCAAGGAGAACAGGTAGAGAGAGGAATGTCTTATCCGCGGCATGAAGTTAGCAGAGCTCTGGCTTTCCCAGGCCTCTTCTTTCTTTTCCAGCCTGTCTCTTCCCTGTGGTCCTCCAGTGGTAAACTTCCTACTCCTTGAAGGGCTTGTACCTGTCTCTGCTGCTCAGAGTGATTTCAGAAGGGCTGACTTCAAACTTCTACAGCGTATGACCTGCTAAACAAGTCTGTTCAACTCCCAGTTCTGCTAATGGCAGGGTTTCTAGCTAGGTCACAACAGAAGATGCAAAGATCCAGGAAGGGAGCATGGGACAGGATGCAGATGGTGCTGATGGCAGCTCTCTTGTGCCTCTGAGTCTGCCAGGGCTCAGTGCCTCTCTTGTCAACCCTGTCTTTTCCTTACGTGTCATCTCTCCATGTTTTTCTCACTTCCAGCCTCGGTTTTTCTAGCATGCCTGGGACTATTCCAGGTGATTTTGGCAACCATAGCTGTCTCGGTGAAGAGTCAGAGGAGGGAGCACAAGTCATGAAGTATCGCCTAGTGTGACCTGAGACAACAGTATACACCAATACTGTGGACTTTGAGATTCTCTCTCTCTCTCTCTCTCTCTCTCTCTCTCTCTCTCTCTCTCTCTCTCTCTCTCCCTCTCATGTGTGTGCATGCATGCATGTCCACCCACCCACCCATGATATGTGGAAGTCTAGTGTTGATGACCGTGGATCATCCTGATTGGTCCTCCATATTATTCACTGATGCAGGGTTTCTCACTCAGACCCACTAGCAAGCTTGCTCTGGGGATCCCCTGTGAGTCTGCCTGCCTTCAGAGGCTGGGGTCAGAGATGGACCACCACTGGCCACCTGCCACCTGGCATTCACCTAGGAGGAGGATCCAAACTCTGGCTCTCTTGCTTTCATTGTAAGCATGTTAACCACTGGGCCACACATATCTCCCCAACCTGACTTTAGGACACTTTAAAGGCTCAAAACTATCTTCAAGGGCTGGAGATAGCTCAGCTGTTATCCCTCTTAAGAGGGATCAGAATTCAGAACCCAACATCCACCTGATTGCTGAATGACCCACACAAAAGTAATCTCAATTCCAAGCAGAATGGAGACAGGAGGATTGCTGGGGCTGATTGGCTAACTGTATAGTGAAGGAAGGTAAGCCCCAGGTTCAGGGAGATATCCTACCTCATAGAAATAGGCAGAGATGGAAGGACAGCCAACACTCTCTTCTGGCCCTGACACATATACCACAGTTAAATAAATAAATATGCTTTAAATGCTGAGATCTTCAGAAGAAAATTTTAAATATCCATAGTAAATATTTCCTGGTTTAATGGTTGGTGGCACCAAGTCAAATGGAACCTAGCAACTATTTTGGTCAAAACAGATTCTGCACTAGCCTAAAATGATGAGTAATCTGGAAACAGGCAAATGGGATCCTCTTGTGTCTGCGGTTTCTCAGGATGTGTGCTCGTGGAATAAGGGGCAAACGGAGGCAAATGGATAGGTGGAGAGATGCTCACACTCTGTGCTAGTCCCCCTCTTTCCCATGAACTCGCCTCCATCTCCACTGAACCCGCTCTCAGCTCTACCTCCTCCTCTCCACACCCATGGCCTGAATATGCCCTGAATATGCCCTGAATATGCCCAGTATCCTAGCTCCCGCTCCCTTCTCCGCCCAGCCTCCTACGCTGCATTAGAGATGCCCTTCTAAGACAGGCCTCACCCTGATAGCTGCCCACTTGAAAATCTCAACGGCTTCTCTTCACCACTTCCAAATAAAGCCCGTCTGTCTTCGCACAGTGCGGCAGCCCCTCCTGCCTTGCATGAGCGGGTCTCTCCAGCTCTGCCTCTGCCTGCCCTCTCTGATTGTTCACTGTGGCATGGCCGCATGGCCTGGCCACATCGTAACCCTCCTCTCTCTCTCTCCTGTCTGCTCCCACCTGAAATTCTTCTTTTTCCCTTATCACCCTCGCCCCCAGCTATCCTCCACTGTAAAGAAAGAATAATCACTCCCAATTTCTCTGAGTAATTTGTGTGATTCTAAACATTTATACATTGTAACATATAAGCACTTCTGTTTGTTTCTCTATATCCCAGGCTAAGGAGTGAATGACTCTGGATGAAAATGTCAGGATCAAACTGAAAGATAATGAAAGGAATCGAGCCAACTTAAATAAAGCAGAGAAGGCTGAAGTCCATTCAGATAGTTCTTATTTAAATATTAATAAAACTTGTGTCTTTTCCTGGTCTTCCAATTCATAAAAAACAATTCCTTGCCTCATGGCTGATAATTCTTAGGTTTTGGTTTTATGTTGTTCTCAACTTTCATTTTGATTATTTTAACAAAAAAGAAGAACTATTTTAATTTATTGCATTTAATCATGTATTTATTTAGTGTGTGTGTGTGCGTGTGTGTGTGTGTGTGCATGCTTGCCACAGTACGCACATGGAGGCCGAAGGCTATCTTGTGGAGTTGGTTATCTCCTTCCACCATGTGGGTCCTGGGTACTAAGCTCAGGTTTTCTGTCTTGGCATCAAGTGTTCTTTCCCTCTAAGTGACAAAGAAGAAAACTGTAAGAGTCTCAAATAAATATGGTCAGCAAGAAGAATTCAGGAAGTCTAAGAATCTATTGTTTTTTTCCTATGAACACCAGATGATAGAAAGAGATTTCAGAATAAGTTTCATGGTTGAAAAGAAAGTGCCTCTCCTGCTCAGTGCCCGTTTCTTACTGATTTGATGGAGCAGTAGTGGGGTAGGCTGGTAGGTGTTTGCATGGCAAAGGAAAGCAGTGATCCTCAAGGGACCTTGACCTGTCCTGTCAAGGACAGTACTGGAGCACCATCCACAGTACTGGAGCTGCTCAGCAATGCCTCAATAGGACTGGGTTCGAAGTCTGTATCAGGGACTGGACTATTATCCTTTGGCATCTTCACACTTTCTAAAGGAATGCCTGAATGGTGTAATGGGCAGGACGCTGAGCACTCCCACAGGAAGATCAGGTCCTGACTCCATAATGCCAATGCTAGAAAGTAGTTTTTTTTAGCATAGGTGGTGGTAAAAGTCTAGGAAATATTTCTGAGTTGCTTTGCAAAACATTTGCTCTTCACAGGTCTTAATGCCAATGCCTAGGCTCAGCAAGCCTGCACTCTGAGCACCTTCTTCGCCTAAGTCAGGGCAGAGACCCATCCTGCTGTCTAGGCAATGACCGACCTGACAGGTTGTGTCTCAGTCCTGGCTGCTGTACAAAATACACCACACGCTCATATTTAGTCAACGTCAGATTAATATGGGACAATAGTCCCATCATTTATCCAGAACTGAAAATCCCTTTTGTCTAGTGGCTTGGTAACTGTGGTAAAGTCTAACATATTACTCACGTGCAAAAAGAAACTTATTGCTATACATGTGTGTGTGTCACAGCAGCAGCCGCCAGCTGCGTCTCGTTCCCCAGATTTCAACCACCTAAGTTTGTCTTGTGCCTAGTCGGATCTCAAGTTCTTTTCGTCCTGGCCAGAGGAGCATAGGCTACACCATACTTAAGTCATCTAGCCCAGGTGGGTGGACAATGCAGGCTTACGTCACTGCGACAACATTGCCTAATGATGCATCTCTCAGCGCATGCGCCCGTGGTTCAGCTGGTCATCTGCATGCCGCAGACTGCGTGGCCTCAACAAACTTGCTACACATTAAGGGAGACTCCCGAAGTCCAGTTTGTTTGTTTTTAAAGGTGGTTTTTATTAAAAGGTTATTTGATTCTTAGTGTGATTTTGGAGGATAGTATTGATTTGTGGGTTCTGCTTCCAACAGAACCAGATATTTACAACTACTACTAAAGTTTGCGCACAAAATGTCTTGGCCATCCTCCCTTCAAAATCTGTGTTCTTCATAGCCTAGCTGTTCCACTTTGTCTTTGAGAAAGTTTTCTTTGGCATGTCTTAGACATGTGCTGTGAACGTGCCTACAGTCATTAAGTTTGAAGGTGCAGGGGCCAACGGGATGGGTGTTGCTTGTCTGGTTTTGCAAGTAAGGCTGCATTGACTCTTCAACCCTCTCAAAGTGAACTCTGTGATCTGAGAATTTGACCTCCTAAGGCTTAGTTTTAGCGTGGCAGGCATGGTCACATCTCCCCTCCACAAGGCACTACCTAGTTTCAAGGTGTCTTAAAAGCTTGTAGGTAAATAAATCAGAAGGTGGCTCTGTGATCACTTCCAAAATCAAGGAGGGGGATGGGTATGGAACAAAGGGAGGGAGTAGGTATCGGTTTACCATAGACTCAGGGCTTCTCCCTGGACAATGCTCTGTGGGTGGATCCTGCCGACTCCAGTTGTTCTTACCTCATTTCTGGGTTTTCATGTATACCACCTCTTACCTTGCAGCAATCCTAGTAAGAGATATTGAGGACGAAGAATGTAGTTCAATGATACAAAGCTTGTTTTCCATGGACAAGACCCTGAATTTGCTCCCCTCCACCAAAGAGAAAAAGAATAGAAGAAAAGAAGAGAGAAGAATGTCATCTTAGTAAATTCTTTCTTCCTCATCTTGGTCCAGAACCCTTTGAAATATCTTTTAAAACTTTTGACTATATTTTATGTTTATGTTGATTTTTTTTTCAATCAAGTCAGTTCCTTGCCCTGTTCTCTACTCATTTTATGCTCAGCTGTAGCTTGCTCAGGAGAGGCTAAATACGTAAGCTCCATGCAAGATGTTATTTTTAAAGCTTGCATCTTCCTTCCTGAGGTAACTCTAAAGGGGCTGCTGGGGAAATCAAAGAAATAATACAGCAGTATTCCCACACGCCATCCTCAAGGCAGTGCCCATTTATATTTTGCTCTTATATTGGTTTGTTCTCCATAAAAGTCTCTTACAAAGGCCCAGAAGAGGTCTTGAGACAGTCCGCATGGTCATGTCAGATGACCACTCAAGATTTTAATACCATTTTTTTTCTTTGGGGTGTATTCTTCGAAATCCCATCTGCTGACTCCCTTATTAACTAGATCTATCAATGTCATTATGTTTACTTGCTGACTTCCAAGAGTAAAGGCCCTGCTCAGCATTTGCTGTGGGTACTCATTTTGTTTTGCTTTGCAAAAGCCCTTCTTGATTTATGGTAGGAATAAGGGACCTTTAAGGGATATTCATCTATTTCTTGAAGTTATAACCTCATCTATCATGTAAACGTAATCCCTGTTTATGTTGACTGTTATCCGTTGACTCAGTGTCCCACTGTACACAGTGTCTAACCACCAGCAGTGAGGGGGACAGAAGCACAGTTCCACACTGACACCTTTATCAGTCTGGAAAGTTTCCTTAACCTTTTAGAGACTGCGATGCAGGCAAACTAGGGATTCATGGCTTTTGACACAAAATGAATTTTGGGACTCGCCAGTATGAAACAGAGTTGGTCTTTTGCGAGCAATAAAGGGAATCATGATCAGAAGAAAGCATACCCAGGAGCAGAGGAGTGGGCTTCTCAAGAAGTCACAATGTATTAAAAGACACCAGCAGAAGCAAACCATAAACCCAAGATGTAACTGCTTGTGTATGGGCTTTCAAGGGAGGAAGGCAAGCAATTATCTTAGTATTACCCATATATGCCATTCTGATGGTCCAAAGGTTACGCCTCAAAACATGGCTAAGAAACTTTGCCCCCTTCTTTCTCTCTCTTGATAAGTGAGATTATGGGGTGGCTCCACACATGTTTTGAATGGAATCACAATCTAATCAAGTAAAGCCATGGGTCACTAGGGTTACACAGCGGAGTTCGGACATGTCCTTTTGCTATAAAGAGGGCTCCTTGTGAGATTCCTAGAGAACTATAGGTTTGCAGCTGCTGAGGGAGAAAAGCCCCCAGCAAGTGTTAACTGTGTTGTTCTGTGGAATAACCCTTCTGTACACTGTGTAAATTATGCTGTGATGGTTTTATAAAGAAGCTGACTGGTTAATAGCTGGACAGAATGAGGCTAGGTGGGAAAATTGACTAAGGACACTGGGATGAAGGGAGAGTCAGAGGAGCTGTCAGGGAGACACAGAGAGGCAATAGGGCATGCAAAATGAAAGAATGTAGATTAGTATAAATGGGCTAGTTTAAATTGTAAGAGCTAGTTAGTAATAAGCCTAAGCTACCGATCAAGTATTTTTAATTAATATTGAGTCTCTATGTAAATTATTTAGGAACTGGTGGGTGGGAAAGAAAAGTTCAACTACAGTATTGAAATTCTTTGTTGGCCAGAGGCTTCAACCATATTCCTGCATGAGGGGCCCTTTTCCTCCCTAGGTTCTCATAATTTTCCCTGCCTTTCTTTCTTGCCCCACAACCACCTCTTTAGCTCTGAAGATGAAACTCATCTTCTAGAAGTCAAGAAAATGTTATCAAGTGAGAATGACTTGAAGCCTTCAAAGGTCTTCACTCCCCTTCACCACAACCCTGGGAGGTTCCAAAGCAGCAGCGCGCAGCAGATGCTGTATGTCCCCTTCATACTCATGCCTTCTCCTGTCCAGCATGCTCTAGACCCTTTCCCTGGGCTCATCTCTAGGGACATGTGCTGTAGGAATTCCTACTGCCAGTAGCCTTTAAGTTACCCATCCACTTGGGCGTGGCCTGTTATACTGTATTCCTGATGCAGGCTTCGGTTGTTGTTCCCCGTTCCAGCAGAGGATTGTGATCTGTGAGTCCAGCCCTAAATAAATAACCCTCTATTATACTCAATTCTGAGCTAGTGTGGGATTTCTTTTAAGAGTCCTTCTTCATCTGGCGCCCCACGTAGATCTGAACTCCACACCTACCAGGTAAATGAGCTTAAAGGTCTAAACGGTCCACAGCCCAGACCCACGGATCCCATAAAAAAAAATCACCCTCATGACAGCTGGAAGTAATTCTAGAAGATGACGTCCCCTCTCCTAACAAAGTTTGTTCTCAGGGTTAGGGACATCATTTAGGAGTGGATTATAATTGGTATAGGGTTGGAGGTTGGGGGGAAATTTTGTAGGATCAAGGATCTCTTTAAAAAAGAGAGAGAGAAATTTGGATGGGAAGATAGATTAGTGTGACTCACACTAATAATAATAGTGAGTAATGGAGTGAATACTTGTGAACTATTATTTATCTATTATTTATAATCAATTTACATTGGTATAGATTCTTTTATATTGATACAAATTTAAATTATATTGAATATGTTACTATTCTCATCTACAATATTTGTATATCTAAGCAAAGTTATTTTTCATATTGTATGCATGCATGCTTCCAACTCTGCTTAAGACATTTTGTATATTGATACAATTTTAGGATATAGTTATCACATTGCAATATACATTTCTACCTCTGATCAAGATACTTACACTTTGTTTACATTTTGAGATCATTGTCCTCATTTTTTGCACAGTTGTTTAAAGATTGTTTAATATTCTAATATGAAGTCTTAGTCTTTAAGTTATATTAGTATTAAGATTCATAGGTCAGTAGTCATACATGTTTGTCATACTTATAGTTAGACTTATGAGGTTCTTTAGCTACATAGAGATTGTATTCTGCATAGATAGGTAATCTTCAACCACTTCAAAGAGCTGTAGAATATGGCATTTAAATAACTTAGGGTTTTGTTGAAGTGACACAATTGCTCCTGGCAGCACTGATCTATTCCTGAGAGAATGATGAGCACTAAAGACAGTCCACTTGGAGCTTGTTTTCTTCTTGGCAAAACTGGCCTTTGGGCAAGGAACTGCCCATGCATCGACCACTGACAAAATGCACAATGTTCAGACAGAACAAGGAATGCAAGAAAAAAGACTGTCAAATTTTGCTGAGACAGGGTAAGATG
>NC_022027.1:32112915-32117490 GCF_000317375.1 Microtus ochrogaster | reverse complement strand
ATTGCTGTTCCCCGGTCCAGCAGAGGATTGTTATCTGTGAATCTACTTTTAAATAAATAATCCTTAATTATACTAAATTCTGAGCTAGTGTGGGATTTCTTTTAAGTGTCCTTCTTCAGACATGTGCTTTGGCCTGTTATGTAAGTGTTTAGGAAGCCAAAGGGGGGGGTACACAGGACTCCATCTCTAGAGAGAGAGAGAGACAGACTTTCACTGTGGTTTATATTCGTGAAGCAGTAGAAGTGGCTAGGTATGTGGGATAATAACCTCTGTTTGCATCCCAGCCCCACCCCTCCCTAATTGCAAGGCAATTGCAACTAACACTTATCTAGGATCTTCACGCTGTTTGAAGTGTTTGATGGGTGCTAATCAGGCAGCCCTTTATCTCGCAGGGTCCTCATCCACACAAAGGTAAGAGCCTCACGCTATATTAGTGAAAAGCTAGTTTAAAACAGTATTTTATGTTGCCACTTCACAACACAGTCGTTTAAAAGAGCTCATTTATTTGACCTTCCTATAACAGTGCCTAGGCCATAGCTGGTGCTCTTCTTGAACGTCCCTTCCGCTTTAAGCAGAGCATACACAAAGGAAAAAGGGTAGCTTTAACTATATCTGACATTACTAAATATCTTGGTATTCACCTGTAGTCACTGGTAGCCAGGGGTGTAACTATCCTGGTGGGAGCAGAGATATTCTTTTTTGTTTGTTTGTTTGTTTGTTTGTTTGTTCTGATATGCACTTTTTTTATTATTTAGTTTATTTGTTTTGCATCTTGACAGGTTTCCCTCTCCTTCTTTCTTGCCATTCCTTCTTCCACCTCCCCTCCCTTTCCTCTCCTCTCCTCTGTTTCTGTTCAGAAAGGAGCAGGCCTCCCATGGGTAGTATCAAAGCATGGCATAGCAAGTTGCAGTAAGACTAAGCACCTCCCCTTTGTTTTTAGGCTGGACAAGGCAATCCAATATGAAGAATAGGTTCCCAAGAGCCTGCCAAAGCATTAGAGACTGCCTTGTTCCTACTGTTAGGAGTCCCACATGTAGAGCAAACTACACCACTATCACATACATGTAGAGGGCTTAGGTTGGTCCCATGTAGCCTCCCTGGGTGTTAGTTCAGACTCTGCGAGCCCTTATGAGCCCAGAATAGTTAATTCTGTGGGTTTTCTCATGATATTCTTGACCCCTCTGGCTCCTACAGTTCTTCCTTCCTCTCTTCATCATAGTTTCCCAAGCTCGGCCTAAGGTTTGGCAGTGGGTCTCTGCTTCTATTTCCATCAGTTATCAGATGGAGGCTCTCTGATGACAATTGGGGTAGTCACCAATCTGATCACAGGAGATGGCCAGTTCAGACTATGTATCCGCCTTCTCTAGGAGTCTTAGCTAGGGTCATCCTTGTGGATTCGTGGGAGTTTCTCTTGTATCCGAGAAGGACATAAAAGAGACATACTGGGTATTCTGGGGGCAGGTGGAGATGGGAACTCAAGGGGTCAAGTTGGAGTTGGATGGAGGTGGAGAGCACTGACAGAGATTACTGGATATGGGGACATTTTGGGGTCTGGTAAAACAAAGATATTCTAAGGAGAGACATTTATGTCTCTCCCTTTGATTTCAAATAATTGAAACAATAGGTCCTAGTCTATTCACATCTACTATTTGCCA
Source organism: Microtus ochrogaster (assembly GCF_000317375.1). NCBI lineage: Eukaryota > Metazoa > Chordata > Mammalia > Rodentia > Cricetidae > Microtus > Microtus ochrogaster. The sequence goes on along the minus strand of NC_022027.1, from coordinate 32,115,835 downwards.
ATTTTAATATCTGTCCTCTCTGCAATAAGTGATAAGTGTGGATACGGCAGCCCTTTGTAGTTCTATGATGTGTCCTTGAGCCTACTCATTCTGACTAGGGGCAGGGAATGAAGAAATCACACACACACACACACACACACACACACACACACACACACACACACAGAGCGAGAGAGAGAGAGAGAGAGAGAGAGAGAGAGAGAGAGAGAGAGAGAGAACTAGGATAAGGTGATCAGATGGAGAAACCCCAGAACCCCAGAACCTTGGTGTGTTTGTTATATACAGCTGAACAAGTAGGTGGGTTTGTCCTATAGAGACAAGAAGGCAGGGCTATTACACACAGCTGAACAGGAAAGCAGGTTTAGCTAGTCTCAGCAGGAGCAATCTCTGGAAGGAGCAGTCTTCAGACTCTAACCATCCAGGGGGAGAAAGCTACAGTGGACATTTTCTGTAGAAACTTTTGACAAGCACACATGGATTCAAGGAAGACTTTGCCTTCCCTCTGGGTCTTACCCAGGAAAGACTTTGTCACTCCAATGGGTCTGAGGCATTAAGGTTCTTGACATGGCTGTGTTCATATCAACAACACAGTTCACTCAGGATTTCTGTAGATGGAAGTTTCTGTCCCGCCCTGCAGCCATTCAGTCCCAAAGAAACACACAGAGGCTTATATTAATTATAAGCTGTTCGTCCTATTGCTCGGCCCTATTACTAACTAACTCTTATGACTTAAATCTCCCCTTAATTCTTGTCTATGTTTAGCCATGTGGTTTGGTACCTTTTATCAGTAAGACATTCTTATCCTGCTTCCTCTGCATTTGGCTTGTGACTGACTCTCTGCCTTTCCTCTTCCCAGAATTCTTCTAGTCTGGTCACACTGCCTATATTTCCTGCCTGGCTACTGGACAATTAATGTTTTATTAAAACAATATGAGTGACAAATCTTTACAGTGTACAAGACCATTATCCCACAGGAATTTTACTGGATCCCTACGTCATGCAAATCATGAAACCTAAAGGTAATCGCAGGGATTCCTTACAAAATACATGACTGGCAAGACTTATCCTGGGCCTCTCCATGAGGCAGTTTACTGAGGATGTGATCGGATAAAAAGGTAAAGTGTGTTGTTGTGTTCATCATCCTTGTGGATGCCTGAAGCTAGAATCTGCTGGAATGTTCTGAAGGGCCACACGGTGCCTCAGAACTGTCTTTCTGTAGGTAGGGCCAGTTATCTGTCATCTCCACCACCTACCTAGAATTAATTTTTTAAAGAATATTAATGACCACTTACACTTACAGCCTTTAGATTGTATATAGTTGGGTGTCACCCACTGAAGCATCCAGAAATCTCCAGAACAGAGAGCAGGAAGTCCTTGGCAGAATCAGGCTAAGGTGTTGTCTGGTTACACCTGTGCAAAGCTGGCTGCCATTATAATTCCAGTAATAAATCATGAGCAAAGAAGGTGTGAGGCTGAGCACATTGCAACCCGTTCCTTGCCCCATCAGATGAACTAGTACCCTGTATTAAGTCCAGCCTAGAGACTTCAGGATGACAGAAGGCCACAACTTCTAAGAAAGAATCAGTTCAGAAAATGTAATGGAACGAGTTAAACTCCATGTAGTCCCAAGGCTTTGGTATTTATTCTCTATCTACTCTAGGTTCCCTTTGCCCCAAGTCTGCACCAAGACTGGCAAAGCATGCACGAGAGAAGGGGAAAATTCCTACTACAGGAAGTGAGCATCCAGAATCGTTGATGGGAGCCACACAAAATATATAGGCTTTTGTATAATAAAAGCCAAACTGACCACTGCCTTGTTCTGTTGGGCCTGGGGCATGGGAATCACAGATGACAGAAGAAAAATAGATATCTTGCAGATTACACTTGCTGGGAGAAATACAGTGTCAGTCTTAAGTGTTTGGGGGCAGAGTAGGGTTGGAAGCTACTTATTTGGAAATCAACTAATATTACATTTAAATTAAATTCAAAATTTTTTAATTGTCTGGCAAGTAAAAAATACTTAATGGATTGTGTACAATTGATCACCTATAATTTTTGAGGCAAAGAAATATACTTTATATGCTTTTATGAGAATTAACACTGTCATTTTCTTAATAATTTAGAATCCTGTTTGAAAAAAAAACTGGTCACCTTAAATATTATAATGATCTAGTAACATTAAGATAAGTGAACAAAGTTTATTCCGTCCTTTTAAAATAAAAATTACTAGAGATAGCTAAACAAAGAAAAGTTCAAAAAAAATCTCTCTGTGTGTCTGTCTGTCAGTCTCTCTCTCTCTCTCTCTCTCTCTCTCACACACACACACACACATACACGCACACACAGCTGTTATTTAAATTCTGGTTTAAATTAATGTCCTAGTAAGGAAGTCAAAAGCAGTTGGAGGTCAGGTGTAAAATTGCACAATTAACTAAATTGCTTTTTCACCCCCTCCCCCTAAATAGATAATCAGGGCAAAAATATCCAGACATTAGGAAGTGTTCATGTCATGATAGCAAATATCGTAAAAAAATTTAAAGTTATTCTTAAACAGATGAGAGCAAACTGTAGAATGCAAATCTTGCTATAATTATTGTTCTTTTACATTTTAAGGTTCATTTTATGTGCATTAGTATTTTGTCTGCACACACATGTAAACAGTACCTGCTCCATCTAAAAGAGGGTGCTCTTCCTTCTTCTTCTGGTCTGTAAGTTTCTTATTTAAAGCTCATAGGTCAGGTGAGTTCCCCAATTCAGAAATATATATAATAATTATATATATATTATATATAATATATATATAATATGTGAATAACTAATATCACATATTAACAATGCTATATAACAACCTGTAGATGGATACAACAAGGTAATCCCACACTAGCTCAGAATGGAGTATAATAAAGGGTTGTTTTTTTTT
>NC_022027.1:32104663-32112434 GCF_000317375.1 Microtus ochrogaster | reverse complement strand
TGAAATTGAAGAATAGATAGTTATAATTATAGTTTCCCTTAGTTGTGATAAAATATAAAACAGATATAAATATTGTAACTATAATTCTTGCTTGATAACCATTTTGTTGTATATAATCTTGCTATGTTAAAGCTAAAACTTTCCTTTTTATTTGGACAGAAAAGGGGGAATGGTGTGGGAAGTCCTTCTGTATATGTATTGCTTTGATTGGTTAATGAATAAAGCTGTTTTGGCCTACAACAAATTCTACTCTATTCTACAGGGCAGAATAGAGTAAGGCAGGAATTCCAAGCAGATAGAGGAGGAAAGAAGGCAGAGTTAGAGAGATGCTGTGCAGCTGCTGAAGGAGACAATCTGGAACCTTGCCAGTAAACCATGAGCCTTGTGGCAATACACAGAATAATAGAAATGGGTTGATTTAAGATGTAAGAGCTAGCTAGAAATACGATTAAGCTATTGGCTAAACAGTATTGTAATTAATATAGTTTCTGTGTGATTATTTCCAGTCTGGGTGGCCAGGAACTAATGAGCAGTCTCCGCCCACAACAACCCCTGTTTGGTCTAGGGACGAACCCTATAATGGACACATTACAGTTTATGCAGCTGCTGTGTGAACATTCCCACCAGCTGACATAAGCCGAAGCCATGAACAGTCTTTACATTTCAGGCTATGCTCTGCTACCAAAATCTAGGTCAAGTTTTACTGCCAGATGAATTATGAAAGCTAGGTGAGAGCTTTTCGATTTCAAAATTGCAGATACAAGTTTGTGAACTTTATTACCATTATCACTAAACAACTCGGGCTTGGGTCAAGCAGGGTTGACTTCACCTGAAGAGTAATTGCCCTCACCCAGCTGTGGTGCTGGTTTCTGAGATTCTCAAGGAGTGGACACCATCTGAAGGGTGGGGCTGATTTTTGACCATTGCAGCTCCAGGAACAGTTGTAATACAAATGATCACGATCAGTTTGCTTTGTTTTGGAAAGCAGATATTTAACACTATATATTATATATTAAGGCTAGCTTAACAAATTGCTTGGGTCCTTTTCAAAAATATGTCTGTGTGTTTTCAGCCTTTATTTATTATGAATATTTCAGACACAGGATTAGAAAGAAAGCTTAAGTGGACCATAGGCATCCATCCACCAGATACATCATCTTTGAGATTCCAGCTTTGCAGATTTGCAGCTCAATTTTGCCTTGGGTATGGCATATCCAAATATACAAATGAAATATGAGGAGGATTGGCCTGGCCTTTCCTCTAGAGGACTGAGGATATATAGTAACTATTTTTTAAATGATGGTTTCTGAAGCAGAGACATTAAATATACATCAACGTGCAGAAAGTTCATTCATGAGACAAACTTTTATATACTGTGAAATTTCCCTTTCAAGTTTCTTGTGCTCCTGTATAGATGGACCTGTAAAAATCACTCTTTCATTGATCCAAATTTTAATATAATTCACAAGAGGACAATTTTCTGCTGTTTTAAGAACGCTTCACTTTGGGAAGATTTAGGACTTGGGGATTGTCTGGAGTGGTGAACTTTTGTCATACCCACTCACAGTCCAGCTAGGTTTAGGTTAAGAGCAGTTCAGAAATCTTGAGTTGATCACAGTGAAGATAAAGAACTCAGGGTGCCTGCCTAGAGTGTGTCCTTTTTTTTTTCTTTTTTCTTTCTTTTATTCTTTCTTTCTTTTTTTGGTGTTATAATATCCCAAAGTGAATAAAAATGAAATGCAAGATTTCCCCATTAATGAAGTTTGGAGGAACACTTGAGTTCTATTCACAGCTTAGAGAATTAAAATGACTCTCAGGAAATCACATCCCCACACAGGAGAAGATGGCAGGGTGAAATCATCAATCAAATTCAATGCTAACCACTTGATACAGTTGTAAGTTTTAAGTGGGGACTTTGTGCACTTCGAAGTGCCTATAACCACGGGCAATCGGAGCCTTCTCGTCTCCAGCCTGTGAGGAGGGCACATTTTTAGAAATGACATTTAGAATGAACTCTTTTCTGACCTCATCAGAATGATGGTGGTCCACTATCCTCTGCGACTGGCCTAGCCAGTGTTCTGACTGCAGTGTTTTGGATGAGCAGCGATCATAGATGAGAATGCTAAAGTTAGGCACGTGGGATATCATTATACCAATAAAAAAAAAAACTAACCTAAAAAAGAAAAGTATATACTAGAAGTTTAGTCCCCAAGAAACGGTTTCTTTATCTGTGGCCTAGGACAAGTTGCCTTCAGATACTGACAATAATCCAATGATTTAATAACGTAGTGTTCAATTACAATGTTTCTCCAGTGACTGTACAGATAAGACAGATGGAACTTGAGCTTTTTTGTTGTTGCTTATTTTTCTATCCTTTAATTTATTTTTTTATTTTTGGAGGGATCACAAGGGTGGTGGCAGACATGGAAAGACTGGGAAGTGAGTGTGATTGGGGAGCATGGTGTGAAATTCCCAAAGGATCAACCAAAATATTATGTGGGGAAAAAAAGTAAAAAAAAAAAAATGGTCTATGTTCCTGGGATACCAATACACTCAGAGAGGGAAAACAGGGAATTACTTATAAATATTATTCTCCCTCCTTATATTCTGCAAATGAAACTGAAACAGCTGGTGAAGTCGGTCTCCCAGGAGCTGGCATCTTCATCACTCAAGTTAAAAACATCTCTAACGGGCGGCCTTTGCTCACTTTTCAGACCGCCCTCAAAAAAACACCAAATCACATGACAGTACGGAATGTATCAGCAATAATCTCTCCAAGGTAAGTGGTGTGCACTATAAAGCACTAATACATACTTGTGTTCTGAAGCAGATATTTATATTATATATTATATGTTATATATCCTATATTACGTATCATATATTATATATTATAAAGGCTGGCTTAACAGATTACTTAATTCCTTTTCAAATATATGTTTGTGTGTGTTAAACCTTTATTTATAATGAATATTTCAAGCATGGGATTAGAGAGAAAGGTTGAATGGACCCTAGGCACCCATCCACCAGCTATACGACTATCGACTCCACCTCAACCCTAATCTAGTCCCCCACTGGATTTAACGGGTACAAAATTTATCATGGTCCCTAAATACTGAGGGCACATAGAAAAAGCATGTGTATAATACTATTTTTAAAAAAAGCGATAATATTAGATAACCATTAAAAAGATTGAAGCCAACAGTTCCTAAGGATATAACTCCTGTGCCTTTTTGCTGGGAGTATAAAACAACACAATCATTTTTCAGCTTTTTACAACATCAAATGTATATCTACTGCCATCTAGCAATTTCACTCCCCAAAATTGGACTCAAAAAACAGAATTTATATTTACAGAGCACTGTGTGCGATAATATTTATAATGTCTCTCTTATAATGGACCCCAACGAAAAAGCATTCAAGTACTCATGGATAGAAAAAAAGCGTTTTTTTAAAAGTGAAACATTCATATAATAGACTAATAATGAAAATATGTAAGAATGAATTACTAATGCATACACAACACAGATGGATCTGAAGAGAATTCTTAGATATACTCATTATAATGGCTGTGATTACATTACAGTAACAAACGTTAGTGAGGAACGGAGAAATCAGAACCCTCAGGAATTGCTGCTGGAGTGTAAAATGATGGAGCCACTTTGGAAAACGATGTGGCAGTTTCTTCTAAAGCTCCACACAAATGTCCCAGTAATTGCTTTCCTCGTCATCCATCCAGGAAGAGTGAAAACATATGCTCCAAGTTCTACATACAAATGTTCATAGAAGTGTCATTTACAGTCACTAAAAGAGAGCAACGAAAACGTTCATCAACAGACGAACGGATAAGCAAAATATGGCCCATGCAGATGATAGGATATTATTGAGCCATAAGAAGGCATGAAGTCTAGATTTATGTCACACTTAGAAGAGTCACAAAATATCATGAAATGTGAAGGAATCCTGATACAAAATAATTATGTACTGTACAATTCAATTTTCATCAAATATTCAGAAAAAGACAAATATAAGGAAATGTCCTTATATTTGAAATGTCCACTTCAAATGGGTGAATCTACTCACGTGTTAGGAGAGAAGAATGGTCATAAGAATCTACACCTATGACGAAAATGAAACGGGTTGCACATAGGCACACACACAGCACGTGTGTATGTGTAAAGTCTGATTAAGCTGTATGATTTGTGCTAATATACCCATTTCCTGGTTTTGATATTGTGTTGCAGATATTTAAAATTCTCTCTCAATAATAAAATGATGTTTCATTGATTTCCCTGGCTATTTTTTCTGTCAACTTGGCAAAAGTTAGAGTTATCTGCAAGGGAACCCCAAGTGAGAAAATCCAGCTAGAGGACATTTTCTTATTAGTGGTTGGTGTGGGAGGACCCAGTCCATTTTAGATGGCGCTATCTATGGTGGTCCTAGGTGCTATTAGAAAAGGGGCTGAACAAGCTGTGATGAGCAAGCCAGTAAGCAGCACCCCTCCCGGCCTCTGCATCAGTTCCCACCACCAGGTTCCTGTCCTGGTCGAGGTCCTGTCCTCACTGCTTTTGATAAACTGTTGTATGGAACTGTGAGTGAAATAAACCCTTTCTTTCTCAAGTTGCTTTTAGTCATGGTGCTTCATCATAGCTGTATTAACCCCAACTAAGACAATTGGAGAAAGCAAGTGAGATATATGTAGAAATTCTCTGCACAGTTTTGCAACTTTTCATGAACCTATTGTGATATTATAATTAAAATCAGGTGTGTTGGTACATCCCCATAATCCTAGTTCTTGGGAAGCTGAAACAAAAGGATCTGCAGTTGGAGACCTGTTTGGAATACATGGGAGTCTCTGTCCTAAGGGGGGAATAAGATGATATGGGTACAGCTAGGTGGTAGCACTCCAGCCTAGCAGTAAGAAGACCTGAATCTATCAGCACCATTAAGGAAAAGGAAAGCAATTTTAAGCCAAGCATAGGGACATGCTCCTGTAGTTTCCACTATTTGACAGACTGAAGCAGGAAGATACTTCGAGCCTAGAGTTCAAGACCAGCCAGGATGACATAACTTTGTCTCGATCAATCCTCAGTTAGTTTCTGAGAGCCTGGGTCATGTGTTCTTTGAGAAGCTCGGCTGCTTAAAGACAATTGTGATTATTACCTCCATGCCTGTCTTCCCGAATACACAGGACTTAGAAAATATCATAGAAGAAAACAAATTCCCTTCTTCACGATCTTCTACTTCTATACATTTCCACTTCTCGTCATAAACTATTTCAAAAGGGGGTGGAAATAGATGCTTTCAAATCAGTCTCTTCCTTTGTTTATCACCAGCATCCTAAATGTTGTTAGGTGTGTACTGAGTGCCACTCACTCTTGAGGACTTCAGATCTCAAAAGGAAAAATTAGTAGGATTTTGTTCTTTGAGACAAGGTCTTGAGTAGCCCAAATTGGCCTAGAACTTGCTATACAGCCATGGATGACCTTATGTAGGCAAGGATGAACTTGAACTTCTCTACCTCAGTGTGCTCAGACTACAAATTTGCCACCACCGTGTCTGGTTTGTGTGGTGTTAGGGATCGAACCCTGGGCTTTGTTCATGGCAGGTAAACACTCTGTCAACCAAACTACATCCTCAGTCCAAATTGGCAGTCAAAAGATGGAATTAGTTTCAGGGATGGCTGGAGCATCCTTCTCTCTCCCTCCCTTCCTCTTCTCTCTGCCTCTTGCCCCCCTTCTCTCCCCTTCCCTTCATCCCTTTCCCTCTTTTTCCCTTTGTGCCCTCTCCCCCTACCTCTGTCTCTCATTGCTACTTGATGTCATTCCAAGAAAGCTCCTCCCATGTAGCCAACACTGTCCTGACTTGTGAGATACACAGGGAAGAGCCAGCTTCACCACAGTCCCTCAAGAATGTACTGATGCCTCCAATAATTCCTGCTCTCCTGGTTAAGCGGCCCCGTACCTACCAAGGCCTCTGTTTGTTTTCACTTTCTCCCATATGATTAATAACATTGTCTATCATAGATGGACTAGAACACAGTAGGGAGCAGAACCCAGGAAGATGCCTGGCAATAGCTTACTTCTCGTTCCCACACAAAGTAAGGCAATAACAGCAGTTACAGGGTGGTGTGTGTGTGTGTGTGTGCGCACGTGCTTAAAGGCTGCAAAAAAATTAATTAAAATGTCATAGATCCTGTTATTTCCCTTGTTAATTTTTCCTTGTTAATTTTCATAACCTGCAGTGTTCACCATGAGGCAAGCTCTAACAGCACTAAAATCTTGAGATATTGAAATACTAGGAAAGCTAATATAGACTAAATGTCTTTTCAAATGCTAAAGATATTTAAATCCCAGAATCAGAATTTTCTACTGGAAGGAGAAAACTAAACACACATTGCATATATCCATTTATACACACACACACATGCATGCAGACAAAACATGTAACAGGTGGTAGTAAGTCTTTAGGAGAACAAGGGAAACAACTCAAGGAAGATAGGAAATGCTGAGTGGAAGGAGGGTACCATTTACTGTCAGGATATGGGAAAGGATGACGTCATCAAGAAGGCAATATGTCACCTACTGAAGGCGGATAGAATTAATACAGGCCAATTGGTATAAAATAAAAGCTACTTTAATATAAATAGCACACTCACGCAACCGAAGTTCCCGCGATGCCCAGAAATAGGAGACAGGAAGAAGGGGTTACCAGCGTTTGTGCACCCCAATTTATAGACAGGAAGCAGGCCGTCCCGCCCCCAAAGGGCGGGCTCTCTCTACAACCTACCTTAGTACTATTGACACTCAAGTGCTGTTGAACTATTGACACAGTTTTCTGAAAGTCTGTGTGAGAGGCTGTGCTAGTTGACTTTTGGCAACTTGACTCAAGCTAGGGTTATCTGGGAAGACAGACCCTAAGTTGAAAAAAAATCTTCATAAAGTTACCTATATGTCTGTGGGAGGCATTGTCCGAACTAATGATTATCCACTGTGGGTGATGTCATAAACAGTCTGAGTGGACCATGGAGAGCAAGCCAATAAGCAGCACTCATCCATGCCTCTGCATCAGCTCCTGCTTCCAAGTTCCTGCCCTGCTTCAGTTTCTGCCCTGACTTCCCTCAGTGGTTGGCTGTGATTGAGATGTGTAAAGCAAATACACTCCTTCCTTCCCAAGTTGCCTTTGGTCGTGGTCTTGGTGACAATATTGAAAGTCAACTAAGAAGGATAATAATACTGCTATCTTGGGAGGGGATAGGTGGTTGAAGCAAAGCCCTGAATTCTTAGATACAGAATAAAAATACAGGAGGAAAGAAAAATGAGAGAAAGCAGTTGACGCTGATTCTAAGGACTAACAAGTTCTACAAGGTGCTGTTGGACGACATGACTGTACAGATGCCACGCCACAGAAAACTGTAGAGGTGGCCTTCCTGGGAGGCCGCTTGGTTAAAGAAGTGATTGTCTGTCTGTGTTTTCAGTTTCCTCTAAGAAGTAAATGCTTTTGTGTTTCATTATTGAGGGGATGGGCAAAGACTAAAGAACAGAGGGCCTCACTTCCTAGGTGCTTTGCCAGTAAACCATAGCCCTGGCCTTTAAAAGATTCTGTTGTTTTCTTTTAAGACAAGTTAGTATTGAGCTCTTCTGGTAAGCGTGGGCAGGCCTCAAACTTGCAATCCTGAAACCTTAAGCCGCTTGAATTATTCTCTCTCTCTCTCTCTCTCTCTCTCTCTCTCTCTCTCTCTCTCTCTATCCCTCCCTCCCTCCCTCCCTCCCCC
>NC_022027.1:32101207-32104521 GCF_000317375.1 Microtus ochrogaster | reverse complement strand
CTGGTTGTCCTGAAACTCACTATGTAGACCATGTGTGCCTGGCTTTTTGTACACAAACTTTTAAATTATGGCTGAGATTCAGTAACATTGAAATTAGCATCCATCAGAAATCACACTACTGGGTAAAACCAGTAAAGGGCCAGTCTAGACAGCACAAGCTGGCCTTGAACTCACAATTTTCTGCCGTAACTGTCAGAGTTCTGGAATTATAGGTATGCACAGACTGATTTTTGAGAAAAAGAGGGTTTGACAATAACTGAACAAAGACTAAACTACTCAAAATTGGGTAATCTTATGGTTCTAGAATACAAATATTTTAAAATAATAGCAAATATCATTTATCTTAAAGCAACCTGACACACATGTGTGAGAACACACACACACAATACAGCTTACAGCATCCATGTTTCTGTAGTCCACATTAAAAACTAGGACTAATATAGGAATGCTTGAGATTAAGTGAGTAGTGACCCCCTCTTATGATACCCAATAACATGTCACTTGTTTCTGTATTTAGAAATTCATTCCAGATCTCTTGATTATTTCAATGTTTTTAAAATGTCAAATTATACCCATTTTCATCTTTTCAATTTCTTTTGCCTAAAACACAATAAAATTTTGATTTGAAGACATCTATATAAGGAATTAATGTAGTCTCATAAATAATGCATTTGAGGAAATAAAGAAATATTTCCATTTATTTTAGGAGAATTAAAAACAACCTAGAAATTTAAAATGGTTTATACAATGTCCTGTGTAGAAGTTACAACAATTACGCTATCTGTCCTTGTATTTTTCATGGCTATCATTTAATTTTAGGTTCCCCCCTTTTTTTTTAAACCTCATAAATCTACTAGTATGTGTTTACCTGCCAGCGTTGTCCGGATGTGATTCACAAGTGTGTCGAGAAAAATCTAATAAATCTTTTATTGGTGTATATTAATATTCTAATTGCCATGTAAGGAACAAAGAAGAGATGCTACCTTCAACGGACTGGAATGTTTTAAGGTGGCATCTCAAACCAGCAAACCGCTGCTGTGTCTTGTAACGGCTTCACCCTCAGAACAACTATGGTGTGAAAACCGAGCATCGTAGGCATCAATCAACCAGCACCAGCCTTTACTCTTTTAAACGTCCATATGGCCTCCCTCCCTCCCTCCCTTTCTTCTTTTCTTCCTTCTCCCAGGCTTGCCTCAAGCTTTCCATGGAACCCAAGCTGGCTTTGAACTCCCGATGCCTCAGTCTCCCAACAGCTGAGATTATAGGAGCTGAGTCTTTCATTACATTTTTTTTGAAAGGGATTTTATGCCTCCAGGCTGTCCTTGAGATAACCTTGTGCTGCTGCTTCTGAACCTGGCCTGACGTCCACGTGGGGAAGTCAGTAACTAGACACCTACCTGCAAATGGCAGTTGACTTCAAGAGTCCCCAAACCAGTTCTGTGCGGCAGAAGAGTAGCCAAGGCGGCTTTGGACTTTCACGTGGGCCTTTCACTTGCCTCCCAGTGACAGCACACATTGGATGAAACTGAAGATCACTTCATGGGGAAGGCCTTTGAACAGCATGACTTATTATTTCTGGAAAGCACTTTAAATGACTATTAACAGCAAGTACAGAAAGCTTCCCTCTTGCAAAAGATGTGGTATTCCTCACAGTTCCGTGCCCTGCTGTCTCACCAACATCAATTACCCCACAGTGGGAATTCTTAAACAGCAATGACCTACTTGGCGTGCGCCCCTCTCTTTCTTGTATTTATTGTACTTTTGCTGTTTTGTTTTGCTTCGGTTTATGGATTCCTGAGACAAGGTCTGACTACATAGTCTAGGCTCACGCTGGAACTCATGCCTTAGCCTCCTAAGGGTTGCATTGATAGGTGTTTAGCTCCGCCCCCTGCTCTTTTCCTCCTCCTCTTTTTTTCTTCCTCTTTTTATGCATTTGACTGTCCTGCATACTTGGTCTCCAGCTGATCTTTGGTCACGTGAGACAGTCTTGTTTGAAGTGATGTATTCATTGTATAAAGTAATGGCTTTGGTTGTCTCCTGAGAAGTCGATCCAGTAAGAATAGTGCATCCAAACATCTTTCCAATCAAAAAACTTGACTTTGGAAAGGGAGAGGTTAGTATCTACAGGGTTAGAAGAGATAGATGAAGACAAAAATACAGTATACGACAAAATTTGGATTTTGTAACACAAATAGGCACATTTAGCTCTCACTAACTTGATTCCCAGCCCAACCTGTCATATCTAGTCCTGGCCTCTTTCTCTGTTAGAAATTGAGATATAATCCAGATTTAGAGCTTAGCTTTTATTTTAAAAAAGTGTTGAGACAAAGTGTTGTGTACATGTGCAATCATCTTCCATTTAATTATTCCCCATCTTTGTAATCTGCCCTATTCACCTATGTACCTTGTCTTGCTATCCATGTCTCAGAATGATGTGACCTCTGGGTCCATGTTTCCTTGAACACATCTTCAAAGATGGAAACTCACATGAGACAATAGGGAGGCCACAAGTAGGGAGGTGTCTGTTGCAGTTTAACCAAAAGGTGTTCCACAGTACATAAAGCCTCTACATGAATCAGCGAGAACACACGCTAACTAACCAAGTGAAAGGGTGGGAAGACAAGATCAATGGATGTTCACCATAGAAGAAACAATAATGGTCAGTATACTTACAAAAAAAAAGCAGCTGGTCTCATTGATAAACTAGAAACTTCAAAGTACATCCACAATGAAATACCACATCCACCAGGCTGGCAAAGATTTTTTTTTTACATGAATTAGCAGCTATGGAAACTTCATTCCATAAATGTTGATGGGAGTATAAGTCACATAATCATTTAAAAACCTATTTGCTATAGAGTTTAACTAGATCATCCTCTTTGGCCTCACAATTCCATCCCGAGATATACAGCGCAGAAAACTCTCCCACGTGTGGCCCAGGGACTCATTTGAGAACACTCAGAGCAGCCCAGCTCAGGTCATGCATGCATTTTCTTTTACATTCCTGGCACTGAGGGGCATGGTAAAGACAGCACCTGGTGGTCGTGGCTGACCACACCACACTGGCTCCTTAGACCCGGGATCTCTCAGAGACACCGAGGAGACATGAGGAAGACAGGAGGACCAGACCCACAACCCCCAGCCCCTGTTCCATTATGGGTCTCTCTGCTCCCCTGTACCACCTGCCTTAGTTCATTTATTACTACTTGGGGATTGCACCAAGATGCAAGCAGTCTTCAATCAAATATATTCTCCGAGACCCACATTGGAGCACTGGACAGAAATCTCAAGGTCCAAATCAGGAGCAGAAGGAG
>NC_022027.1:32092945-32100781 GCF_000317375.1 Microtus ochrogaster | reverse complement strand
AAAAAAAAACAAATATATTCTCCGACACCACCGCATTATAATCTTGTCTTTCTCACGTGTGTCTTGTGTATAATTAACTTTAAAATGGTAACCAGTATTTTTTTTAATCTAATCACCAGGGTTTCATTTCTACTTCTTTCTGTTTTTGCAAAGACACAACCCCATTCTGCCTCACATTGCACGGTATTGGGTACGGATTCAGAATGCTTTACCAAAAGTTAATTGTCTTTAGGGATTGCTAAGCTTGGCTAGGTTGTCACTCTCTCTAAATCAGAATTTTTTTTTTACATACATTTTAACAGTGTGTTTTACAATAGTTTTTTTTTTTTTTAGGATTTTTTACACTGCAGATATGTCATGAATATTAAATGCAATTGCATGAGAAAGTTCATGGCTACATGACCCCAAAGTGCCCCTTTAAGGAGCCGTACTGTGCTTCCTTCCTGCCCTTTCCTTGGAGCTCCTCACCTTTCAAAGAGGTCAAATAAGATCAGTTGCCCTTTCTTCTGCAGAAGGAAATTAGAATTGCATTTCTCCGGGTCCTGTTAGAGGCTGGTTCCTGGAGTGTGGGATTAGAGGAAGTGAGGTTCCGCTGGAAATTAGAGGGAAGAGCATCCTCCGGGGAGAAAAGGCCATCTTAGCCTTGTGCCCTGCAGACAACCGCACCTTCTACGTCTCCACCACTGTGCCCAAGTTCTGTCCTCTCCTCTTCACGTTTTCAAACTGACAACTGCATCTCCAGGAATGATTCCGGACTTTGCAGGCATTTGGGGCTCTGGACCGTATAGTCATGGTCCTCACTCTATTGTGGCAGAAGTAGCATCGCTCTGACGCCCTGGGTACTGTACACCAAACTGGAGTTCATACAGGGAAGGGAAAAAAAGGGGGGCACTTTGACAGCCAGAAGTCTCGGAGCTCAAGTAACTGCAGGCCAGGGAACCCACACAAACGGACTAGGCATATTGTGCCATTCCAAGAGACACAAGGGACAGTGTTGCCACCTCCGCCAACTTGACCACTCTGATTTCAGGCTCTGGATGCTGACAACCCCTCTGGCTCCCGCCCAAGACCCACCAGAGGTGGAAGTGAACGGTTGTGGTTTAATTTCAGTCTCCAGCTCAGAGCCAACTGCTTGGTGCCCTGAGTCAGACACCCGGCCAGGGAGAGCATGTCCCGCGGGGGCGACTGCAGGTCCGGGTGACGCCAGGGAGCCAGGGGGCGGCGAGGTCACGCGCGGAGACCACACAGGCCAGCCCACGTGTGCGCCAGATTTAAAAGTTGGCGGCGTGCGGTGATGGTCGCTTTGGTGGTTGAGCTCAACAAAAGACGCACCAGGGACTGAACGCTGAGGGACAACCAGAACACTCGCACAGCACAGGGTCCCTGGTCGCCAGTCCAGAGCCGCTTGGAAGTGACAGAGATGTCGCGAGCAGCGGGTAGCCGCCTAGGGCTGTCTGGGGGACAAGTGGTCTCTGTATCCCGGCTCCTGTCACTGCTGCTGCTCCTCGCCTGCTTCGCGGACGCCTGCAGAGGTAAGATACCACCCTCTGCTTTCTGCCTTCTGCATTCCTCAGGCTCTCGCTGCACCGATTTCTCTGCGCTACCTTCCTTGTCTCTTCTCCGGGTTTCTAGAACCCACCTTCCACTGAAGCCATGGTCTGGCTCAAGGCTACGGGACAGCCAGCTGGGGAAGCAGCGGGGATGAACTGCAGACTTCGTAGTGGGAGTTAAAAGAAAACTAAAACATTTCCCCTTTCATCGCAGTTATTGGAGGGAAAAAAAAGTCTACTGCTCCCCTTTCCAAGGCGAGGTTAAGTTGGGGTGTGCTCAGCCTCCCGGTAAGCTGGCTGTTGGGTTACATACAGAGTGGAGCAGGGGCGGGGGGCTTACAGGTTTTCAGAAGGATTAGCATTCTGATCACAGAAAGTTGAAGCGATGTTTGGCTTATCGGGTGTCTAGTGATGGGCACCTAAGACTAACAAGGTGCGTGGGAGCTGATGACAACAGGGACTTCCCCCAGCTTGGCTCCTGGGAAACCACAGGAGCAGCAAAACCAGAGAGGAAGGTCTGAAGCTCCGAATGAGTGGCGAAGCAAAATGTGTCCCTTGACTGTTCTGTAAAGAAAGTTTAGGCAACCTGGGGGGCTATTCATTCCTGCGTTATTAGGGTCCTTCAAATTCCAAACACTGTCTTGTTCCAAACGCAAATTCTCCAGTTAGGCCCAGGTCAGCAGGCTGTTAATTTTTCAGAAATATTAAGGACTTCATATCACAACCGCAGAGCGCTTTCGGAGCTCATAGCCTAACCCTCAGTTAGAGACGGAAAGAGACAAATATTCCTTTCCTGGCGAGTTTTTATTGCCTTTGTTTCATCATTTTGATCTCTGTGGCTGAGACACTGAGGAAGAATAGGTTTCCTCATTTAGAAAGCAAGGTAACAGGAATGGTGAGATGGCCCATCTAGTAACGGTGCCTGGTGCCAAGGGTGAAGACCTGAGCTAGATCCCCGGCATCCACACGTTGTCCTCTGAAGGAAATGAAAGTCCGACAGCAGCCACACAGCAGCATAAAAACCTTCTGCAGCCGTGATTCACCAAGACTTAGGAAAGCTAAAGTAGCCTTTTTCTCTTTTAAATATTTTATTGGAAATACTAGAATGATAATTTCATTTACCTTCTCAAGGAAAGAGATAATTATAGCACTTTTTGTTTTGTTTCATCTTTGAAGAAAGAAAGCAGGTTTATTTACTACATTGCAGAGAAATCAGTAGCCTGGCAGTAGCAGATAAACAGCCTGTAGCCAGATAATCATAACCTTTATTGGTATTTATTTATTTAATGTATATGGGTGCTTTGTCTGGATGTGTTCTGTGCTTCACGTGTGTGCCTGGTGTCCAAGGAGGTCAGAAGAGGGTGTGGCATCTCCTGGGACTAGAATTAGGTAGACAGTTGTGAGCTACTATGAGGGTTCAGGGAATTGAACCCAGGCTCTTGGAAGGACACACAGTGCTCTTAGCCATAGTACCAGCCTTAATAGCTATAGTTTTAAAAATTGTTTTGTTAGGGGGGGAAAAAAAGCTATGCTTTTCATGCATGTTGCATGCAAGGTGCTTGCAGTGGCTTCTGCTGCTGTGGGAAATGACTATCTTAGAGAACTGGGTGGGCTGCAGGTTTCCAGAAAAAAGTAGGTGAGCCGTCAGTTTTACTTCTAAAAGAGCAAATCTGCTGGCTGACCTATCATATCATAAATAACCTTGATATTATTCAAGCAAAAGGCTTCCTCCACTGTCGGCGTCAAGTCCCCTGACTGCTTTTCTCTCCCTTCATCCCTTTTCAGACAGGAAAAACAAACAAATTTCATTTCTCTTAAAATGTAGTAGGGTGAGGAATGGGCAGGATGAATGGCCCAGTGTGATTGATCTGCAATTAGTCCCAAGCCCCTAAACATGGGGGAGGGACAGGTATAGCATACATAAGCAAGAATTGGCAATAATCTAACAAGAGCAATCAGTATACAAATGTAACTAGACATATGAGAGAGAGAGAGAGAGAGAGAGAGAGAGAGAGAGAGAGATAGAGAGAGAGAGTAAATGCCATAAAAGCAGGGGAAAATAAGTGTCAATAAACACAGTAAAAGGGGGAAAAATAGCAGAATACACAAGGGCTGTGAGCTAGTGAGATGATAAAAGCCAGCCAGATGTGCAGGGTAGAAACAGTTAACTCAAAGGACATGTTGGAAGAGGGAGACTTCTCATAAAGAGGAATATACTCTGAGTATCTGGCAGTCATCTGATTAAGCCTGTAGCAATAAGAGATCAAATGGCCAAGACTAACAATGAATGTTTTTCCTACCCAGAACTCCTGTTCATTGACTAATTCTTTGTACTCCGTTAATAGTTGCTGTTTCTCACACACTAACTGCAGGGAAGGGTTAGCAAGAACAGGATGGGTGCCACTTTCAAAGTAATCAGATCTGTTTTAGTACACAGTGCTTAAGTAGAAATACATGAGTGAAAATGAGCAGAAGCTGCCATTTTTATGACCTAGAAGGAAAGAGCAGTGTTGATTTGGAAAATGAGGAGCGTAGTGCAAGTGCCAGCTTCTGCCAGTCCTGTACAGTCCACATCCCAGGTGACATGGATCGAGGGTACCTTCTGGAGTCTAAGTTTGGGAATCTCGGTTCTCAGTGTGGTAACACTGAGAGATGACGAGCCTTTGTGAATTGGGGTTAGTGGGGCACTGGGAGACTAGAAGGGTGTGTTAGTCTGGTTAGCAAGTAGAAGGGTGTGTTAGTCTGCCTGAGAAGGGATTAAAGGAGTTCCCTTGGGACTCTGGATGATTGGAGAGTGGGTTGTTATGAGATTGAGACCGGCCCCTCCCTGCCCTCTGGCTGTCTCTCTCATTACACAATCACTCTACCACAGTGGTTCTCAACCTTTGGATCATGACCCCTTTGACAAACCTCAATCTCCCAAAATATTTACATTGCGATTCATAACAGTAGCAAAATTACAGTTATGAAGTGTCAATGAAAATAATTTTATGGTTGGGGGTGACCACAACATGAGGGACTTTATTAAAGGATCACAGCACCAGGAGGATGAGAACCACTGATCAAACAGGTCCTCTATCTACCTTGAGGCTCTCACCAGAGGCTCGAGCTTAGACGCTCAGTTTCCCAAACTGTGAAGCTTCTTTCGTTATAGTTTGCCCAGCAGAAACTGGAATAACACACCAAGGGCTTGAGGGAAACATTGTTATCGGTTCTAGAAAAGAGGAGAGAAAAGCAATGCTGCTCTGTGTCTGAGTTCAGACAGATATCAGTGGACTTCTATCAACTATAGAAAAACATTTTATGTTAGGTTCTGCACCTTTCTTACCCTGAGACTGAACTTCATGTGTTTTGTAGAAGGGCCACAAAGCACCCATTTTTGATTTTGATAGAAGTGGTTAAGCACAATGGCAATTTCTAAGTGGCTCATGGGAGCCTAGGGTTTGGAAGGAGTCAAGCTCCCTATGGTCTCTGTGAGGAAGTCTTGCCTAATGCAGGGGAGCTGAGTTGGAATTTCACTTTGTCCTGAGATGATAAGGGCTAGGAACGGAAAACTTTATTCTTCACACCAAAATGCTGGGGTTGGAGAGATGGCTGAGTGGTTAAAAACACGTGCTGCTCATGCAGAGGACCTGGGTTCTCTTCCCACGCACTCACGTGGGACCTTGCAACTGCCCATGGGATCTGATGCTCTCTTCTGGATTTCTCAGACACAAGACATGCACGTAGTGCACATGCATACATGCAGACAAATACTCAAACATATAAAATAAAGATGACTAAATCACAGAAGTGCCTGTCAAACAGAGTCTCTCTCAGGAAGATCTCCAGAGACTTTAGACTTTATAAGAAGATGTGATATCACAGATTCAACCTTTCCTGCAGGCAAAAAGAGCTCAGAATACGGCTCATGAGAAAACAGTGCCGGACACGTATGCTTGTGGTATGGTGAGAAATGTATCACTGTGTGCAGGGTTTTTCCATCAGAAGGGGTTCCACCAGGTTCTGAATGCAATCAACTCTCTGTATGATGCTTCTAAGTTATTCCTACAACAACTACCACAGAAAGGACTGGGCATCGTTAGTAAAAGGCCTAGTATGCTCATGGCTGTTGGTTTGAGTCCCAGCACACATACACAATGCATGCACGTACCAGAATCCGATCAAGAGCACAGAAAATGTAGCTAATTGCAACTATTACTATAATTTAAGTTAAATAATATGATATGAGGATTAAGGAATAATGTATTTGAAGTGTTTACCACAGCTTTTCATATGTTATTGGATTGTTTCCTCTTTCAGGTCAATTGAAAAAGCTGCTATGAGTATTCAGATATGCTTTTATGTAAAGATATAGGTAATTCATTCTTGAGAGTACTATCTCCACTGTGTTATTGGGGTTTCTTTCATAATTATGGTTTTTATGTAAGGTCAAATGCTGACATAACTAGTTGAATTAGCTTAGTAGTAATTTATAGCAAGAAATGACAACTGGATTCTGAAAAGGAGTTGCATAGGAATAACTGATTTGAGAAAAATATAATATTGTAACATTAATGTATTCAAAACTTTATCTTTAGGTGCTCCAATACCAAACCAAAGATTAGAGCCAGAGCAAGAACTACAATTGTGGAATAAGGTAAAAAAAAATTATCCTTATAAAAATTGGCGAAGATTTCATTCTTCTTTAGAATCACTATGGCAAAGTGAAATACTGCAATCGAACTTGGGGAAAAACTATAATTTTACAAACACTGTGACATCATAATAATTAAGAGTGTTGTCTTCAAATAAAAGAGTCAGATACGGTGAAACACACCTATAATTGGGAGACTGAGGCAGGATTCCTGTAAGTTTGAGACTGAACCGAGACACATAATGAGTTTAAGGCCAGCCTGATCTATAGATTCATACATATATGTAGATATATGAATATCAAGATACTATCTCAGGAAATTCTAAAATAGAGAGAAAGAAAGATAAAAGAAAACAATACAGCAAATGGTAAAGCTTAGAAGGCAGAAAAAAAGCTTTAAAAACAGAGTAATTATAATCAATATGAACTTGCCAAAATATACCACTTACAGACATGGATTCTCAGATTGAATTTGTATTCTATTTGTTGAAGATTTAGGAATAGTTATTTATTAAGGGGAAAGTGGTGGAGGGATGGGGAAGGGGAGGGATGTTGGGGCTTTGATCAGAACACAACACATGATATATGTAGGTGTGAAATGATCCTTCTTTAACATGTCCTCAAGTAAGAGTTCCTTTCTTGTGTCAATGACCAAAGCCTGTTTTTTGTCTTACACTGTCAATGTGTCATATGTTTCTCTATAAAAGGAAACTTTTCACTAAAGTGCACACGTCTGCCATTTACCTAGCCAAGGAACTTCTTCTCTTTCTCTGTCTCACTAAGAGGTGTGTTGGTCTTCAACTTGTAGCTTAATCAAATACTTTATCTGAGTTCATTTGAGATAAGCAATGATCTTTTTCTTCCTGTTCTCTGTGATGGTGAAGAATTGCATTAGTTAAGTATCTTGATGTTCAGATGTCAGAACTAGTACAAGAGCTCACAGAATCTGGGGGTATAATACCAATGTGTAAGAATCATTAACATTTCCTTTGCCTAGAAGAAAGTAATATAACAATATAGTTTAAGATATAATTGGCTCTCTGAATCCATGAGTTAGTTCTACGTCTACAGACTCAACCAACTAGGGGTTGGAAATATTTAGGGCTGGAAAACTGTAGCTTTTCTAAGTGTACCCAGGCTCTTTCGGTTATTATTTTCCAAACACTTCAGTATAGTGACCTCCCACATAGCACTCATATGGTGGCACACGCCTTACTCCGAGCACTTGGAAGGCAGAGTCAGGCGGCTCTCAGTGAGTCCTAGGTCAGCCTGGTCTACACTGCATTCACATTGTCTTGAAGATTACAAATAGTTTAGAGATGACTTAAAGAATACAGGAGGATGTGGACTATATTCAGGTATTACACTGCTTTATATAATGAACTTGAGCGCCCATGGATTTTATCATTCTCAGGGGTGCTGGAGCCAATCCCTACAGATACTTAGAGACAATTGTGTGTCATCCACAAGGGCAACAAAAACCAGCAGGTGATAAACACACAGTACATTTATAGAGGGAAAAATAAATTATATTAAAAGCTAAGTATGTGACTAGAAGGAGAGACATCCTTTCTTCGATGGAACAATTATGTGTTGCAGGTTGTTTTTAGGAGCTGTCTGTCATTTGTGTGTGTGTGTGTGTGTGTGTGT
>NC_022027.1:32089927-32092845 GCF_000317375.1 Microtus ochrogaster | reverse complement strand
GAGAGAGAGAGAGAGAGAGAGAGAGAGAGAGAGAGAGAGAGAGAGTCTCTCACTAGGATCTGGAGTTCACAGGCTAGGCTGAACTGACTGATCAGTGAGTCCCATGATACCTTCTGTCTCTGCTTCCCCAATAGTGATTTCAAGAGTGGTGGCTTTTTATGTGAGTGTTGGGGGATTCAGCTTAAGCCCTTTTGGGACAATTGCTTTGCCCACAGGACTCAGTATAAGTCATTCACCATGATAAAAATACCCAATCTTCCACAAATTAGTCAAAGCAAAGTCCATACTGTCAGTGTGGTTTTATTTAGAATAATTCCACTTACTTTTTGAAAGGAACATCTAAATTTAACCTAACATTGACACGAGAAACTAAATGTCTACAAATCCAGATGACATTTTAAACACAGGGAGCTTAAGGGCGAGAACTGTCTGTTCCTGCTTATGAAGATGCCTATAAAATGACAACTTGGAAAAGTCATATGAGGACCCAAAAATAAAGGCATGAAGTCCTGGAGTAAAAATTAGGACTTGGAAAGTCCAGCCTTTGACAGCTGCCATCCCAGGTCCTCCAGCTAATTTCTTATCAAAAAGCCTCTGTGATTCTGCTTGTTCTGCAGGTGTTGGCAAAAACCACAGTCTGCCCCCCGAACCACCACACCATGGAGGGTAGCACTCACGTGGAGCAGGAAGGGCATTGGTAGGAAATTACTTTTGCCCCCTTAACTCCCTCAGCGTGGCCGGCAGCAACCTATTCCGCACTCTCTTCCAGACTCCCCAGACAGACAGAGCCCAGTCAGTCATGATGACGATCCCTTATTAAATTTCTTCTCACCTCCGTTTCCCTTCTTCGTGCTTCTGCTGATGCTTTGAGCTTCGCACCTAAAAAGACACACTTGCAATCTAGCCTCTCCTGTTTTCCTTTCTTCCACTCTGTTTGCTGATTTATTGACTGCGGCATTTGGGGATCCAACCCAGAGAATTCGGCATGTGAGACAAGTGTTCTACTCCCGAGTTATAGCCCCAGCTACACCATTGTCTAAAAAGTCTGTTTCTGGAGGAAGCCAGACCAAAGGCGGAACGAACACACACATAAACGATACTGTGAGTTCGAGAAAGAGAAGAACAGGTTGAAACGGGTGCACTGTATGGAGAGACATAAAACCAACACCCTGTACAAAGATGACAAGAGGAGAATTAAAGAGCCAAACATGAAAGATAGATCATAGAGGAATAGGAGAGATGCATGAGGATAGCGAAAACTCCAACAGAATTTCAGATGCTCCAGCACTTCCTCCCCTGGGAAGAGAGCCTCCAGCAAGTTTTTCACAGGAAGATGCCTAAAGAACTGTGCAAGGAGATTAGCTGCAGTCTGTTTGCAGTAGAAAGAATTAGATGGGACCCAGTGTCTGTCCGTCCCTAGGAAGTGGATCGGCAATAGGTTACCACGCACAGTCTAGAGGGCTATGCAACGGGTAGAGGTCACATAATAGATGTACACTTAGCATCATGATGAGACTCTAAATAGTATATTAAGTAGAAGATAAATGAAAAATCTTAAAGAATTTCCATGCATGCAAGCAGAATAGATTTTACAAGAATATTTACAAATGAAAGGTGCATGCCAAATACATTAGAAGAGTTGTCTACGAGAGGATGAAATGAGAATAGCAGAAGGAAATATTACAAAGAAGGCTGACGATTATACGTACGTCAAGCTGAGAAATCTTTCTGTCCCTAAGCCCCCCCCAACAAAGTACATTAGATAAGAAGACAAAGAAATGATAAGTACCAGGTACCGAACAGTCTTTAGCAGAACAGATATTCATAAAGTGGCTTAGAAGGGTCTCTGCTCCACTAGGTCATCAAAGAACATGGGGAGAACAGAAAGCAAGGTGAATCGTTGAAATAATTCCTACTAATGTACAATATAGAAATGTATTTTAGCATGAAATGATCTCTTTTGGGAATAGCTTTGAAAGGAAGAAAGGTGGCTATGAAAACATTGACCTTCTTTAACAGGAAAGTTAAATAAATTAATAACATGCTGCCAGTATGGTAGCATGCAATCGTAGTACCAGTATTCAAGAGGCGATTTCAAAGCCATTCTGGGCTACACAGTAAGACCCTGTAGCTCTTCTCCCAAAGAAAACCCAACACAGTGCACAGAAAGTGACCCGCTAAGAACACAAAAGACAATTTTTTTTTATCTGTTGGAAGCTTTTACATTACAGAGTGGCCCAGACACTGGAAGTATGTGCTTCTCCAGCCATGTGCAAAAGCCTGTCCATTTCCAACAGATTCACCAACAGACCGTGCCGAGGTCTCAAAAGCCATTAGCAGCACTGGAAAGCACTGAAGCCATCAGCTGAGGAAAGCTGGCAAATACTTACCCAAATGGCGAGGCAGTGAATGGAGCTGCTGTCCCCTTCCCAGTGAACAAGGAAAAAAAGACCAGAGCTTTACAATACTCTCCTAATTGGGTTCATTAGGTTTGTGAAGTTTCTGGTATTTTTGTTTAAGCAGCTTGATGCACCAGTGAGCTAGCAGAGGTTCCAGGCTGCCTGTTCCTGTGCACATGCCACTTCACAGATTTGGGGCAGCATGGTTTGCAGCGGGAGAGTAACTGTGACAACATTGTCCTTTTAGAGGAAAACATATTTAAAGGATTTACCATGCTAGCCAAGTGTGGTAGCATATGATTACTGTACCAGGATTACCCAACAGTTCCCCTGGGTGTGCAGTGGCAGGTTCGATGCCTCTCTGCACCAATGAACACTTCAGAAGCCATTTCCTCCCAGTCTACCAAAGCAAAGACCGTGTATTTGGAGATGACAGCATTGTGTACCAGTCAATACAGCTTCAGGGAGCATTGACTTTTCAGCTCACCCTTCAGTTAACTTCTTCTTCTTCTTCTTCTT
>NC_022027.1:32079197-32089773 GCF_000317375.1 Microtus ochrogaster | reverse complement strand
TGTGTGTGTGTGTGTGTGTGTGTGTGTGTGTGTGTGTGTGTGTGTGTAAGTGGGAGCAGGTACATGACACAATTTCTAAATATTCCTCACATACCTGTGGTTTGCCAGGTGATGTGTTCTGTGAGCTGTGGCAGATGTGAGATCATGCTTTTCTGCACTGGCTTGTGCTCTTTCTATTCCCTAAGCTCAAAAATCTTATATTTCAAGAGGCTGTCAACTTGAAAGCAACAGAGAGCTTAAGAAGTTAAGTTGAGGAGCATGACTACCCCTATTAGTCTGGTGTAAGAATACAATTTCAATTAAGTAGACCAATAAAGAATTCTGTCAGAGGAAGGGGCTCTGTGATGTCGTGCCATAAAGAAGATTTAACTGAAACCACTCCAGACACCCCGAGCATCGGTGCTATTAGTTTTTCTGGCCCTGTTTTGAAAGGCCACCAAAGACATCCATGCCATAAACACAGCTTCGGGCTTAACTTGCCAGCATAGCTTTTTATGATTCCTATAAATCGCTGCTTTATTTTATTCTTCTTGTTTATAAAAGTCTCTCTAGATAGTCTAAGCTGGTCTAGAACGTTTGATCCTCCTGCCTCAGCCTCCCAAGTGCTGGGCTCATAGGCCCGCGCCAGCTGAGGCAGCTTGTGCGCTACAGTGTAAGACCGCTACTGTTTTCTCCTTAGGATAGATAAAGGCTGAGAACAGCAGCTGCCAGCCACAGTCGCGTAAGCATTCCTTGGGAGATGGAGACCTGTGGCTTCTGTTGTCCTAAGAGTTTCCCTATATGCTGTGTGTCATTCAATTATCAGGCTAAGTGAAATGACATCAGAGTCATATCGAATGCAGATCTGTACAGTAACCAACAGCACACTCCATTTTGAGGTCTTTTTTTTTTTTTTTTTTGGTCATGTTGTCAGGTTGCTCAGGCTGAATGATTTCAGGACTCTTCACTTTGCATCAAACACTCTGATGGTCTCCATCAGCTGTTACTGGGGACATATATCCCAATGTCTGGGGAAGAATCTTGGACAGCTCCCAATTCTAGGACTTCCTTTCTCTCCCTTTGTTCTTTCACATCCCCCCCTTCCATCTTCTTTCCTTCTCTTTCTTTCCTTTCTACAGGGTTTTACTATGCACCCCAGCCTTCAATCTACTGTGTAGTCCAAGATGGCATCTAACTTATAGCAATCCCCTGCCGCAGAGATGGGATCATGGGCATATACTACCACACTCAGCACCCAGGACTTTCTTATAAGGCTATAGAGTTGCCTCTTCTCTGAACATTCAGGCTGCCATGGCTCTTTGATTGCTGTCTGTATATGTGATAACTCCATGAAGTCTTCTTTATGTTTTGGTCTCTTCTATTTCTAGGGTATAACTTGATGTGGGATGTCCTTCTGTATATGTATTGCTTTTATTGGTTGATGAATAAAGCTGTATCAGCCAATGGCTTAGCAGACTAAAGCCAGGCAGGAAAAAGAGAGTAAGCGGAATCAGGGGATGCCATGTAACTACTGGCAGACACCAGATGGAACCTTCCTGATAGGTCACAGCCTCGCGGCAATACATAGATTAATACAAATGGGTTAATTCAAGATGTAAGTGCTAGCAAGGAATACGGCTAAGCTATTGGCCAAATAGTATTGTGATTAATATAGTTTCTGTGTGATTATTTGGGTCTGAGCAGTCGGGAAACGAACGAGCCGTCTCCTTCCACAAAAATAACTGAGGTCTTTGTTTCCTGCAGGTGCATGAAGCTTGTTCATCCTTTCTGTCTATTGACTCCCAAGCTGAGGTAATTTCATCTGGCCGTGTTGCGTAATAATGCAGGCATTTGCTGCTGCTTAAAAACCTCCATTTCTCCCTCAGCCTCACTGAGACTTGTCACAGTCAATATTAGTGCATTACCTTCAGGTAATATCAGGACCATGGGCTTCTGTTTGAAAAGGGTAACCTTTTATTTTTAAGTAAAATAAATTTATTATGGAAATAGAGGACTATCAAAATGCTAATTTCAAAATCAAATTGTGTTTTTAAAAAAAATGCTATACCCACTGCTCTATCCAGAGAGCTGAAATCTTGCTCCCGAGTGAGTTTGAAACCCATTGGAACAGTTATTAAAATGCTAGTTTGGCTATTGTTATAAATCTAGGACCAGAATCGAGCTTTCTGGGAGGGCTTAGCCAGTGTCCCTGTGTCTCCCACCAGAGCTGAGGCAGATACTGCACAAGGACAGCTGACCACTGTGTTGGCGCAGAAGACCAAAGGCTGAACTGCGCATGCCCACTTTCCCACTTCCAGCTACCCGGGAGGTAGCTTACTTCTTTTCTCATAGGAGGAGGGTGAGGGGAGTGCTAGTCTACCTCCTCCACGGGGAGACAAGTGTGTTATCTCTATCCAGATTTTACTGGCTGCTGCTGCTGCTTCGGCCTGCAGGTCTGAGTGCAGGGACCCAGACTTCACCTTACTGACTCTGTTTTCAGATTCAGTGCCTCCAGGGTCTTTGACAGAAACATGTGCACCTCATCCACATCCTCTGGCCCAGGCTAAGTGACCATTTATATGCTTCTCCATATGGCAGGAGTGCAGATGCAGCCTTGTGTAATGCTGTTTCCTAGCTGCAGAGATTTCCCTGCCAGAAGTTAGAGGCATTTGCGGGGGGTTGGACAGAGGGCAGGGAACAATATTTCAAATTCTTACTTTCAGCTCCAATTTTTGCCTTAGTTACTTTCTCTCTGCTGTGAAAAAGCATCCCAACAAACAGCGAAGGGCTAAAAGGTTTATATGGATCGTGGCTGGGGAAATACAGTCCGTTAGGGCAGGGGAAACATGGCAGCAGGAGCTGCAGGCTGACTGGCCGCATTGCATCAGTACACAGGAAGCAGGCAGTGACAGGAAGTGGTGCCAGGCTATAAAACCTCAAGGCCCATCTTCTGTGATTTACTTCCTCCAACCAAAACTCCACCTCCCAAAGGCTCCACAGATTCCCCCAAGTGCCACAAACTGGGGACCCAGTGTTCATACGTGTGAGTCTCTGGGAGACGTATTCAAACCACAAGAAGCACTGTCAGGTGAGTGACATGTGATGGATATTAGCATGTAAGCCTTTGTGCTGAACTTATAATTCAGGAACAGCATTAGTTTCATCCCCACAATGCCCACTGGGTACATTTTTAATCACTTGTTTAAACTTCATCAACATAAACGAACTTAAAAAATCCTTTTCTATTTATGGTGTATATGTGTGTGTATGTGTGTATCTGTGTGTGTGTGTGTGTGTGTGTGTATCTCACATATCTGCATGTGTATGTGTGTAGTGCATGCATATATATATTGTATATATGTGTGCATGTATGTGGACACACTCTATGTGAGAATGTACACTGTACACTGTACATGTGAAGGTTCCAGATTAATGTCAGGAATAATCTTCCGTTCCCCTCCCACCTTATTCACTGGAGTAGGGTCTGTCCATCAAACCCAAACCTTGCCTATATGGCCGGTCTTGCTAGCCAGCTCTAGGGATCCCAGCTCCACCTTCTGAGGCTGAAATGGGGCTAACACACCCACCCTGCCTTTGCATAAGATCCAAACTCTGCCCCCACACTTATGCAGCGGTCTCTTTAAGCACCGGGCCATTGCCCCAGCTCCACAAGTTAACTCTTTATTGAACTTCATTTCTGGGCACCTTTTTAAAATGAACTCATTTTTCTTTTTCATTTATTTTACATCCTGACTGACATTTCCTCTCCCTTCTCTCCTCTGCCTCCCCCCCCTCACATCCACTCCTCTCCTGTCCTCCCCTTAATGGGAAGGCCTCCCATTAACAAGAGCCTGGCAGGTGTGCTGTCATTTACATCTATAACGTCTATAATACATTTCAATACTTTAAATATGAATTTCACATTAACTGTCATTAACTATGTGACTAATCTGAATAGTGAGTCAAGATGTTTTTCCAAGTAAAAATTTAAGACCCATAAACACAAGATAAAATATCACCTATCCCATGTATGAAAGTCATTTAAGAATTGTTGAGAACAAAGGCTTCTTACAGAGAGGAGCTAGAGCAAATGCATCTATTTTTAAATGTTTCCAGTCAAACATCAGTGTTATTGCCAAGTCTCATCCAGCCTAGCCATGGTTTCTTAAGGAGCGACTACAACCTACACATGTATATACGGTCTTCTTTGATTGAAATGCCTCTTTAACATGGGACATAGCTAAGTATTTCCCTTTTGTTACTTTGGATTTTACTGCATTTCCACATGGGCTATTTGAAAAAATAACTTTAGAGCGTTTGTTACCAGTGGAGTGGCCTGAAAGGAACAGGTAAGGAAGGGCAGGCCACACTGTGGACTCCTGTCATTCCACGCCCGATAGCTGGGGACTGGGCCTCAGTGGTAGAGCACCGACCCAGCAGGCATTTATGTGACACCCCAGCACCGTAAAACAACTGAAAAATAGTTAACTCCAAACTATAGAATCAGCAGGCATTGCAGAGGCCACCAAGGTGTATCACTAAGTAGAAGGCCTGGGTCCCAGTCCAACTACAACTTCCTAAGGTACTGGGCAAGTGACAATCAGTAGGGACCTCATTTCCTCTATACAAAAAGTGCCAATTGCTGTCCTGTGTCCCCTGTCCATACGTTTTCAGAACGGAATGCAAATTTTGTGCAGGAGAGTATTTTCTAACGCATTGAAACACCATGTATACATATGGTCCATGTTGTGTTAATATATATCCCAACGATTTACCTGGAAAGCAAACAGACAGCAGGAGGAAGATAAAAACAGACCTTCAGCACAGTGGCTCCAACTGTGTTTCTGAGCACAGACAGCCACGCCAGGTCCACTGGGTGAAAATACTGACAACATGGAGCCATCTTTTTCTAAACTGAGAGTACCTGCCACCGTAAATTAAACCGGAGTGTTTCCTGCTTTTAATCCTTCCAGGAACTTCCTGCACTGACGTCACCCCAGATTTCTGGCTGTAGAAACTGAGGTGTAAAGAGATTAAGTAACCAGCCTGCAGTAACACGGTGTGGGGTAGAAATGGGATCCGCAGTGTTGTCTAGTTCCAGGCTCTTCACTTGAACCACGGTCATGCTGCCCCAGCTTTATGTTACTCCAGAAAGGAGCCTATAAGGACCCCGTGGCTCACGGGGCGACTCTGCTAGGTCCTGTGCACGGCAGGGTTTGCCCCTGCTTGTCCATTTGTGCCACTCCTTACCACACCCAGCTGGCTACCAACCACAGGATTCCTGTCCTAATTCTGCGCTCTGATGCTTTGACAAACCTGATCCTGGGACGTGCAGTCAGCAACCTGGAAAGGGAGGCACCCAGATTAGGGGCACCACGCACGACTTCTCGTCCTTCGGTTCCTATTGTTTGAGAGCAATGGCAGGATTTTCAAATTAGCCAGGAATGAGTAATGCTGTGTGAGGCTCACAGCTTTGGCATGCACACGCACTCCACCACAAGCCGGGAGGGAGGATTAATCCCTTGCTGGCACGACCCAGGTTATCTTAGTCATAGGGTTCCATGATCTCTCAGCGAGTGTTGAGAGCTATGGAACAGGACCACAGCGAAAGCCTCAATCGTTGCATGGCTGCTGCAAGGAAAGAAAGAGGGTTTTCTTTGTTTGCTTCTTGTACGTGTGCTCAAGTACGAGTGCATACGTGTGTGTGTGTGTGTGCCCGTGCGTGCGCGTGCGTGTGTACATGGGAATGCATACCCATGTCCACCCAAGCAGAGGCCATAAGAAGACACCATGCATCTTCCACCATCCCTCTCCACCGTGTTTGCTGAGATGAGGACCTTATAGAGCCTGAGTTTGTCCCTGTATCTAGACTGATGGGTCAGCACACTCTCAGGATCTACCTGTCTCCGTGCCCAATGCTGGAGAGTTTAGTGAAGGTGCTTGGGATTTGAACTCAAGTCCTCTTGTAGTCCCAGCAAACTCTCTTACCCGCTGAGCCATCGCCCTGGCCCAAGGATGTTTTAGCAGCCAAAAGATTATTTTGAAAGAAATCCATTGACCCCTACAGAGTTTCAGTGGACCACAGTAAGGACCTCTTTGCAGTGCAGATAGAATACACTTGCGCTTCCAACATCTTAAGCTTCACCCTGTGTGCAGGTGCTAAGAGAAGCCCAGCCCATGTGTCTTCTTGTTTGCCTTAGGCATCCGCTGCACTGAGGGAGTTTTGCCGTGTGATGACGGAGATCCGCCAGAAGCCTCAGGTAAGACTGTAGTCCTATAGCCAAACAGCCAACCAAACTAACATCTTGAAATTCCTCCTCCTTGAAGAAAATACGCCCAATCTAGGAAGCCTGTCAACAGGAGCTAGAAGACTCACTGACTTGGGATGAGAAACAAATGCTTCAGTTTCTCTGATACCTCATATTTTCATATTGGTAAAGTTCATAATCAACTAATTAGGAAATCACAGGTCTCCTTCAAGCATAAAATGTGGTCTGATGGAACAAATTAATGATCATACAGTCTTGTCTCACCCACTCGTACAACTGGGAGACAAGAATGAATTTAAGCTGCTGAATATTGTTATAGCGTAGGACATTAAGAATGGAAAAACAGAGCTGGAGAGAGCATTTGGCTGGCATGCATGAAACCTCAGCTTTCACCCCACCATCGGGAAAAACAAACAAACAAACAAACAAACAAGCAGACACAAGGAAAACCAAACCAGACAACAGAATTATCAATGTCAGTTTGAAAATTCTGATGGCTTCAGTGTCCTGGTTTCTGCTTTGAATTATCTGATTTTTCCGGGAGAGCGCGTTGGCCTAGGTGAAGACAGATGGAAACCTAAGAGATAATCACACCATTAACCCTCAGTTAGCCTGTGCTTCAGGTTGAACAAATCTCATCCCCCCCCATTAAAGGCAAAAGCCTTGGGTTCCGAATGACCTTCATTAGCCTCTCAAACCTACCCTAAACTCCAGCCACCAAACCTTCCACAAACAATGACTCAAGGAAAGAAACTGATAGTTTGAAGGCATCGGTGTTTTCTGAAATTTCAGATTCAGTGGCAAATTAATCTCTTCTTTCTAGTGGTGGCGTTCCCCTCCAAAAGTGTAATAAAACATATTTTTTTCTAATTAAGATCAAAGTAATGACAGTAACATCTGTCCATCGTCTTTCTTTGGTGCTAAGAATAAATGAAACAAAAAAAGTGATATGAGTCTTAAAACACAGACATTTTAGAGACAAGTGACTACGGGGAAGCTTATGATAGAAAAATAGCTCATAGTTTTATTTAGCATGACAATTAAAAATACTCTGATGTTGTCTGCTTATTCGTTTGCTCTGGACACTCTATTATGTGGTTGCATTATAATTTCCCATCCCATCACTGTTAAACATGAGCATGCTTTGAGTTTTTATTCCTATAAGTAATTTTATAGAAAAGATCACTATATTTTTATAAGTAATATTTAATCAATTTTTCATTTATTTTTGGAGCAAAAGATGCTTAATGAACTTGAGTCCTATGTTTGAAATACAACATCATATTTTTGAAATTTCACATCATTCCATAATTCCCAAGTATGTAACATAAAGTTTTATAATGTATGTTATAATGATATATATCTCTTCACTAGGAACAAAATGAGAAAGATAATGCTAAGAGGGTAAGGTGATTTTCCTGAATACATATACCCTATAGAAGAACAGAGGAAGCTGCAGCTCTTTGATACGCAACTCTCTTTTCTGTTTTAACAGTTCTTATTTCATTATTCAAAGACAGAGAAGTCGGGAAACTCAAATATTGTGGTAAGTAGTCACTAGCATGTGTTCAAGAGAAAACTAATTTTAAAAAATTATCTAGCATAGCATGAGACTGCAACTCATATGTTTTACTCAAAAAGTTATGTATGGGTCTGAAGATGTAGCTCAGTGTCTGCTTCTTCAGTGGCATAAAGGGAAAAGAACTAAGCTTCTATGTGAGTGAATGAATAGAAATCAATATTTACTTTTCATGTCAATAACTGTGTGTACCTATATTCACCCATTCACAATTCTGTGTCGGACACAACTCTAAATGCCAGATATATGGTGGTAAGTAAAAAACATTTACGAGAGAAACCCCTCCTTTATCAATTTGTATTCAATGACCAAAAAAAAAAAAAAAAAGAAGTCTAAGAGCAAACAAATAAGTAAAATGAATTGTTTGGGGTGATATTAATGGAAGAGAAATGTAGTGTCATCCAAAGACACTTTTAAAAAGAATTATTTCAAAAGACAAGGATCGGTGGCCAACTGGAAATATCATCGGTTCTTGCTCATTACCATTAGGTAGATGTTCATTGTGAGAATGTATTCTCTGAGTATCCAGAAATGAGTAACCCAGGCTTAAGTCACATCAGACTTCTGTGGTTTCGGTGGTCGTTTTGGGGTTGTTTGCTTTTGTTATTTCATTTTAGTTTCAGTTTTGCATGGACTTTAAAAATACAAACTGGCTAGGGCTGTAGATGGTAGGTAGAGTCCTTGCATGCTATAAACAAGGCCCTGAGCTTTATCTTCTGCACCAGAAAAATAAATAAACATAGAAGTTATTTGTCTGTAGTAGTCTTCGCAAGCTTGGGATCCACTACCGTGCACGGTTTAGGGGATGAGAAGGACAATGTGTCTTAAACATGTGCTGGAAAAGTAAATGTGAACTTGAATTCTATTTGAAGTTTGCACCGCACAGAATAACCTTACATGTGAACAGATGAGGGTTTTAATTAAGATTAGCTACATAGCAAACACAGGTTGCATTCATAAGCAGATAATCATCATCTAGGATCGAAAGTCATCCATTTGTTAAATGAATTTACTGTTAGCGAGGAAGCTCAGTTCACCCCAGACCTTAAGAAAGTGCAGCTGTATCAGGTGGCTGTGTGTCTCAGCTGCGCTTTCGTTTTCTTCCATACATCTCTTCATTTTTAGAAAGTGCGTCTTTGTCACCTTTTCCGTTACCAGTAGCACGTTGTCATCTTTCTGTCCCCTCTTGTTCTTGTTCTTGTTCCATGTTAAATAGTTAGCTTATGAAGGAGATTTCCAGGTGTGTGTGCTAGACGCACCCACATAGCAATGTTTGTAAGGGAAAACTGATACTGGCAGGTTGCCTTCATTTGGACCAAATTATTTTGAGTAAGAGTAGAAGATGGCAGATGGCTTTCTGCCCCCCCTAGAGAGGCATCCGGGGATGCACCTGTTGGCGCTGTAGCTGATCTGAGGCCCTCAGCAAAATGCTTCTTCACGTAACGACAAAGAGCTTAGTGTAGGGCTAGCAACCTGCCCCACCTCTTGGCTTATGGACTAGAAAATTCTATCCCACTCCTCGGTTTATTTACTGCAGTTCTTTAAGTGGCTTACAACAGGCTGTCGGGTAATATCTTTAATCTCCCTTTTTTGGTCCTCTGATCTGGGGCAAGAGTAGTGGGTAAAAAGCAGGCAGGCAGGCAGACAGACAGACAGACAGACAGACAGACAGACAAGAAAGCGTTGTACTACCCAATGCTGAAGAGCCTGGTGCTCATTGTGTGTGTTCATGTCCTCAGTCCTCTGTCGTGCATCCGTTGCTGCAGCTCGTTCCTCAACTCCATGAGAGAAGAATGAAGAGATTCAAGGTGGGCGTCTGTAACACAAAGTGCATGCTGGCTTTGCCACTGGGGGCAGTCCCTTCTGCTAACTGCAGCGCTGGTCTTTTGTAAGCTACCCTTCTTCAGGGTGAGGCCCTCACATCGGCTTTCTGTCACAATGACAGTATGTTGGAGAAAACATGACTTAAATGGAGTATTTGGCTCAATGAGTTAGAGGTTTCAGTCTTTGGTCAACTTGATAAACCACATCGCTTTCTGCCTGTGGGGAAGTGGTTGTGGTGAAGGTGTTCAGTTGGCCAAAGGCTCTCACTCTACAGTGACCAGAGTGGAGGAGGAAGAGCTTAGTGTCCCCATTCTCTTCAAGTTGAATGCATGCAGGGACATAATGTCCTTCTACTAGCTTTGCCTTGAAAAGATTCCACTACCTCTCAATGGGACCACAGGCTGATGACTAAGCGCAAGGCCTTTGGGAGACATTGCATATCCGAACCATCACATGGTTGGTTAACCTGCATAATCGCGTTGTGCAATCTTTTTCCCTCTCTGTGTTCTGGCCCCTTCTAGCTCGAGCCCTGGACATTGAGGAAAACTTGGGTGACCTTCCATGTCATTCTCATTGAGAAAATGTTTTTCTGATTTAAGAAATGGAACTGTTGGGTGTTTGGTCTTTAGGGAGGAACTGACAATCCAATCAAGTAAAATTTATTACCCCTGTGTTCTTGCTGACAAATAGCCAGGGTGGTATAATTATTTTTTTTTGTCCAAGTGTTAAAACATTGATAAAAATAAGGATCGTAAACATACACATCATAAAACAAATGTCAATGTTTCATTTTTCCCATGAATAGCAAAAATAGGACCTAAATCTAGTACTAATGTGTAAGGTGACTATAACTAAGCTAAAACACTGTTAACTAGTATTTATATATAAGGTGACTATAACTAAGCTAACACACTGTTAACTAGTA
>NC_022027.1:32069112-32079087 GCF_000317375.1 Microtus ochrogaster | reverse complement strand
ATTTATATATAAGGTGACTATAACTAAGCTAACACACTGTTAACTAGTATTTATATATAAGGTGACTATAACTAAGCTAACACACTGTTAACTAGAAACTGGGACTTTTCAGGGTCAGTAAAGAACAGTCCTGATGCTTTTCATGTTGGAAGTCCTGGGTAGCATTTTAAAGTGAGACTTTGTATTTTGGGTCTAGTATTACCACCTTTGATTTGTTAGGAGCCTGGCTGGGCTTTTGCAGGTTCTGAGAACTCAAGGTGACAAAAGGGAAGTCACATTCGTTAGATAAGTTTCCATGAGTTGTCTAGTATGAGAAGTGACCATGCAGTTCACTGACCCTTAGTCTAGGCAAAACAAACAAACAAGAATGTCTTCATTGTGATATTCCCTTTATGGTTTAATGATAGTTACTTTCATTATTATATGGTTACCACTACATACTTAAAAGCTGAATTTGGGTCTGGTGTTTTTCTTAACTTTGACACTGATTTTTTTTAACTCTTCATAACGCACATTTTCAAAAAGCATGCCATTATATGAGTAAATGTCCCAGAATTTATGTTTTATGATCATTATTTCCTTCTTTTAGAATTTTAGCTTCAGTTGAATACTGCTATCTGCTGCTAACTTTAAAGAGAAACCTAACAGGGGATTTAATGACACCTTAAATATATAGAATTCTCAAAACGGGGCCTAAAGTACAGTGGTTTGCACCACCCTGGCATGTGGGAGGCCCTAGGTTCAATTCCAGCACCCCTCCACCCCCAAGTGGTAGAATTCTCAGACTGAAAAAGAAAGTCAGTGTCATCAAGTTTTCTAGACATAAATGCTATACACTTTATTTCCTACAATGTCTGTATCAACCAGAGATAATGATTTTGACTACATTATTTCAGTCTCAGGAGTTACACAAGGAAAGATTGAGTGATATTCATTATTATGCCTAGTTTAGCACATGGCTCCCTTTTCTGGCTTGAGCGAGACTATCGTAGTTGCAGACAGCTATCTTTTTAATCTCTTTATCTTTAGTCCCTTTTTAATCTCTCCTTTCCAAAGTATTTCAGTTTTTGAGGACTCTGTCTCTGATGACAGCATCCTGAAGATCTTTGCTTTGGTGTTGCGTTTGAATGTTTTAATTTTCATTGTGCCCTCTTTAAATCTTGAATATACTCAGGACCTGCTTTTAGACAAGTACCTAAACACACAGTTTCTGCATATACATTTTAAATATCAATGGTTCAATCTTAATTTGAGAAGTATAATAAAAATAAGAATTAAGTACAAATACTGGGAATTAGAGATAGATTTTCTGTAAATCAAGGATTTATGAACTTAAATACATATGAGAGGCATTTCTTAGAATAAAGAATATAACTCTACTTATAAGAAAATAGCTTTGACTGATAAATTTATTGATCTCCATGAATTATTAATGCAAACAGGACACTACAAGTCAATTATAAAGAAACTATAAAATGTTAAATTTTCTTTTCATAGTTTAGGGTGGCGTGCTTAAGTAATGCTATGTAATATGCCTGTATTACAGCTGTTCCTATTTGGCATTCTTTTTCATTATTGTTCTGCACATGCAATAATATTAAGACAACCTCTTTCAAGGCATTGCCTAAAGCTGTCCCTTAGGTTCCACGTAGAAGTATTCTATTCTTGCTTTAACAGCAATTCCAGCTTGTATTTTCCCTGTTTGTGTCACCACATCTAACACTTCTGTTAAAGGGAGTATTTTATTCTAGAAGAATGTCAAAAAGAGACTTTTAAATACATCGTACCTGACATTTTCTTTCTATTTATTGATGAATGTACATATACTTGACAAAATTTTTAAAAGAAAATCTATGAAGAATGTATTTTTAAATACACCATTCTGGGGATACTGGAGGCTGTCGAAATGGTTCAGGTGTAAACATAAGAGCTCTCTATGATATGAAGATTCTACTCAAGCCTTTGGTACCTTTTGTTGAGTTGGAAAACTTAAAATAATATTGAACTTTGCACACATTTGTTTTAGTGTTATTTAATTTGCTATGCCATCCTTATTTCTTTCAGGAAGAATTCCGGAGTCCTTTTGCTGGTCAAAGTAGGGGATACTTTTTATTCAGGGTATGTATATATGGCATTTTATGATCAACATTATGAAAGTTAACAAAGTATTTTAAATGTATACTCACCAAATTAACTTATAAACACTTGATTTGGTTTTATTCCTCACACTACCCTATTGTTTGGAACCAGAGCATCTCTGATCTCCCTTCCACTACCCCGTGTGTAAATGCTCCAATAGCATTCATTACTTCACAGTTTAATCTCATGATATTTTATGTAAAGGAAGCAAAAGCCAAGGAATTGGTTGTTAGAGTTTTGATCAAATAGGTTACAAGAGTTGTGACTATGCTTACAAACTATTAGTTAAAAATTCTATGATAATAAAAACTACAAGTAGAGATATTTTTATGACCAGGTTTATCATTTTGCATTTGTATATAAATCTACTTCTAAATAGCCATGTTTTCTGCATGTTTCTTAACACACAACCAAAAAGATAGATATTTAATAAATGTATTCAACAACTGTTTCCTGGACTTCTAATAGGTATTAGGGAAGGTATTAATAGATGGGAATGAAAAGATAGAGCACATACTACTCTTACAGAGTTCAGTTCCCGGCATTTGCTTCCGGGAGCTCACAGCCTATAACTCCAGCTCCGGGGCATCTAGAGCTCTGTCCTGACCTCTGTGGGCACCTGCATCCACACATCTGCCAACACATATATGGAATTTAAGGTAAAAGAAAATATTTTAAAAGAAGGTACAGTGTTGGTGGAGGTTTCTGTCCTGCCTGGCCCCTCAGCTGTTCAGTCCCAAAGAAACACACAGAGGTCTACAATAATTATAAACTTGTTGGCCCAGTAGCTCAGACTTTCTTATAAAGTCATCCCTTGGTATCTAAGGAGGATTGTTTTAAAAAACCAAAATCAGAGGATACTCCAGTCCTTTGTATTAAATGATGTGTTATTTGTATACGTCCTACCACATCCTCTGCAAGTGTGCTTTAGATGAGAGTTGGGACAGACATCTTACCTGGGGACTGCAGGTGACACAGAGGTGACTTTACGTGTGAGTACCAGAGATTAGACAGGATGCATTTAATGAAACATTTAGCTGAAAATTTTCAACTTTATCCTGAGGCCCAGGGTCGTGTTCCTGTGGGAAAATTTACGTCAGCAAATTGGAGAATGGATTGGACTGGATTGCAGGACTGGATTGACAGCAAGAGTATATAAAATGAAACACCATGACTTTGGAAAGTTAGCATTGGTTTGCATCAAAATGAAATTTGAGAACATTTCTTATCGGATGTTGGTTCCCTACAAGCAAAACGGAGTAGCTTCTAATTCATCATGGTCCTGGTAGCTTTAGCAGTGTCTCCGAACTTGGTAGAAATATAGATTTCCAAGTTCCACCTCAGATTTAGTAAATCAGAAACTGCATCTGTGGGGTCCAACAAGCCCTTTTCTGTTCTGTCCATAGCTTCTTTATATTAGTAGGCTTCTTTCAGTGGAATTACCTCACATCATTAGTTACAATTTCTTTCCAATCTATTCTTTTGCAGCCACGCAATGGGAAGAGGTCAACAGGTTTCATTTAAAATGGTATGTGTTCCAAAAATACATAAATAAATAAACATGAAACAGCATGTGTTTCACAGCTGAACTCAACTTGGAAGATTCTGTTTGTCACAAATTAAACCATACTCATATATGCTTCTATTGTTCAATTGCATATATTCACTAACATTATATATAAAACTTCAATTGTAGGGGCAATGCAGGCTTTAGGAATGGGAAGTACTGGTATTTCAGGGTTAGATTTGCTTTGATCCTAGTATTCCTTGGTCTATGACACAATAGTAGTCATCCAAAGAGATTTTTGGAGATGATGACCCCATCATTGTTTATTGTGCACATCATAAAATGTCAGGGATTTCATTCCTATTCTGTTAGTCAGCTCCACCGGAGCAGGCCGGGATTCACTGGCAGGTACTTCTGTCTTCCAACTAACTCATACTCAAAAAATGTTTATAAATCTAGGGTTGCAGCTCAGTGGGTGGGGTGGTGGCTGACATGCACGAAGCCACAAAAGTGGCAGGTGTTGCTGGGTCCTGAGGTAGCTTGATTCCCAATCTTCTGAGAAATCACCACATTGATTTCCAGAGTGGTAGTACAAGTTTGCATTCCCACCAGCAATGGAAGAGTGTTCCCGTTACTCCACATCCTCTCCAGCATAAGCTATCAGTGGTGTTTTTTTTTCTTAGCCATTCTGACTGATATAAGATGGTATCTCAGAGTTGTTTTTGCGTTTCTCCATGGCTAAAGTTGTTGAACATTTCCTTGTGTCTTTCAGCCATTTGAGATTCTTCTGTTGAGAATTCTGTTTCGTTCTGTACACCATTTTTAATTGGATTATTTGGAATTTTGATGTCTAATTTCTTGAGTTCTTTACTTATTTTGGAGACAAGTCCTCTGTCTGATGCGGGGCTGGTAAAGATCTTTTTCTGTTCAGTAGGCTGCCTTTTTGTCTTATTGACTGTGTCCTTTGCAGAATCTTCTCAGTTTCCAGAGGTCCCATTTATGTATTGTTGCTCTCAGTGTCTGTGCTGCTGGTGTTATATTTAGGAAGTGGTCTCCTGTGCCCATGCATTGAAGGCTACTTCCCACTTCCTTTTCTATCAGGTTCAGTGGGGTTGGATTTATATTGAAGTCTTTAATCCATTTGGAAGTGAGCTTTGTGCATGGGGATAGATGTGGGTCTATTTTCATTCTTCTACATGTTGACATCCAGTTATGTCAGCGCCATTTGTTGAATATGCTTTTTTTCCCTATTGTATATTTTTAGCTTCTTTGTCAAAAATCAGGTGTTCATAGGTGTATGGATTAATATCCGTGTCTTCAATTTGATTCCATTGATCTTGCTGTCTGTTTTTATGACAATATCAAGCTGTTTTCACTACTGTAGCTCTATAATAGAGATTGATGTCAGGGACGGTGATGCCTCTGGACCATGATGGGGTCACCCACTGAAACAGTTTACCTGAGCTAATGGGAGCTCACCAACTTCAGCTGGACAAGGAAGGAACAAGCCCAAATCCAAACTAGACCCTCTGAATGTGGGTGACAGATGGATGGATGAAACAGACTGCGGGGCCACTGGCAGTGGTCCAGGACTTATCCCTACTGCCTGTATTGGCTTTTAGGAAACATATTGTCTTTGGACGGATCCCTAGCTATAGTAGCCTAGCTATAGTGGGGAGTCGACATAGCCTTGGACCTCTCTGAGGAATGGGGACTAGGTAGAGGGAATGGGAGGAGGGGAAGTAGAGGGAACTGGGATTGGTATCTAAAATGAAAAAAGATAGTTTGTTTTCTTTTAAAAAATAAATTACATTTTTAAAAAGTGGCAGGTGGGGGAGCACTGAAGAGATGGCTCAGAGGTTAAGAGTGCTTGTCATTTATGCAAAGGACTGGAATTTGGCTCCACCACCCACACTGGACAGCTCTCAATTGCTTATAATTAACCGTAGCTCCTAGGGATATGACACTCTCTTTTGATCTCCACAGGCACCCCACACACCACACACACACACACACACATACACACACACACACACACACACACACACAATCTTTAAAAATAAAAATGAGCAAAGCAGAAATTTCTTAAAGCAAATCTGGATCTTTGAAAAAAATACATTATTTCGCCCAGTTTATTCTAGAAAAAGACAAAACTATAAATAACCAAAAGCAGAAACGAAAAGCCAGAGATTGAAACAACTAGAGGAGTTAAAGTCACCAGAGCCTTTTCTACACAGTCACAGCAGACATGGAATCTGAACAATTTAGTATGAACTTTGCTCTGAATGTCAGAAAAGGCAATTTTATGTACATTCCCTCTGTTAGGGTCTACTTGGTCTATTTTGCTCGCCGTTTTATTTACAAATAAAATAGTAATTCAACAGTCATTTCCCCTCTTGCTTTTGTCATCTGACTACCTAATTTCTTGCTTTATCCTGATAACATTTAGTAAGAAAATAAGTATAAAATGTGAATCACATCATGGCAGATAGATGAGTAAACCAACAAGAAAATCTTTTTTGATAGATCTTATTTTATTGAAGATATCAGTCTAATCACATGTGGTCCGAGAACATTCAAATAGAGCTTAAACAAAATCAGATACAAAAGGCCAGTCACCAGCTACAACAGCCAATGACGTCACATTTGCTGATGATCCCCTCAGTGGCCACAGAGCTACTCAGCGTGGCTTCCTTAGCTGTGAGTTCTTGGAAACCCTCAGTTTCAGCACTTGGGATTTTTCTTCACCATCTGAAGAGTTGTAAGAAGCTTAGCAGGAGTTGGAGATCAACTTATCCTTGGTACTGAGCCAAAATGTGACTGGCTGAGGCTTGGATTAGGTCACAGCAGCATTCAGCAATGCCAGAGTCTTCTTCGTGAGCTTACAGATGAACTGTGCCATGGTCTAAGGCAGATGTGGGGAAAACTTGACATATTTATATTCTTATTGGGACTAATAAGCTCTAGTAAACTACTTTCACATTGTTAAATATATTATTAAATATTATAACTATTAGGCACACATATGTGTAGAATAAATGTGTCATTAGAGAGTGATTAGGCGATAAATTGAAAAAATACAGAGAGAGAGAGAGAGAGAGAGAGAGAGAGAGAGAGAGAGAGAGAGAGGCAGGCTGAAGAACAGTTGGGAAATATCTCAATTCCCAATATTATTATACTATAACAAAATATTCATAGAAATGTCTGTATAAGCATAATATGTACATATTCCTCACCTCACATATATGTGAATCTAATTCATTTTTTTTCTTTTTATAGATGTCGACTGATTTTCCATTGAAGCAGTGCGATAAGATACATAATATACTTACATTTTGTTTTAAAAAATGATTCCTCCTAAATTTACTTTGTTGCAAACCCCTGCTTTGTAACATTCTCCGTGACAGTTGAGATTAAAAATGTTTGATTTGTTGAAAATAAAACAGCATCTTAAAAACCTTTCATGGAATGTTGCAATGATTAATCGTGCACAGCGAAGCCGCTCTTAAAGAAGCTCCGTAGGTCCTGTAGCTCTCGATAGTGTTGACACACAAACATTTTAGGTGTTTACGTAAGACACTCACTCATAGAGAGCTGGCTGAACAATTTTAGGTTTTCCAATTTGGATTAGGTCAGTGATGGAGTCATCAGCTCTGAATGCAGATTCTCATGATGGCCCATGTCTGTAATTGCAGCATTTGTAATGCTAAGGCAGGACAGAGGCAAGTCCAAGGCTAGCATGGGCTATGCAGCAAGCCTCTATCTAGAAAACCAAACATATGAAACAAGAACAAAATAGAGCCTAGCTATGTTAGAGTACCAGTGGGAACCACTCGAGCTGTGACTTAGTCAGTATTCTAGTAAGCAACCTATGATTTCTATATTACAAAGTAGATTTCAGATTGCTACAAATGTGTCAGAAGGCTTTCCCTGGCCAAGTGGCAGTGATTAGTTTCTCTGAGATTGTTTCCCCTTATAACCAGTGGAGGACATCCAACCTTGTTCATTACCAGGAAAAAAAACAGCTTTTCCAGGAGTTGATGATAACCGTACCTGCGGGATTTCAATAACATGTTTCATGAAGAAAGCTCCTGAATTATTCTTCCTACCAAGAGCTAGGAAAGACATAAATTAAGAGGAAATTGAGAGGAAAAAAACCATCACATTCTTCCTTTAAAAGCAAATCGCCTTGGCAGGGTGAGCCTTAGCGCAGTGAGGGTTCTCTACTCTAAAGCCGTGAATGCACGGGGCAGAATTAGCTGTTTGTACATGGTAGTTCTATTAACTTGGATTTTAGAATAATTTCTTTAGTTAACATACATCATATCTCATGGTATTTTATACATATTTATAGTTGTTCTTGTTCATATTTACCCCCCCACACACACATACACAATGTTCTTGCTACCCTTCTTGTTTCCCTATTACCTGCCAAAAAAAAATCCCTCTTCTGATTTCATATCTATATCCATATATTGCTTATGAGAAAAAATATGCACTCTTTTGTCTTTTTAGACCCTCCCCCTACCTTTTTTGGTCAAAATAAGAGAGGGGTGCTTGAATATTCAGTCGGAGAGTCCCTTAAAAGTCCGGATAGACATGAATTGCTTGTGTATTTTAAGGAGTTCACGTAAAAGTGAGAAAAAGTGAAAAGCAGAAATACCAGGACATGGTTACTAATGTTTCCGCTTACCAGTGTGTCATACACAAACACTAGAGGGTGGTTGGGGTGTAGAAGCCAGTAGAATCTATATTAATCTGCACTGATCACTGTAGGTGAATGGCTCCGCTGATGAACTCAAGTTTAAAATTGTGTCACTAAGTACATTTTTTTCCTTTAAAAAAATTCTCTTGAGTATATCTCTGGGACCATGTGCATAAACTTGTGTGGTGGAGCATGCCCTTAATCCCAGCACTTGGGAAGCAGAGTCAGGCAGATCTCTGTGAGTTGGAGACCAGCCTAGTCTACAAGAGCTAGTTCCAGGACAGGCTCCAAAGCTACAGAGAAACC
Organism: Microtus ochrogaster; assembly: GCF_000317375.1. Taxonomy (NCBI): domain Eukaryota; kingdom Metazoa; phylum Chordata; class Mammalia; order Rodentia; family Cricetidae; genus Microtus; species Microtus ochrogaster. Next base: position 32,070,430 of record NC_022027.1, on the reverse strand, counting down.
CTGTCTCAAAAGAACCAAAAACAAAACAAAACAAAACAAAAAACCTCCTTTCCTTAATGTAAACAGGTTATGTCTCCTACCTAAACCAGAGCTTCTAAAGGGAGTGGGTCCTTTTTTCTAGTGATTTTTTTTCTGTTTTGATTTTGTTTTGAGACAATATGTAGCCAGGTTGATGCCAGCTTCCATGCTCCTTCCTCGTCTACCCACGGGCTTGTGGTGTCAGGGGAATTTATAGTCTCATTGACAATCTGATGGAAAATTTTGGTCCAAGTTTAAAAATAAATTAAAAAATTAAAACAGACACAAAAAATTAAACTCACAACTTACGGAAAGTGCCTAGATAGTCCTTAAAATTTATCTTCAAACAGATGATGGGCCCAGTTTAAGAACCCCTCGGAAGGGTTCACCACCCAAGAAATTTTTGTTTTCCTCCATGAGTACTGGATTCAACCTTGAGGAGCAGTGGACAAGGCGGGGGTAGAGGTTGGAATGAATAGCAATACGAACACCACGTGACCAACAGGCGCCCCACTGCTCGAGCTAGAGCCCCATCCTGCTAGACCTGATGCATCAGGGTCCACACACCTGGGACCTGGGACGACTCTGTGTTGCCTGGCAACCGAGCTTACCGTTGCACATGCGCAGTAGGTTCTGTTACCCTCGCCCCATCCCCGGGGCGTTAGAAACCGCTAGCCAGAGCTGGCTGGCTCCCTACGCCAGTCTGGAGGAAGTCCGAGACCTTGAGCCCTAGTGAGGGGCATAAAAGAACAGCATGCAGGTGAGGGTCAGGTCTGTGGGTGACCTTGGAGCTCTGAGTGGGATAAGCCAGCTAGTTCCAAGCTGATGGGCGTGAATGGAGTGGTGTGGGCCCTCCCCGGAGTTACGTTCTATTAAGTGCTGTTTTGTGCATCTCCTGTCTAGTTTTAAGAGAACGCCAGTTTTCGATATTCATGACTCCCATGTGAGGCTGAAGGAGACACTCAATTTTCAGAATTGCCTTTTACCTCTGAGTCCTGGAAATCCAAATGCTGTGATATTGTTGAATTAAGGAGTAGCGTTGGCCCAAGTGGATTCGGCTTAACTGTCCTCTCTTGTTTACTTTCTTTTAGAAGGAGGCAGGGAGTGCACCTATTGGCCTGTAAGATGGCTCAGTGGATTAAGGTGCTTGCTGCCAAGCCTGAAAACCCGAGTTCGATCCCTTGGATCCACACGGTGGGAAGTGAGACCCAACTCCTGATGTTGTCTTCTCTCTGTCTCTCTCTCTGTCTCTCTGTCTCTCTCTCTCTCTCTCTCTCTCTCTCTCTCACACACACACACA
>NC_022027.1:32065964-32069012 GCF_000317375.1 Microtus ochrogaster | reverse complement strand
CACACACACACACAAACACATTTAAATTTTTGTAAGTAGAAAAAAATTACAGCTATACATTTCAAGACATTGGGTCTTGGTAATTTCACAAGGTGGTGTTTTTTTATTTGTGAGTTCTTGATAATAAAATTTTAATTTAGTTAAAGAGCATCCGCCTTTGTTTTCTCCTTCCCTCCCTTGCTCCTTCCCTCTTCTTTCTCAGAGTAAAATCCACCCTTTCCAATGTAAGAAAGCCTTTCCTTACATGCTCCCTAGTAAAGTGCATTGGGATTTTTTTTTTTTTTTGGTTTACCATACTTACTTTGGGCAGTTTTGTGGAACATACAATTTGTTGTGGTGTTTTAAGGATAATTCGTGTGTAATCAAGTTCGCTCACATTAGACGGTTATTAGCAAGTGTATTTGTAGTATTAGCCTGGCTTTACAGTCTGTCCTGCCCTGCATTCTGTCCCTCTCTGGCTCTGCAGTCTGTCCTGCTCTGGCTCTGCAGTCTGTCCTGCTCTGGCTCTGCAGTCTGTCCTGCTGTGGCTCTACAGTCTGTCCTGCTCTGCAGTCTGTCCCGCTCTGCTGTCTGTCTGTCCCGTTCTGCAGTCTGTTCCGCTCTGGCTCTGCAGTCTGTCCCGATCTGCGGTCTGTCCCTCTCTGTGGTCTGTCCCGCTCTGCAGTCTGCCCTGCTCTACAGCACTGGCTTTTCAGGAATTCTGCTGAAGTGAAACCAACAGAAAACAGCAACACATTGACCTCTCTTTTCCCTTAGTATTGTTTTCCACTGATGTATTCAAAAGCCAGTTCTTAGGCTTTAAACACGGACCTGTCCCATAAGAGCATATCTGAGAGAATATGAAAGGTAACCACACCATGGCAAAACACTATTACCATTTGCGGAACGAGATTGTGGCCCCTATTTCTGTTAGATAATATTTCATACATCATTGTCAAAGTCAATTGACAATTGGGAAGGGCACAAACAGTTTTGTTAAGTAACATTGCAACGAAGTCCTAGATCAGTTAAATAAGAACAATTGAGAAGTTTGACTGAATATATAAGAATATAGTATTGTGTCTCTTGAGAAGAATGTTTTATCAGGAAAAACTCAAGTCAGTTCAGCTCAGTGTATAAGGACTGTTCTTTGAAATCAACAACATGCAGCTTGTAGGTAACTCAAGCAGAGAAAGCCAGAGAAATACCCAGTGCAGCAGCCAAGAATGGGCTACGGTTCCTCTTCTTCCCAGTCATCTATTTTAAGAAGTTTAGCAATGCTAAAGGAAAGAAAGCACCAAGGGACTGTGAGGTGCAGAAAGTGTTCTATAAACTTGATATGGCTCCATGGATAAAGGCGCTTTGCTGGCCAACCCCAATGATGCAGGTCTCATGACCTGAGTGAGATCCCAAGACCCATGGAAAGATAATGTACTCCACATGTATGTCATGGGACATGTGATCCACACAGCTGAGAGAAAGACAGAGAGAGAGAGAGAGAGAGAGAGAGAGAGAGAGAGAGAGAGAGACAGAGAGAGAGAGAGAGAGAGAGAGAGAGAGAGAGAGAGAGAGAGAGAGAGAGAGAGGCAGAGAACAAAATTTCCAGAAAAATATAATGACTAGAACTGGTAGTAACATCTGGTTACAGTACCCAATCCAGTTCTCCTACTGAATAAAAATAGAAACGTCTGGAGTGGGAACTTCAGACGAAACTTCTAGAGCGTCTTCTAAGAGAATCAAGGGAACCCTGAGAGTGTCGGAGAGGTGACATGCGAGGAAGATGGAAACCAGGAGAATCTCAAGGTGTCTAGGACCTAGAATAGGAGGTCTTAAATGATGGTAGGAAACCAGAGGCTTTCACCCCAAACTTCTCAGGCATGAGAAGTACTTTGAGCAAATACAAGAGAAACTCTGAAAACAGAGAAATCATTCTTTTGAAAGAGAAATTGACATCCAAAAAGAAATCTCCAACTTGCGGTATCGGTCTCTGTGTGTAGCAGAAAGCTGATTCTAATTCACAACGGGATGTTACCTGTAAAGAGGATCCAGCATAGACAGGGGTGAACCAAGTCCCCCTGCTTTGTAGCCTCCCCTAGAACTCTCCTCCCTGTCATCTTTCTCTGTTTCAGCTAAAGATAGTAAGCAAACTTGCGTTTCAGATCACTGCTTGGTATTTCCTCATTCCCTATTGCAATATACATATTAACAACCGTCTGTTTGTCTAAACTACTCCAGAAGTTCCTCCATGCTGCGAACTCAGACACGTGTGTGTGTGTGTGTGTGTGTGTGTGTGTGTGTGTGTGTTGGAGCAGTAAATCCCCACCCATCCTGTTTTTGCAATCTCCAAAGCCAGTTTTAGCATGAAAGGGATAAAATTTGCATTTTGTTCTTGGGTACAATTGCACAGTGACTAAGAACTGAAGAGTATGGTATGCCCAAGGGTGGGAGACAGCCAGGAGGGTGAATACACCACTGCCTATGGAAACTCAGGGAAGGCTGCCTCGATGCTTAGTGGTCAGGAATCCAACCTTCCCCTTAAACAGTTTTGACCTATGGCAGCTTTCCCACGAATTCACAACAACATTGGTGTAGAGGAAGACTTTTTTTGGGTTTGGTCTTAACAAATTGTCACTAATGAAATTTCCAAGAGAGCAAGCGGAAGCCAAGCAACAGTGTAGAGCTCACAAAGAACAAGGGCAGCGCAATCCTGAACCAGTGAAAGAAGCTGCAGAGAGTTCCAGTGTTAGAATGGACAGAAGCCAGTTATGAAACAATTGCGCTTATTGTATTCCGAAAATGTCTACAGGAAGTAGTTGAAGACCATAAAATTTTTATAAAGATATGTCTATGTACTAACAATAAAAAACTTCCGTTTATAATAACACCAGAAGAAATAGAGCACAAAGGATAAATAACGAGGCCGAAGACGTACATGAACAGAAGTATAAAACGCTGCTGGGAAGTATTGAAGACGGAAAGTGGAAGTATCCAAATATCCCATGTTTCTGCTTGGGAACATGGACTGTTACCTGGGTTTAAAGCTTGGAAATAAATGCTTGCCTTCATTAA
>NC_022027.1:32065000-32065635 GCF_000317375.1 Microtus ochrogaster | reverse complement strand
AAGAAGAGTAATGACTTGGAATAAAACAGAAAAAAAAGAAGAGTAATGAATGACTTGGAATAAAACAGAAATTATATATATTCACAATCTGTCTCTGCTCTACCTGTCACCATGTTACAAGATGATATAAAAGCTAATAAATAAATATCTGCATGTAGATTCAGTTGTGTGTCTGGCTCACAATGGTTATTCTCCGGGAGATGTCTTCCTCTGGCCCTTGGGCTCCCTGGGTTCCCCCCTTTTGTTCCTATCATGTTGTCTTCCTCCAATTACAAGGAATCCAATTACAAGGATTCTTGTTAGATCACAGATGTCAAAAGATCAATACTACTTCCAGCAATCTATAGATTCAATTTGTTTTGTCAAATTCTAGCATTATTTTTGCAGGAATAGAAAAATACTCCTTAGACTGTATGTGGAATTTCAAGGGTCCCCAAGATAACCTCAAAAAGAGCAAGAGCATTGGAGAGCCCTGAAAGGATGATAAGGCTGGGTGTGCGTCAGCATGGCTGTGCTTCGTCAGGTTCTGCTCTGTGTCTGTAAATGCCCAAAATGGTCATCTTCATATTATGTATTTTTTCCAAGTAAAAAATGCTTGATATTCAGGCATGGTGACTGGTAGGCCAGCTTAGGTG
>NC_022027.1:32061892-32064805 GCF_000317375.1 Microtus ochrogaster | reverse complement strand
TGACAACGTTCTGCTAGACTCATAGATCAGTGTCTTGTGCAGCCACTATAAGAGAAGCTTCCTCTTGCCTAGAGGGAACAAACTCAGAGACCCAGAACTGGACGATGTGCAGAGAGTGGGAGACCTTGAAATACTCAATCCTAAATAGAATGTCTTCATCAAACCATCCCTTCGTGGTTCTGGGAAGAGGAGACGGAGAGATTATAAAAGCCAGAGGTAATGGAAGATACCAAGGAAATAGTTTCTTCCAGACACAACAGGACTGATGGACATATGAACTCACAGAATCCGTGGCAGCATGCACACAGTCTGCATGGGTCCGAGCCAGAAGGGGTCCCAGTGCTGAGAAGAGGAAGTGGACAGGAGCTCCCATCCCTAACTACTCCACTGGTGTCTCAGTGGGTATTTGAGACACACTGAAAGGCAGGCCCCATTCCCAGTAGTGGGTAATCGACACAAAACAAACTCAGTGGAATTTTGGAGATGATTTTGTCTCATATTGCTTTGTTTAGGCCTTTTTTAGAAAACCTTATTGGTCTTTTGCTTATATATTATGATTCCTGATTTTGTGGGGTTTATGGGTCTTATTCTTGTGTATTTGTTTCTGTTTCTCATTCTTTTCTTTTTATTCTGGTTTTGTTGCTTGCCTATTTGTTTTCTAAAGATGTGACGTTGGATGGGTTGGAGGAGCCTGGAAGGATTTGAGGGAGAGGAAACCATAGCCATAATATAGTGTATGAAAGAAACAATACTTCCAATTAAAAATAAAACGTAAGGGGCTGGAGAGATGGCTCAGTGGTTAAGAACACCTACAGCTCTTTCACAGAACCTGAGTTTGGTTCCCAGAATGCATATCAGGAGGTCCTATTAGTTTTTATCAATTTCATAGTGTTTGAAGAAAATATTTTTTTACCTATAATATGCATATCTTTTGCCTCTCAGGATCATTTTTGAACTAAACTCTGATGGGCAATGCTTTCAAAGAGTCTGGTGTTGGGGTCCATGACAGAAGAATGAGAGGCATCTTGGTGGCACCCAAGTTTCAATCCAGAGGACACAACCTGAGTCGAGCTTGTGGACCTACGCAGAGTGTGCTAAAGTCATTTTATCTTTGGCTTCAAGATGGATTTTTTTTTTATTTTGTGTGTATGTGCCTTGTGCATCTATGTGCAGCATTTGCATGCAGTGCTCACAGGCACAGCGTCATCAGATTCCCAGAAACTGGAGCCACACGTGGTTGGAGCCTCCTGATATGCATGATCTTCTTCTAAACTTCTCTGTAATACTGAGGATAGATGTGTCCTGTTAATCAAAGTATGCAGTCCCACTCTTGGTGGGAGAAGTAGCTCTCTAAACCTTAGCTGTGAAGTCCATGGGCAGCTTTGTATTTGGATGTGTACAGTGTAAAACTGTGCTAATAGATTGTCTATTTTTGTGTGTAGGATCCAAATGAAGATACAGAATGGAATGAAATATTAAGAAATTTTGGCATTCTTCCTCCGAAAGAAGAACCAAAAGATGAAATTGAAGAGATGGTGCTACGCCTACAGAAGGAGGCAATGGGTACAGTGTGCATTTGGGCTGCATGGAAGGATGATGCAGTAAAAATGCACTTTGTGACACGGGAGAGGGGACTAGATGTCGTTTAATATAAACTCTGCCTGTCCTCTCAAAATTAGGAGACTGCCACCTAAAATGTCTGATTTGTGTGTTGAAAAGCACATGCCAGTTAATAAAAGTGCTGAAATATGTGTATAAGACAGTGAGATTTCTTCTATCATATGCCTCTACTTTGAAATTACCTTCTCTTTTGTTCATTCAATATAGGGTCTTATTCATTAATATTTCCATGTACTTGGAGGAAACCTAAATTTATGGGTTCTATTTAATTCTCCATCTTTGCTCGCAAGTATCCTGTCAGTTCTGTGAACTTTAAGGAGATCAAAAATGCTAATATTACAATTTTTGTAACATGTGACCATGCTTTAGCTGGTTGCTACAAGTTTGTTAAAGATATTATTGATTTCTATTACCTAAGCTGTTAGGGTTATTGATTTTTCATTTTGTTTGTTTTGCTTTCTAGAAGTTAATTATAAAGTAGAAATAATGTTCAGACCATTAGATGACCTGAATTTTTGTTTTAGTTAAACCATATGAGAAGATGACCCTTGCGCAGTTGAAAGAAGCTGAGGATGAATTTGATGAAGAAGACATAAAAGCTATTGAAATATATAGGTACAGTATTGTGTTACTGTGGGATTGCTACTTGAGAAACTGGCTTGTTAAATCTCACTAAGAACCTGTTTTATGCCATAACTTGATTTTCTCTTGCTCTTTCAAGATTCTGCCTTTGTCTTTTGACAATTTGACTGTGCTGTGTTGCTATGTGGGTATCTTTGGATTTGTCCTATTTGAAGTGTATCTGATATATTGGATTTTAGACTTGTGTCTTTAATTACATTGGGCATTAATTCTGAAAATATTTTCTTTCCTTGTATCTGCTGCTTTTGGGCTCCCAAAATATTGTGTTGAGCTGCTGGACAGTGGCCTGTAGGCCTTTTAGTCCTTGTTCACTTTCTTTGTTTTTTTTTTTTTAATCTGTGCTTCTGGGTTAAGAGTAGCAATAGTCCTACTGTTCAATTTTCTGATTCGTTCTTTTGGTTGTTTGGATTTGTGAAACCCTCTGGTATGGTCTTCATTTTAGTCCAGTTTCTTTTCAATTCTCCTGGGGTGTTACACTTGTAATATGAAAGGTGTAGGATTTTTTTTCTCATGGGCTTGAATATTGGAACATTTGGTCTCCATTTGGCAATAATGTTTGGAGAAGCAGTGCAGCCTTAGTGGGAAGACTACATCACTCACCATGGGGAGGACTACATCACTCACCGTGGAGAGGACTATGTCACTTACCAC
>NC_022027.1:32050327-32061792 GCF_000317375.1 Microtus ochrogaster | reverse complement strand
AGGGAGGACTACATCACCGTGGGGAGGACTACATCACTCACCGTGGAGAGGACTACGTCACTTACCACAGGGAGGACTACATCACCGTGGGGAGGACTACATCACCGTAGGGAGGACTACATCACCGTAGGGAGGACTACATCACCATAGGAAGGACTACATCACTGTGGGGAGGACTACATCACCGTGGGGAGGACTAAATCACTGTGGGGAGGACTACATCATCGTAGGGAGGACTACATCACTCATGTGGGGTGGCTTTGAGAGTTCATAGCCTTGCCCTGCTTCCAGTTTTCTCTCTCTGCCTTTATGCTTGCAGTTGAGGGTGTGGTCTCTCAACTTCTTGCTCTGGCTGCCATGCCTGTGTGCCACCACACTTATGCACCATGATGGACTCTTGTCCCTCTGGAACCATAAGCCATTTGGAGAGTGTCTAAACTCTTCCTTCCATAAGTTGCCTTGGGCATTGTAGCTACTATGAATACCAAATATATAAGCTTTGAAAATACCATCAGAGAAAGAAATAAGTCAGAAAAGGCTGTATAAGTAGAACAGATTGCTAGATGCCAGATCTTGGAATGAACAAGTAGGAGGTAACTGCAAATAGATACAAGATTTATTTGTGCCAATCGAAAGTTCATTGTGGCTGGAGAGGTGTCTCAGTGGTTAAGAACACTGACTGATCTTCCAGAGGATCTGGTTTCCCAGCATGCACACGGAGGCCCACAACCCTCTCCAGTTTCTGACACCTTCTTTTGTATTCCATGGTCTTCCATGAGTACCAGGAATGCAAGTGGCATATGGATATACATGCAGGCAGAAGACCTATACACATAAATAAAATAAAAATAAATTTTGAAAGCATTTTGAATTGTATCATGGTAATGGACCCTTAATGTTTTGATCCATCTCCTATACTCCCCCAAGCTGCTCTTTCTCAGGCAGTGGTGACTGTGACCTGGGTACTTTAGGACCAAATCACCTTAGAATCCTGAACCTCCTCCCATGTGAGTCAGGGATCTGTGTGGAAGACAGCACAGGACACTTTAGGACTGAGAGCCAGAGATGGATACACCACTCTCACCTCTCTCTGTCACCATCTACTCTCACACGGAAGCTGGCAAATGTGATTTTCCTGCAAGCCACCAAAGAAGAATATACAATGATAATTAGGTTCTAGAAAAGCCTCGGGTTAAGATAAAGAAGTGAAAAATATCTTATTCATGAAATTAGAGACAAAAATGCCATCTGGTAGGTAACCAGCTATGAAATAGCAAGTGAATTGAACCCAGAGGGAGAAGAAAGCCTAAACGTCACTGTGATGTATCTGCAGTCTATTTTTGTGGCAAATACACTAGACTGTCTTCCTTGACAGGCGTTCCTTTCTCTGGATGCATGTCACGGTAGCACAGAAGCTAGGAGCTAAAGCTACTTTCTTCCCAAACTCCATTGCAACAAGGATAGCAAATGGGTTTCAGGTTCTGCTAACACACTCACAGGATATTTGGGTTCAAAGCTAAATTAATGGAGAAAGCAATGGGGGGGAAAAGCCTGTAGCATTCACTTAAGTGGTCTGAACCTAGAATTTGCGTCATAATTCTGGAGCCATTGTTCTGGCAGCACTTTCTAATCCTCAGATTGTTGCTAGGGAGACTGGTTCCTAGTGCCAGCAGTTGTTATTGTGCCTCTCTGAGTCTCAGAGTAATGTAATATGTGGGCCAACAACTGGAATCCAGATTCCCCAGTTTCTGGATTGCGGCAAAGACGCCTTGGCAGACCAGTTTTGCAGTGTTGTCCTGGGAGTCATTCCTGGTTGCTCAGCCTAGAAGCCTGCTCTTTCCGCCTTTTCAGAAAGTCTGCAAAGCACTTAATTTCCCAGATTAAGTTCCTTTCTGCTTAAAATAGCTGGAGGGTTTTCTGTCTATGTACGCGAGTCACAGCTGATTTGATTACTAAGAGAAAGCTGCAGGCCACTCAACAGTGTCTTCCTGGTGGCAGGATTAACTTGTGTTAACTTTTCCAGTGAACTGGGGAGGGAAAATGAGTGGAAAGAGAGAAGCTGATAGTTGTGCCTCTAAGAAGGTGCCTAGTGGTAGACCTAGCTCTGCATCGTTATTCTCTTTGGATTTCATTGTGTTTGACTCCATTGTTACGTAAAGTGAGTCGTCATCTGGCATGCTTCACGTATGAAACGAGGCCAATGTGTTCCAAAGTGTGCGCAGGAGTTTTTGTTGACTTTGCTACAAGTATGATCAGGAGGTGGGTGCCACTGAACAGTTACCATTCTCAGGGACAAGAGGGCGTACCCTGGCACGTGGTCCCACAAAAGGAAGCACCTGAATAGGTCAGGATCAAAAGCAGCAAGGGAAAAATCTCTGACACAGCCTTCGTTGTGGTTTCTGTGGGAAAGAACATGCAAGGCGGGGTAAAGGCTTATGATTGGCTAGTTTGAATCATTTTGGTGGGCTCTGAGTTAGGTCTGTTGTTAGTTATCTGGTACCAGGTTCTGGGATGACTAGGGCAGGGAGCCTTGTAATAAAAAACAAAACAAAAAACAAAAAACAAAAAACAAAAAACAAAAAAAACAGCCACAGGAAAAAAAAAAGATGATAGATGATTGAAACCAGGCATGGTGGTGTATGCCCAAAGCCCCAGACACTTGGGAGCTGAGTTGGAAGGACAGTCTGAGCCCAGGAGTGTGAGACCAGACTCAGGGACATAGCCAATCCTGCTTCAAAAACTAAGAGAAAATAAAAAATGACCAAGGATGTGCTTTCGGAGTTGGCTGGCTTGCATTTGAAGAATGTGCTGTTTGGCAAGTGTTTGTTCCTTCTCAGAACCAGCCAGTTCTGAAATAAGTGTTCCTTAAAGGATTAGCAAAGTTCTAGATGCCAGAACATCAAGAATGCAGGAAATGAGGAGCACTGAGATGACTCAGTGGGCAGAGGTGCCTTCTGTCAAGCCCCATGACCTGAATTTGTCCCCTGGAACCCACCTGCTGGGAGGAAAGAATCAGCTCCTACAAGATGTTCTCTGTTCTCCACACATGTGCAATAGCATGCACAGGTATGCACATATACCCGTGTTCATATGCACACAGGCACACACATGCATATATGCATATGCTAAAGTGTTCAGTCCCCAGAACCCCCATCAGATGGCTCACAACTGCCTGTAACTCCACTGTCAGGGAATCCAAAGCCTTTTGGTCTCCTTAGGCACATGCAAGCACCTGGAACAAATAAACTCATAGAAGAGATAAATAATAAATAAATACATAATAAAAGAATATGATACTTATCTAACATTTTTGTTTCAACTAGAGAAAAACGGTTACAGGAATGGAAAGCACTTAAGAAGAAACAAAAATTTGGGGAATTGAGAGAAATTTCTGGAAATCAGTATGTGAATGAAGTTACAAATGCAGAAAAGGATTTGTGGGTTGTAATTCATCTGTACAGATCAAGGTAATTATTACCACAGTATTTCAGACTGTTGGTGCCATGATGCTTTAAAAACGCTCCTAGCTTTAGAGTCTGTGATGCCTACGATGAGGAGTATTAAAGTGAAAGGAACATGTATTACGTATGAATACATTATAGAACTTTTATCTTTAGGGATTATATTAAGTATACTAAAATATTTTCATTTCCAATCTGAAATACCACATTTGTTAGAAAAGAGGTGAGTGTTTGGTAACTAAACCTCCTATATACCCCCCCAACACCCCACTAAACTGACCTCAAACTCAGCCAAGGATCCTTCTCCCACCCCTCAACATTCTGAAATGAGTGGGGACCCAGCCCAGGACTTCCTGCATGTTAGACAAGCACCAGCGGAGCTCCATTCCCAGCGTCTTGTAGGCTTAGGAGTCTTGCAATTGTGGGCTTTCTAAATCTGTAAATCTTGATGGTTTCCTGCCCCCCCCAAATTTCCATAGCTTCCTGAGTCTTGTCGTTCTCCAGCTTCCCTCCCTCCAGGGGGAAATGTTTCAACCCTGAGGAAATAACTACACAGCAAGTTCTCATCCTGGTGTTGGCATCAGAGAAGAAAAGAAGTTTCTTAGGTTGGGAAAGAAGTGAGGTATTTTAGATGAACTGTACAACATAAACAGAAGTTCAGAAGTCCAAAGTATCACAATACTTCCAGAGTTTGGAGTATTAGATCTGCCTCAGTCATACAGTGTGATGCAGTGTCAGGCAGACTACCATGCTGGACAGGAAAGCAGTGTCCGCATTATGAAGACCTTCTGAAGGGACATGAAGGAGTTCAAATTCTATGCTAGTGAGGAGGAGCCACTGGAGTTTCCTGAGCTTGGGCAATGTGGGCAATCTGACTTATTTCCATGAGGGTTTTATGATGACCCTTCCATGAGGGGTATATCACAACACTTCCTGAGGGTTCTATGATGACAGTTCCATGAAGGTTCTATGATGACAGTTCCATGAAGGTTCTATGATGACGGTTCCATGAAGGTTCCATGAAGGTTCTATGATGACGGTTCCATGAAGGTTCTATGATGACGGTTCCATGAAGGTTCCATGAAGGTTATATAATGACAGTTCCATGAGGGTTCTATGATGACCCTTCCATGAGGGTTCTATGATGACACTTCCATGTTGTGTTCCCTTTGTAAGTAGGTCCAAGCATAGATATGAGTAACAAATCTGGAAACAGATTTATGGTAACTTAATGTAGCTCAGATAAGGAGCCAGTGAAGTGATGGCCAAAGAGAAGAGATAGCAATTTAAAAAGGAGGTAGAGTTGATATGACTTGATACTGAATAGACATTGTAGAGAGATTTTTGGTCTAAGTCAATTTAAGAAATATCAAAAAAAAATATCAGTTTGTTTTTCCACCTTTTGAGCATGGAGTTGGATAAAGAAGAGAAATGACATCTACTAGCTATCTGGAAAAACATTTGAATTTAACATGGAGACAGAAGAGGGAAGTCAGAGGTCAAAAGGAAGTTAACAGAACATGGCATCACAGAAACCAAAAGAGAGCATCCCAAGAACAGAGCGACAGAAGTACAAGAGAGAGAATTTTGTTGTTAGTTTTTCACATACACACACACACACACACACACACACACACACACATGCACACACACCTTTTCTTCTTGGTTATGACTACAAGAAAAGAAAATGGTTATTAGAAAGGAATGTGAAGTTATGAGGTTTTCTTTTTTAAAAAAACAAGATTTTGAGCTTTAATATGTTTATGTAAAGTGGAGAAATTCTTTGGAGAAGGGAAAGTGAGAACATTGGAGAGAGAAACAGGATAAAACCAAGGAGTGTGGAAGAAAGTGGTGGTGTGTGGGCGCAGGGTGGCAGGAAGTCAGTCCTGAGCTCACGTGCTGAGCTCAGAGTGGAAGTCTAGGAGGAAGGGATGGAGGGGAGGGGTGGAGGGGCGGGACTTCTGCGATGAATGGAGCGGGAAGAATAGGAAGTTTGGGATTCTGATTCAATAAGCTTTAAATCTTAGATGAAAAATAATTCTGGACACCGGCATCCAGGATGTGGAAGACTGTGGGTAAAGTTTCTTAGAAAGCCAAAGAAGTCTGAGATAACACACTCTGGATGTGAGCACCTGTGCAATTGGAGTGAAAGAGTTGGATCTCTTTCCTTCAGCTCAGGACTACCCCAGAGTCCCTAGACATGCCTGTTCTTTGTGTTCCTATTCCACCCAGGATGATAAGTGATTAAAGAAATGCTAAGTAGAATGTAGTTCACTTAAATTAGGATGCCAATTCCCAGGGTACCAGCATCATTCCTAGGGTACAAATATGCATTTATATAAGAGGTAAATTTCTATTTTTGCCATAGATATTCCCTTGCTTTACTAAACTAAGGGGAGCAATCTGCATTTGAAATACTCTGAATACATTCTTTTATACACTCTCTTTTTCAGCGTCCCCATGTGCTCATTGGTTAACCAGCATCTTAGCCTCTTAGCAAGAAAGTTCCCAGAAACTAAATTTCTTAAAGCCATCGTGAATAGCTGTATTGAACACTACCATGACAACTGTTTACCAACAATTTTTGTTTATAAAAATGGTCAGATAGAAGGCAAATTCATTGGAATTATAGAATGTGGAGGGATAAATCTCAAGCTAGAAGGTAATGATGTTATTTTTTAATGTTTATAAAGTAACAACTAAAAAGCTCTCCAGAGGAACAAGTATGAAAGTTTATTTCTTTGAAACAAAATTTCTATCTTAATTTTCTTCTCTTTTAAAGTTTTTAAAAATTATTTTAGCATATATGTGTTTACCTGTGTGTGTGTGTGTGTGTGTGTGTGTGTGTGTATGTGTGTGTGTCCCTGTGCCAATGTGCGTGTCTGTTGCACATGGAAGCCAGAAACAGGTGTTGCATTCCCTGGAACCGGAGTTACAGGCATTCATGGTCTGCCATGTGGGGCTGGGATCTGTCTCTCTCCAGCCCCCATTCAGTTCCCTTTTAAAATACCTCCAGATCAGGTTTCCTGTCTGCATGCTTAGAATATCATAATACATTTTGCCTAAAATTCTTAATGTGTCTGACTAAAATAACTTTTAAAATGCAAACCATCTCATTTAGCATTCAGTCCACGTCCTCAGCTCTGTTCCTTGGTCCTGGGTAGTGCCTGCCTAAGTCGGGCTGGGCTTAGTCACTGAAGACCCCAGTGAGCTTTGTGCTCACTTTCTCCTATAGTCTCTACCTTTACCTAAATTCCCCACCTTCTGTTCCAAACCCTGTTCCTAAGGTTCTCCTCATTTCCATTTATCCTACCATGTGTCCCCGGACTGATTAAATGTCTTTCTGTTTTGTGAAGCTGAAATTCTTTAGCATCATCACGCTAGATTATGCCGTTCAGTGACACTGATACTCACATCGCTGTGTTGCTGGAACCTGCATCCTTATCCACAGCTCTTACCATGTTGTATGGTGAAACTCTGGACCCATTAGACAGCAGCTTTCCATTACCCTCTCTCCCGCCCCTGGAAGCCATCAATATGCTTTCTGTCTTTATGAAGTTGATGGTTTTAGACACATCATGAGGTAGGATAATACATTTTCTTTTTTCTTTTGTGCCTGCTGTCACTCATTATCAACATTCATCCTTGGTTTCCTTTCTGCAGTCTGAACAGTGGCCCGTGTCCAACAGCCACATTGCAGGCATTCTTCCTTCTCAGTCGACACTTACATTGCTTTTGCCTTTTGATTGTTATGAATAATGCTGTGAAAATAATTTTGAAATTTTCAGTAATTTTGGAAATAAACCCAGAATTATATTGCTAGGTCATATGACTATTTTGTATTTATGTTTTGAGGAACTGGGTCATTTACTTGTACTTTAGCCATAATGTGCATGTGAGCATATATATATGTATGTATGTATGTATGTATTTTAGCGTGTGCACACAAAGAGAAATGTAAAGAATGGTTGTATTTAAAATTGAAACTGTTCGGTAAATTGCAGTATAGGATCCTCAACCTTGTTTTTTAAGCTTAACAATAATTTTTCAAACGTCTTCCTTTTATATCTGATTTAATAACTTTAAATATTATCATTCTCTCATTAAATACCTCTTAATTTATGGGCTTGTCACTTCCTTTCTGAGGGAAAGTGAGCTGATTGCCATTTTCTAATGACAATTTTTCTGTCATCCTTGTGCCATTTGTGAAAAATCTCTTTGTCTTTTCCACTTTTTAACTCCACTAGGAAGGGACCTGTGATGGTGTTGTCAACTTGATAAGTTAGACTCACCTGAGAGGTGGACTTTGGGCTGTCTAAGGGGGATTACCTTCATCATGTTAAGTAAGGTGGAGAGCCCCGTAGACTGTGGGTGGTACCCCCCTAGGCAGAGGGTACTGCAGTAGAAGTGGAGGAAGCCTGCTGAGCATGTATGTATGCCTGTATCCACTGCTCTCCCCTGACTGCAGACATAATGGACTATAACTTGGAACTGTGCACTAATAGACCCTTTCTCCCTTAATTTTCTTTTGCCAGAGTGTTTTTTATCACAGCACAAGGAAAAGAAACTAAGGCTCTACCAACGATGCTGTTGATTTCCCTCATATCAGCCCTGTAAGAGAGTTCTCATTGCCCACAGGTCTTAGAATTGTTTTGCTGCTGTGATTTTGTCAAGCTGACAAATAGACAATGATATCGTTTTGGGTTTGGCAATATTGGGAATTGAACCCGGGGCAGGGCCTTATGCACACTAGGCGAGTGTTCTACCCTCAGCTATAATGTCACTACAGAATATCCTGTCACTCTTTAAATTTGGAATACTCGTGGGATTAGCATTCTTTCATAGATGTTGGTCATTTGGTGTCTTCCCTTTGCTTTGCTCATTTTTCAGTGTGTTCTTTCAGTGGATTGCAGAAGTCTGTGAAGTTCTGTCCACTGCTTCTATGGTGTCGCACACAGGTTCCTGGCAGCTCTCCACTTCAAATTTCCTTTCTCTGAGTACATGTATTATCTGTGATTGAGCTCAACCTCCACCTCTGAGCTACACTTCCAGGCCAACACTGCTTCTTTCTTTTCTCTTGATACAGAGTCTGGCTCAAACAATCTTCCTTTTGCAGCTCAAGTAGCCAAGGCTCTAGATATGCATACCTGGGTCTAGTTTCCCTTTATTGTCAGGCAAAAATTGTATTGGTAGAGTCAAACTTACTAATCTTTTTTTTAAATTTACTAACCTTTTTAAATTATACTTATCATGCTTCCCTTTAAAAGCCATCATATATATTTTTAAGATGAAAAAGGAAAAAAATATCCCCCTATATTTTCTCGTAGTAGTTTATTTTTATTCTTGGTTAGGTCTTAAATAACATTATAATGAAGTATTACAAAGAATGGATCTAAGTTTTTTTCTGTTGCCCTAATGCCATTTACTGAAACTTCATTTCCCACTGTTTTTAAACTTACTTTTAAACTACAAAGTATGTAAAATACGAACTTTTACAATCTTAGTCGTTCTCCTTATCTTAGTCTACACATTTCTTTTGGAGGGGGGATCTCCCCAGCTGGCCCTGAACTTGTAGTCCTCCTGCTTCAGCATTCCTGGCTGCAGAAGCATAGATAGGTGCGTCCCGCCTTGCAACTTCCGTTCTTTTTGAGGCTAGATGGACAGTCAGGGTCCTTCTGTTTTGATCTGTAATAAATGCTGCTACCAAGAAAGCCAGTGTGCAGACACCTGCTGCAGTTCCTTTCTCTGTCCATCTGCCAATACCCAGAACTGCAATTGCCAGATCATACAGTAATTCATAAGTTATTTTAGGAATTGCCATACAGTTTTTTCTAGCGGTTATACCACATCACACTCTACCCAACAGCGTTCAAGGTGCCCACGTTCTCTCTGACCCTTTCAGCACTGGTTAGTTTTTGTTTTTGAAAATAACCATCCTGGTGCATGGGATGAGGTGTTTTCTGTTTCTGCTGTAATTTTTACATGCACCAATTTATTTCTGAAGTCTCTGCTGTATTTTTTCAATCCCTGTATTAATAGAACACTGAAGTTAGTGTTGTGTTTTGGTAATTTATATATTTTTTTAAAAATTCTCCTATTAACTGTCTAAATTATTTTCAGGTATATTGGTGTGTGTCTCTTTCCAATAGTTGATTATTTCTTAAATATTGAGTTTTAATCTTTATGAACTACTTAGTTTTTCGCCCTGTACCAGAGCTTTGTTTAGTTAGGGACTTTACTTTGTGCATGCCCATCTGATGCCCAGGAAATGACGGTATCTTGTCAGTTTGGTTATGACCCATATATATTCCTTGTTACTTGACTTCTTCCTTATCTTGTAAGTGTTTCTTCCCAGCCCTCAGCTACTGACTGTTCTTAGTTAGGGTTTCTGTTGCTGTGAAGAGACACATGACCACTGCAGCTCTATAAAGAAAAACATTTAATGGGCTGGCTTTACAGTTGCAGGGGTTCAGTCCATTATCAAAATAGTAGGATATGGCGGTGTGAAGGCAGATGTGGTGCTAGAGTTGAGACTCCCACATTTTGATCAGCAGGCAACAGGAAATGAACTGAGTGTCACACTGAGGGAAGCTTGAGCAAAGGAGACCGCAAGGCCCACCCCCACAGTCATGCACTTCCTCCAACAAGGCTGTCCCTCCTAATAGTGCCATTCCCTTTGTGGGCCACGACATGCTCGAAAGATCCAATTTTGATTTTCCTGGTCATCTCCATCACTTTTGTCTTCCTATTTTTACCAAGATCTTTTATTATATCCCTTCTTTGGGTGGAATTTGTGACAGTTCTCCTGCTTCAGCTTCCCAGATGCTGGGATTACAGCACAAATCACCACATCTGGCTTATTAGCCTCTTGGTATACACTTTTGACCTTATTTTACTCATTTTAAGATGAACATTTTACCTATTTCCCCTGTTAAGGATAACTTTACCCAATGTAATTCTGATAGTGTAACACTTTATCATTCAGGTTTAAATGATCTTCACTTCCACACTATTAATTTTTACATTTGGTCTATTGTGTGTGTGTATGTGTGTGGGGGTGTGTATGTGTGTATGTGTAATGGCATGCCACAGTGTGTATGTTGTGTGTATGTATGTGAATACTGTCATGACATAGTGTGATTTGTGTGTGTGTATACTGGCATGCCATAGTGTGCAGGTTGTATATGTATACTGGCATAGCATAGTGTGATTAGTGTGTATGTGTGTGTACTGGCATGCCATAGTGTTCATGGTGTGTGTGTGTGTGTGTGTGTGTGTAACAGCATGCAATATGTGCACATGGTCAGAGGATAACATTACAAGATTCATCATGTGGGTCTCAGGGATCAATCTCAGGTTGTCTGTCAGACTTGGTGACAAGCTCCTTTATCTGGTGAGCCCTCTCACCATCCCCAATTTCCATGCTAATTTTATTAAGGTCAACTTCTGTTTCATGTAGATGAGAAATTTATCTCCATTTCCCCGAGATTTTTATCCAGTTTAATGGTGGGTTTTTATCTATTGTAGAACTTGAATGGAAACTATCAGAAGTTGGTGCAATACAGACTGACTTGGAAGAAAACCCCAAAAAAGGCATTGCAGATATGATGGTGTCTTCAATTAGAAACATTTCCATTTATGACAGTGATAGCTCCAACAGTGATAATGATGCCAAGTAGAACTAGTTAATAAATAGCTTCAACGTATATGTATTGAATGCTTTATTTTCTATTGACTTTATATTCAGATAAAAAATGTATAGAACTTATTTTTATGTAAGAATTAGAGCCTACATGTCAATTGAAATTTTTTCAGGTGTTTAAGAATATTGTCTCTTGAAAATATGAACTTTTACTCCTTAGTATTTTTCTGTGACTTACTTTTTTCTGATGCCTGTTGAAGAAAACCAGCAAATACCTTAAGTCTTTTGTGTTGCATAATCACTTTCAAAAAGACCCATGGAAGAAAATAAATTTAACTTTATAAATAAAATTAATACATTTT
>NC_022027.1:32029480-32046287 GCF_000317375.1 Microtus ochrogaster | reverse complement strand
GACATGAAGGAGTTCAAATTCTATGCTAGTGAGGAGGAGCCACTGGAGTTTCCTGAGCTTGGGCAATGTGGGCAATCTGACTTATTTCCATGAGGGTTTTATGATGACCCTTCCATGAGGGGTATATCACAACACTTCCTGAGGGTTCTATGATGACAGTTCCATGAAGGTTCTATGATGACAGTTCCATGAAGGTTCTATGATGACGGTTCCATGAAGGTTCCATGAAGGTTCTATGATGACGGTTCCATGAAGGTTCTATGATGACGGTTCCATGAAGGTTCCATGAAGGTTATATAATGACAGTTCCATGAGGGTTCTATGATGACCCTTCCATGAGGGTTCTATGATGACACTTCCATGTTGTGTTCCCTTTGTAAGTAGGTCCAAGCATAGATATGAGTAACAAATCTGGAAACAGATTTATGGTAACTTAATGTAGCTCAGATAAGGAGCCAGTGAAGTGATGGCCAAAGAGAAGAGATAGCAATTTAAAAAGGAGGTAGAGTTGATATGACTTGATACTGAATAGACATTGTAGAGAGATTTTTGGTCTAAGTCAATTTAAGAAATATCAAAAAAAAATATCAGTTTGTTTTTCCACCTTTTGAGCATGGAGTTGGATAAAGAAGAGAAATGACATCTACTAGCTATCTGGAAAAACATTTGAATTTAACATGGAGACAGAAGAGGGAAGTCAGAGGTCAAAAGGAAGTTAACAGAACATGGCATCACAGAAACCAAAAGAGAGCATCCCAAGAACAGAGCGACAGAAGTACAAGAGAGAGAATTTTGTTGTTAGTTTTTCACATACACACACACACACACACACACACACACACACACATGCACACACACCTTTTCTTCTTGGTTATGACTACAAGAAAAGAAAATGGTTATTAGAAAGGAATGTGAAGTTATGAGGTTTTCTTTTTTAAAAAAACAAGATTTTGAGCTTTAATATGTTTATGTAAAGTGGAGAAATTCTTTGGAGAAGGGAAAGTGAGAACATTGGAGAGAGAAACAGGATAAAACCAAGGAGTGTGGAAGAAAGTGGTGGTGTGTGGGCGCAGGGTGGCAGGAAGTCAGTCCTGAGCTCACGTGCTGAGCTCAGAGTGGAAGTCTAGGAGGAAGGGATGGAGGGGAGGGGTGGAGGGGCGGGACTTCTGCGATGAATGGAGCGGGAAGAATAGGAAGTTTGGGATTCTGATTCAATAAGCTTTAAATCTTAGATGAAAAATAATTCTGGACACCGGCATCCAGGATGTGGAAGACTGTGGGTAAAGTTTCTTAGAAAGCCAAAGAAGTCTGAGATAACACACTCTGGATGTGAGCACCTGTGCAATTGGAGTGAAAGAGTTGGATCTCTTTCCTTCAGCTCAGGACTACCCCAGAGTCCCTAGACATGCCTGTTCTTTGTGTTCCTATTCCACCCAGGATGATAAGTGATTAAAGAAATGCTAAGTAGAATGTAGTTCACTTAAATTAGGATGCCAATTCCCAGGGTACCAGCATCATTCCTAGGGTACAAATATGCATTTATATAAGAGGTAAATTTCTATTTTTGCCATAGATATTCCCTTGCTTTACTAAACTAAGGGGAGCAATCTGCATTTGAAATACTCTGAATACATTCTTTTATACACTCTCTTTTTCAGCGTCCCCATGTGCTCATTGGTTAACCAGCATCTTAGCCTCTTAGCAAGAAAGTTCCCAGAAACTAAATTTCTTAAAGCCATCGTGAATAGCTGTATTGAACACTACCATGACAACTGTTTACCAACAATTTTTGTTTATAAAAATGGTCAGATAGAAGGCAAATTCATTGGAATTATAGAATGTGGAGGGATAAATCTCAAGCTAGAAGGTAATGATGTTATTTTTTAATGTTTATAAAGTAACAACTAAAAAGCTCTCCAGAGGAACAAGTATGAAAGTTTATTTCTTTGAAACAAAATTTCTATCTTAATTTTCTTCTCTTTTAAAGTTTTTAAAAATTATTTTAGCATATATGTGTTTACCTGTGTGTGTGTGTGTGTGTGTGTGTGTGTGTGTATGTGTGTGTGTCCCTGTGCCAATGTGCGTGTCTGTTGCACATGGAAGCCAGAAACAGGTGTTGCATTCCCTGGAACCGGAGTTACAGGCATTCATGGTCTGCCATGTGGGGCTGGGATCTGTCTCTCTCCAGCCCCCATTCAGTTCCCTTTTAAAATACCTCCAGATCAGGTTTCCTGTCTGCATGCTTAGAATATCATAATACATTTTGCCTAAAATTCTTAATGTGTCTGACTAAAATAACTTTTAAAATGCAAACCATCTCATTTAGCATTCAGTCCACGTCCTCAGCTCTGTTCCTTGGTCCTGGGTAGTGCCTGCCTAAGTCGGGCTGGGCTTAGTCACTGAAGACCCCAGTGAGCTTTGTGCTCACTTTCTCCTATAGTCTCTACCTTTACCTAAATTCCCCACCTTCTGTTCCAAACCCTGTTCCTAAGGTTCTCCTCATTTCCATTTATCCTACCATGTGTCCCCGGACTGATTAAATGTCTTTCTGTTTTGTGAAGCTGAAATTCTTTAGCATCATCACGCTAGATTATGCCGTTCAGTGACACTGATACTCACATCGCTGTGTTGCTGGAACCTGCATCCTTATCCACAGCTCTTACCATGTTGTATGGTGAAACTCTGGACCCATTAGACAGCAGCTTTCCATTACCCTCTCTCCCGCCCCTGGAAGCCATCAATATGCTTTCTGTCTTTATGAAGTTGATGGTTTTAGACACATCATGAGGTAGGATAATACATTTTCTTTTTTCTTTTGTGCCTGCTGTCACTCATTATCAACATTCATCCTTGGTTTCCTTTCTGCAGTCTGAACAGTGGCCCGTGTCCAACAGCCACATTGCAGGCATTCTTCCTTCTCAGTCGACACTTACATTGCTTTTGCCTTTTGATTGTTATGAATAATGCTGTGAAAATAATTTTGAAATTTTCAGTAATTTTGGAAATAAACCCAGAATTATATTGCTAGGTCATATGACTATTTTGTATTTATGTTTTGAGGAACTGGGTCATTTACTTGTACTTTAGCCATAATGTGCATGTGAGCATATATATATGTATGTATGTATGTATGTATTTTAGCGTGTGCACACAAAGAGAAATGTAAAGAATGGTTGTATTTAAAATTGAAACTGTTCGGTAAATTGCAGTATAGGATCCTCAACCTTGTTTTTTAAGCTTAACAATAATTTTTCAAACGTCTTCCTTTTATATCTGATTTAATAACTTTAAATATTATCATTCTCTCATTAAATACCTCTTAATTTATGGGCTTGTCACTTCCTTTCTGAGGGAAAGTGAGCTGATTGCCATTTTCTAATGACAATTTTTCTGTCATCCTTGTGCCATTTGTGAAAAATCTCTTTGTCTTTTCCACTTTTTAACTCCACTAGGAAGGGACCTGTGATGGTGTTGTCAACTTGATAAGTTAGACTCACCTGAGAGGTGGACTTTGGGCTGTCTAAGGGGGATTACCTTCATCATGTTAAGTAAGGTGGAGAGCCCCGTAGACTGTGGGTGGTACCCCCCTAGGCAGAGGGTACTGCAGTAGAAGTGGAGGAAGCCTGCTGAGCATGTATGTATGCCTGTATCCACTGCTCTCCCCTGACTGCAGACATAATGGACTATAACTTGGAACTGTGCACTAATAGACCCTTTCTCCCTTAATTTTCTTTTGCCAGAGTGTTTTTTATCACAGCACAAGGAAAAGAAACTAAGGCTCTACCAACGATGCTGTTGATTTCCCTCATATCAGCCCTGTAAGAGAGTTCTCATTGCCCACAGGTCTTAGAATTGTTTTGCTGCTGTGATTTTGTCAAGCTGACAAATAGACAATGATATCGTTTTGGGTTTGGCAATATTGGGAATTGAACCCGGGGCAGGGCCTTATGCACACTAGGCGAGTGTTCTACCCTCAGCTATAATGTCACTACAGAATATCCTGTCACTCTTTAAATTTGGAATACTCGTGGGATTAGCATTCTTTCATAGATGTTGGTCATTTGGTGTCTTCCCTTTGCTTTGCTCATTTTTCAGTGTGTTCTTTCAGTGGATTGCAGAAGTCTGTGAAGTTCTGTCCACTGCTTCTATGGTGTCGCACACAGGTTCCTGGCAGCTCTCCACTTCAAATTTCCTTTCTCTGAGTACATGTATTATCTGTGATTGAGCTCAACCTCCACCTCTGAGCTACACTTCCAGGCCAACACTGCTTCTTTCTTTTCTCTTGATACAGAGTCTGGCTCAAACAATCTTCCTTTTGCAGCTCAAGTAGCCAAGGCTCTAGATATGCATACCTGGGTCTAGTTTCCCTTTATTGTCAGGCAAAAATTGTATTGGTAGAGTCAAACTTACTAATCTTTTTTTTAAATTTACTAACCTTTTTAAATTATACTTATCATGCTTCCCTTTAAAAGCCATCATATATATTTTTAAGATGAAAAAGGAAAAAAATATCCCCCTATATTTTCTCGTAGTAGTTTATTTTTATTCTTGGTTAGGTCTTAAATAACATTATAATGAAGTATTACAAAGAATGGATCTAAGTTTTTTTCTGTTGCCCTAATGCCATTTACTGAAACTTCATTTCCCACTGTTTTTAAACTTACTTTTAAACTACAAAGTATGTAAAATACGAACTTTTACAATCTTAGTCGTTCTCCTTATCTTAGTCTACACATTTCTTTTGGAGGGGGGATCTCCCCAGCTGGCCCTGAACTTGTAGTCCTCCTGCTTCAGCATTCCTGGCTGCAGAAGCATAGATAGGTGCGTCCCGCCTTGCAACTTCCGTTCTTTTTGAGGCTAGATGGACAGTCAGGGTCCTTCTGTTTTGATCTGTAATAAATGCTGCTACCAAGAAAGCCAGTGTGCAGACACCTGCTGCAGTTCCTTTCTCTGTCCATCTGCCAATACCCAGAACTGCAATTGCCAGATCATACAGTAATTCATAAGTTATTTTAGGAATTGCCATACAGTTTTTTCTAGCGGTTATACCACATCACACTCTACCCAACAGCGTTCAAGGTGCCCACGTTCTCTCTGACCCTTTCAGCACTGGTTAGTTTTTGTTTTTGAAAATAACCATCCTGGTGCATGGGATGAGGTGTTTTCTGTTTCTGCTGTAATTTTTACATGCACCAATTTATTTCTGAAGTCTCTGCTGTATTTTTTCAATCCCTGTATTAATAGAACACTGAAGTTAGTGTTGTGTTTTGGTAATTTATATATTTTTTTAAAAATTCTCCTATTAACTGTCTAAATTATTTTCAGGTATATTGGTGTGTGTCTCTTTCCAATAGTTGATTATTTCTTAAATATTGAGTTTTAATCTTTATGAACTACTTAGTTTTTCGCCCTGTACCAGAGCTTTGTTTAGTTAGGGACTTTACTTTGTGCATGCCCATCTGATGCCCAGGAAATGACGGTATCTTGTCAGTTTGGTTATGACCCATATATATTCCTTGTTACTTGACTTCTTCCTTATCTTGTAAGTGTTTCTTCCCAGCCCTCAGCTACTGACTGTTCTTAGTTAGGGTTTCTGTTGCTGTGAAGAGACACATGACCACTGCAGCTCTATAAAGAAAAACATTTAATGGGCTGGCTTTACAGTTGCAGGGGTTCAGTCCATTATCAAAATAGTAGGATATGGCGGTGTGAAGGCAGATGTGGTGCTAGAGTTGAGACTCCCACATTTTGATCAGCAGGCAACAGGAAATGAACTGAGTGTCACACTGAGGGAAGCTTGAGCAAAGGAGACCGCAAGGCCCACCCCCACAGTCATGCACTTCCTCCAACAAGGCTGTCCCTCCTAATAGTGCCATTCCCTTTGTGGGCCACGACATGCTCGAAAGATCCAATTTTGATTTTCCTGGTCATCTCCATCACTTTTGTCTTCCTATTTTTACCAAGATCTTTTATTATATCCCTTCTTTGGGTGGAATTTGTGACAGTTCTCCTGCTTCAGCTTCCCAGATGCTGGGATTACAGCACAAATCACCACATCTGGCTTATTAGCCTCTTGGTATACACTTTTGACCTTATTTTACTCATTTTAAGATGAACATTTTACCTATTTCCCCTGTTAAGGATAACTTTACCCAATGTAATTCTGATAGTGTAACACTTTATCATTCAGGTTTAAATGATCTTCACTTCCACACTATTAATTTTTACATTTGGTCTATTGTGTGTGTGTATGTGTGTGGGGGTGTGTATGTGTGTATGTGTAATGGCATGCCACAGTGTGTATGTTGTGTGTATGTATGTGAATACTGTCATGACATAGTGTGATTTGTGTGTGTGTATACTGGCATGCCATAGTGTGCAGGTTGTATATGTATACTGGCATAGCATAGTGTGATTAGTGTGTATGTGTGTGTACTGGCATGCCATAGTGTTCATGGTGTGTGTGTGTGTGTGTGTGTGTGTAACAGCATGCAATATGTGCACATGGTCAGAGGATAACATTACAAGATTCATCATGTGGGTCTCAGGGATCAATCTCAGGTTGTCTGTCAGACTTGGTGACAAGCTCCTTTATCTGGTGAGCCCTCTCACCATCCCCAATTTCCATGCTAATTTTATTAAGGTCAACTTCTGTTTCATGTAGATGAGAAATTTATCTCCATTTCCCCGAGATTTTTATCCAGTTTAATGGTGGGTTTTTATCTATTGTAGAACTTGAATGGAAACTATCAGAAGTTGGTGCAATACAGACTGACTTGGAAGAAAACCCCAAAAAAGGCATTGCAGATATGATGGTGTCTTCAATTAGAAACATTTCCATTTATGACAGTGATAGCTCCAACAGTGATAATGATGCCAAGTAGAACTAGTTAATAAATAGCTTCAACGTATATGTATTGAATGCTTTATTTTCTATTGACTTTATATTCAGATAAAAAATGTATAGAACTTATTTTTATGTAAGAATTAGAGCCTACATGTCAATTGAAATTTTTTCAGGTGTTTAAGAATATTGTCTCTTGAAAATATGAACTTTTACTCCTTAGTATTTTTCTGTGACTTACTTTTTTCTGATGCCTGTTGAAGAAAACCAGCAAATACCTTAAGTCTTTTGTGTTGCATAATCACTTTCAAAAAGACCCATGGAAGAAAATAAATTTAACTTTATAAATAAAATTAATACATTTTGTATGTATGCATCCATGTATGTATAGATGTACATGCCTATGAATGTGCATGTGGAGGTCAGAGGTTGATTTGAGTATCTTCCTTAATGGTTCTCCTCCTTAATTTCTGTGATAGGGGCCCTCATAGCAAAGCAGGACTGGCTGAGCAAGGAGCGCACCCTTGTCCTCATCCTTGGGTCCTTGCATTCTGCTTCCCAATACTGCATTGCTTTAATGTGGGTACTGAGGACCCGGACAAGGTTCACGTTTGAAGTTTACCTGGGAGCCACCTCTACAGACTTCTAAGTTGGTACATTTTAGAGTCTATTTTCTAGGAAAATCTTATCAAAGAAATGGCTGCCTAGTTATAGCCATTTAATTCCCTAACTCCTTAAGAAATGGATGATTAGTTCTTGTTCAGGATACCTCAATCTTGGGATGAAAGGAAGTGCCTTACTATCATAGAGTCCAGTGCAGCTCTTGCCCTAGCCGATGCACGTAAGCATGAGCATCAGTTCTCCTTCCATGGAATCACGTCTAAAGCATCGCCACAATGTCGTCTTTTCCTTTCCAATTTTATTTGTTTTTATCTCTGTTGGTGTTTTGCCTGCACGTTACTCTGCACATCAACCATGCCTGGTGCTCTGGAATTGGACTTACAGTGAGCTGCCATGTTGGTGATGAAAACTGAACCCAGGTCCTTTGAAAGAGCAGCCAGTAATCTTAACCACTAACTATTCCTCTATCCCTCTTTCTTTTTTTAATAAAAAAATAGTAGCTGTTCATCTCTTTTTTTAGTGTTGAAATTAACAGTTAAAATTAGCTAAAATAAAAGGTAAACTTTTTGCATGCAAAACCTAAGGTTCATGTTGATTTTTTTTTTTACCACTGAATTTACCACTCCATTGCATAAATGTACCACATTTTATTTATCCATTCTTCAGTTGAGGGGCATTTAGGTTGTTTATAGGTTCTGGCTGTTAGAAATAATGTTGCTATGAACATAGTTGAACAAATCTCCTTGTAGTATGATTGAGCATCTTTTGGCTGTATATCCAAGAGTGGTGTTGCTGGTCCTGAGGTAGGTTGATTCCCAATTTTCTATGAAACCACCATACTGATTTTCATAGTGGTTATACAAGTTTGCATTCCCACCAGCAATGAAGGAGTGTTCCCTTACTACACATCCTCTACAGCATAAGCTATTATTGGTGTTTTTGATCTTAGCCATTTTGACTGGTATAAGATGAGTCATTTTGATTTGCATTCCTGATGGCTAAGGATGTTGAACATTTCCTTAAGTGTCTTTCAACCATTTGAGCTTCTTCCATTGAGAATTCTCTGTTTAGATCTATACCCCATTTTTAAATTGGATTATTTGGAATTTTGATGTCTAATTTCTTGAGTTCTTTATATATTTTGGAGATTAGTCCTTTGTCTGATGTGGGGTTGGTGAAGATCTTTTCTCATTCAGTAGGCTGCCTTTTTGTCTTACTGACTGTGTCCTTTGCTTTACAGAAGCTTCTCAGTTTCAGGAGGTCTCATTTATTTATTTTTACTCTGAGTGTCTGTGCTATTGGTGTTATATATAGGAAGTGGTCTCCTGTGCCCATGCATTGTGGGCTACTTCCCACTTTGTCTTTTATCAGGTCCAGAAATTTGCATGCAAATGGATGAAACTAGAAAAAAAAAACATCTTAAGTGAGGTAACCCAGACCCAGAAAGATGAACATGGTATGTACTCATTCATAAGTGGATACTAGCTGAAAAGCAAAGGATTCTGAGCCTATAGTCCACGACTCTAGAGAAGCTAAGTAACAAGATGAACCCTAAGAGAAAAATATATAGATCCGTCTGGGAAGGGGAAATAGACAAGATCTCCTGACAAAATTGGGAGCATGGGGGTAGGAGAAGAAGGGGGCAGAAAGGGAGGAAGAAGGGAGAAGGGGGGAGGAGAACTTGAAGGATTGAGATAGTCGAGATGGGGGAAGGACAGAGATAGAAAGCAAGGAAAGAGATATTTTGATTGAGGGAGACATTATGGGACTAGCAAGAAACCTGGCTCTAGAGAAATTCCCAGGAATCCACAAGGATGACCCCAGCTAAGACCCTAAGCAATAGTGGAGAAGGTGCCCGAACTGGCCTTGCCCTGTAGTCAGACTGATGACTACCTTAAATGTCACCACAGAACCTTCATCCAGCAACTGATAGAAACAGAGACAGAGACCCACAGAAGAGCACTGGGCTGAGCTCCCAAAGTCCAGTTAAAGTATGAGAGGAGTGAGAATATGAGCAAAGAGGTCAAGATTATGATGGGTACACCCACTAAAACAGTCTACCTGAGCTAATGGGAGCTCACCAACTCCAACCAGACAGGAAGGAACCAGCATAGGACCAAACTAGACCCTCTGAATGTGGGTGACAGGTGTATGGCTGGGGCAGACTGACAGTGGCACCAGGATTTATCCATACTGTTTGTACTGGCTTTTTGGGAACCTTTTCTCTTTGCATGGATACCTTGCTCAGTCTAGATATAGTAAGGAGGGTCTTGGATCTTCCCCAAAGCAATGTGCCTTACCCTCTCTGAGGAGTGGATGGGGGTGGGGGAGGAAGGGGGAGGGGATGGAAGGAGGGGAAAGAATGGAAACTGAAATTGAGACAGTTTGTTTCCTTTTTTAATAAAATAAAATAATAAAAAGATAAAAATTTTCCTTCTTAACTCTGATCCATCCAGTAATAAGGATTTTTACACAGACACAGTTCTGAAGACTAACATTTGTAATATACTAGAGCAGGACAATTGTGTGTGATTCCAGCGTCTCCCTTCCACAAGATGTACACACACATTCTTCTAGCAGAGACTCATGCTTATGATATTACAAGCCCCTACCATGTCATAAACACCTTTGTCTTCTCAGTAGCATATAGGTATTTGTCAGTCTGTGAGAAAACTGATATGTCATATTCTTCACTATACTGAATGATTTGATAGGGCAGGAACTTGACAGTTTTTAATTACCCAATACTCAATAATTGTGACTTTATTTTTAACTATCCCTGACAACTGTGTGCTATTGAAATCTGCTCCTCTACTTAGAGAGTCTTATTCAACTTTCCTCCTGTTGTTATGGGCATTTCCAAAAAACTTGTTAGAAGTATATGATCTCTGGCCCTATTCAAACTAACTGGGCTGAATTTTGACTTTCATGAGATGCCTAGGTGATTGGCATGTGCATTGGAATTCCAGGGGCACTATGCAGCAAGCCCCTTAAAGCTTGAGTGCGGTAACCTCTCCCCACACTGGGATATTAGATCATCCAAGTTGAAACTCCAGCTTCAGTTCCAAGTCAGAACTGTATTCAGGAACCCTGAAGATGGAGGAGGTTGCTTTAAGATAGGATCTAGCTATGTAGCCAAGACTGTCTCAAATGGGGTTGTGTTTTAGCCTGTTTTTTCCTTCTCTCCCTTTGTCTATCTCCAAGAACTTAAAATCCACATTGCACCCAAATACTTGTTCTTTAATGTTGACCTCTAGAAACTGGGTCAACCTTTTATGGCACGGTCTCATGCTCAGTGTAGACACGGATCAGGGTTAGCCCCATTCCGCTGATCTCTTAGTACTGTTCCCCCCTCACCCCCAGAAGTATTCCTAGGCTTCTTGCTGTTAGAACTTTCTTTTTCTGTAGGTGTCAAAATGGTTCAAGCCCAGCAGTCAAATCACGAGAAATATCATACCCTGGCCTTATCAAATGGTGGGGATGTATGCTTTGATTTAGTTCAGCCCATCTCTGGTCAGTGGTTTCAAGTCTCTTTCTTCCTGTTTGGTAAGTATTGATAATATTGATAAATCTCCCTTTAAACTCTCAACATTTAGAGACACCTTCAATTTGACACTATTAAAGCCTTTAGTCACTTAACATGGAAGGAAAAGGGGAGTAAAGAAAAAGACAGCACTCAGTAGGAACTCAAGGAGATGTGGCTTCAGGGGTAGACATGGATACAGAGGTAAAGAACACAAGTCTGAGGGCAGCCTGGGCTACAAACATTATTGAGACTTGTCTTAATAAGAGCCAATAGCTGGAGATGGAGCTGAGGGGTAGAGTGCCTTGATCCTTAGGGCAAGCACATGCATGCACGCACACGCACACGCACACGCACACATACGAAGGCACAGGAGGAAGAGGAGGCAGCCACTGCAGCAACGTGGCTTCAGTGAATGATGCTCTCGGTTTTTTTTTTTTGTTTGTTTGTTTGTTTTTTCGAGGCAGGGTTTCTCTGGAGCCTGTCCTGTAACTAGCTCTTGTAGACTAGGCTGGCCTCAAACTCACAGAGATCTGTCTGCCTTCTGAGTGCTGGGATTAAAGGCATGCACCACCACTGCCTGGCGGGTACTCCTCTTTTTAAGTGCTGTGCGTGGGTGTGAAATTAGAGATGGCCATGAAAGATCCACTTTCCACTACTTTTGACCATAGCTGAAGGGGCAGGTTTCGAGCATCAGATACTGGTAGTTATTTAGGGGATGAGATACTAGACGCTCTGTTCCCTCCTTTGGACTTCACTTAGCATCATAAACTGGTGGCAGCATCCTGTTCCTGTGTGACACCTGATACATAGGTGGTAGCTTTCTTGTCACTGTCACGTCTTCTTACAGACAGTAACTCATCTAATCCTGTGTTGAATGCTCCTACCCAGGTGCCTTGCCCATTTACAGTGTCACACATTCTTATACAGGTGGTAACTTTATTATATATAGTCTCATGTTCTTATACAGATAATTCTATAAGAGTGTTCCACATTCTCCAGGATTCTCAAATACTAGGACAACAGTACTAGTCACATGATCTTCCCCAGTGAATTCCAGTTTATCCCTGCTTTGCACTTCTATATACATATCTAGAGCTACTTCTTGACAATCTGCCTCCAATCATAGTCTATTGGATATAAAAATCTAGCATCTCTAATCTCATTCACTCAATTCACTTCAGATATTGAAATAAATGATACAGATAAAGCATGTGGTCCCTTTCCTCTTGAAGTGTAGGGGAGATGGTTAGTAAGACATTGAACATTAAACAAATACATGTGCTACTAGGAAGTGTTACGGGAGAAAGAATAAGCCGAGAAGTGGTGGGCACTGTGCAGGTGGAAGAAGAGTAGGGATCCTTTAAAATACCAAGCTCTTTCGACACATGAAAGTGGAGGAGGCAGGCTTAAGAATAGGCACAGCAGAAAGCAGGCAAGTCAAAGCCTGAAAGTGGGTGGTGATTAGCGAGGAATTGAAAAGATGTTTCTGGAATGTCACGAGAGCAAATGGTAGGCCATGATGTTGGAGGGCAGGCATGGGGCAGATCAAATAGGGGATGGTGGCCATGGTTAAGCATTCGGATGAACTGCAAATAGTTGTTTTAGAAGGAATACAATGTAATTTCTCTCACTTTTTTTTTTAAAGACAGGGTCCTGCTAGGTAGCCTAGGCTAACCTTGAACTCACCATTCTTCTGTCTTGGTGTCCCTGGTGCTAGGATTACAAGTATGTACCACTACTAACCACTCACAATTTCAAAAGAATGTTTCTGTTTGTGGGGCATACTCGAGACACCCAAGAAAAGACATCAAGTAGGTAACTGGACATGTGTATGAAAACTGATGAACTGGAAGCTGCAGTCAAAATGCGTGAGTCAATGGAACCCTTCCTTGGGCTCTAGTGGCAGACTGTAAAGATGGACAGTAACCATTCTCATCACCTAAAGCCACAATTCTCCAGAATTCCTATCCTTGTATTTTATGGGTAATACTCGGAAGCTCGGGGGAATTACTTGACTCTGTGTCCCTTCAGCTTAAGGAGAATTAATAACATTTTAAGTCTATATTATTGACTCTGAGTTCTATAATAC
Organism: Microtus ochrogaster; assembly: GCF_000317375.1. NCBI lineage: Eukaryota > Metazoa > Chordata > Mammalia > Rodentia > Cricetidae > Microtus > Microtus ochrogaster. Next base: position 32,033,207 of record NC_022027.1, on the reverse strand, counting down.
CACAGATATTGCTGAAATCCCCTCTATTTTAAAAGGACTAGAAAGATCCCAAGTCATAGAGCCATGAATATTTAAAAACTGTACAATATTCTTTTGTATGCCTGAAGCTTCCAACTCATCTAAAAGTATGGCGCACTGATGTGGGAATGATTTCTTATTAATAAAGAAACTGCCTAGGCCCATTTCATAGGCCAACCCTTAGGTAGGCGGAGAAAACAGAACAGGATGCTGGGAGAAAGAAGTTGAGTCAGGGAGTCGCCATGGTTCCCGCACTCCAAGCAGATGCAGGTTAAGATCATTCCTGGTAAGCCAGCTTGTGGGCTGCATAGATTAATAGAAATGGGTTAGATTAATATGTAAGAGCTAGCCAATAAGAGGCTGAAACTATTGGGGCCAGGCAGTGTTTAAAAGAATACAGTTTCCGTGTAATTATTTCGGGACATAAGCTAAACTAGCCATGTGGGCGGCCGGCTGCCAGGGAGGGAAGCAGCCCTGCTGCTCTTAATTCAACAGCGCACTAGTTGTGTCTATGGCAGATTGAACGATATTATAAGAGGAAGACGCTACTTTGTGACTAGTGAGACATAGAGGGATAGCCAAAGAATCTGACCAAAGACAGCTGAAATCATGGAAGGAAACTAATTTTTAAAATAGCCAAATAATATCCCTTCGAGTTCAATAGCAGCACACATCCATTGGCTGAAACCCAGCTCCTTCACTGGACTTAAGGCCCATTTAGCAAGAAGAAAATAAGGCCTGGTATTGGAAACCTAGCCAAAGACTTGGTGCTAGTGAAATTGTGAAACTTGATGGAGAACCTACAATGTCCACATTACCAATCCAGCAAGAGTCCTAACTACATACTAAATATTAATCATTATACCCACAGATAAGTATAGGTTTCATCCTTTGTCAAACTTTTTTATGCAACAAATAGAGACTATTACAGAAAACCACAACAGATCAAAATGCAAGAACGAGTAACTGTATGGTACTTAGCCCCAACTGACACATCTACAACACAGTTCTGTACCTAGGGCTCGGGGGTCACAGTGGAAGAGGAGGCAGAAAGATTATAAGAGACAGAGGAACAGGAAGTTTGCCGTGAGATTGTATTTCCTAGAAATGTCAGAGAAGCTATATCTACAAAGTCTCAACAGTGTAGCCTCTGAAACAAGACCTGAGCAAGAAAGACATCAATAGAGATGCTAACATGGAAGGGGTAAATCTCATGGGGCCTCAACCCTTGTGTAGGCCACTAAGGAATGCTGAAATCGGGGAAACACAGTTCTCCCCAGAGATGAGCCCCTAAATTGGTTATTCAATATCAAGTGCCCAGCCCTGAAATCATAGCCGTACAGGTAGCATCATACAAGCTAAGCAGGCTGTATTTATATATTTAGGAATACACACACACACAATTAGAGAAACAGAGGCCATGAGTTTGAGAGAGAGCAAGGTGGCATACATGGGAAGGACTGGAGGGAGGAAAGGGAAGCGGGGAGATGGTGCAATTAAATTTCAATTTCAAAAACATTTAAAGTGGCCAATACTTGACATGGAATTTACTAGAAGGTAGTGTTAATGCACAGCTGTCTCAACTGTCCTATGTGCTGAGACTATTATCCTCATTTTACAGATGAAGAAGAGCTTTATATGGAAACATTTTAAATGGCAGCAAGGCACAGGGGAGTTTACCGAACACCTAACTAACACATGGGGTTAAAATTGGGAGCCTTGATTTAGTATTTATGAAAACTATGAGGCCAAAATTTTTGTTTGACGGAAACATAGAATGTTCAAGTTGGGGAGACAAAGCTTTTCTTCCTCCCTTGGAGAGAAGTTGTAAAATGAACCGTGGAAATATTCAAACAGTGGCAGAGGACTGAGGAGAAAATCAAGGGATTATCAACAGGTCTTGGTAAATAATTAAACCCAAAATGTGAGAGGGAGGAGCCAGAGGTGACTAGGAGGACAATGAAATCATTTCAAGGGCAAAGGTCATGTGAAGATATATGTACTAGAGAATATGGAATATAAAATGGGACTGTCTCTAGACTAAAACGGAAGCATTGAGCCTAGGGAAAGCCCTCGGACTCTGGTCTGGCTGCAGCCTACTTCAACAGCATTCTGACCTTACTTCCTTTCACTACCGACGAGTGGTCAAGACACTAACTTGGACAGGGCAGAAAATCTCATTGGTTTCAGCAATAAAACACACGCATTCGGGAATTTATTACTTCACTGAAATTTCCAGAGGAATCTAGCCCCCACTGACGGGCATCAAGCATCTAGGCTACATCTCCATCTTTGACTCTGCCTTTTTGTTTGTTTTTGTTTTTTCCTTCCTTTTTCATTAGTCACACAGGAAAAGGCTTTATTCTTCCAGATCCAAATCCACTGGAAACCAGTCTTCTGGGTAGTAACTGTCAGGCTGAAAGAGAACTCAGACAAGGTTTCCTCCTCTGCAGCGTTCTGCCTGGCCCGCAGGGACTGAGTGGAGAATGGGTAAGTTGTTTAGAGGAAACGAACCAGAGCAGCACATGGCCTTCAGAACAGCAGAAATGTGCAGTAAGGGTTTTTTCGATGGCGAAAGGAACAAAGCACCCATCAAGGGAAAATTCTCCGGACAGGCTCTGGCTATGCAGCCCAGATTAGCCAGAAATTTGAGTATTCTCCTACCTCAGCGTTCACACTGCTGGGAGAATTGGCAGCTAAATTCTCCTGGTTTGAAGTTCTTTTATTCTGAGCATACACCAAGAATTTAATTCTTACTGAGGTGGACATACCTTGAAGAGAGATTTGGAAACTAAAGAGTACAGATTTATTTATTGCCTTCTGTTTCATGCCCAAAATGATTTTTTTAAAAAAGAAATTAGTAAGAATTAGGGCTCTAAAGGCTTCTTTTCCAATAATTCGGATGCAGTGGCCACGAAATAAGTGTAATCTGGGGGTCCTGGTTCATCTCTGGAGCCATCCTCAGATTTTATAGTGTTCTCTTGCCATTTTATAAAATGAGCAAACACATTCCGACCTTTTGCAGCCAAGGTCAATTGTGTCGCCCAAGTCCACGTCCGGGGAGCAGCTGAAAACCGAGTCCCCGCAGCCCACGCACCTCCAGGAGAGGAAGCCGACCTCTTAGAAGTCGGGTTGGAGAATTTTCACTTGGCATCAGCTAAGCTCTTTGCTTTTCCAGGGACAGAGGTCCCTGTTGGGCCAGCGGCTCCCAGAGGCAGGGAGCCGCTCCCGGGGAACCGAGAGCCACCCAAACCGCTGCCGGCGGCCGCACCCTCCGTCAGGCCCCGCCTCCCGGCCCGCGCGGGACAGGGGACCCCGGGGCATCCCCGCTTCCCTCTGCGGCCGCAGAGCAAGCAGACGCCGGCCGGCAGGAGTCGGGGTTTCCTCGGGCGCCCGGGATCCTCGGGAGCAGCGCGACGCAGCGCGGCTCGGGGCTGCCTAACGGGGAAAGTCGCATGCGCGCCCGGGCGCGCTGGGGAAGGCGGCCGCGAGGGGAGGGGCGAGTGCAGAGCTCGGCCGGCCGCGGAGCCCCGCGTCCACGACGCATGCGCCGGGAGGGAGCACAATCACGGACTCGGCTGGCGGCTACCGGCTGGGGAGAGGAAAGCCCGGACGGCGAGAAGGAAATCTGGCCGCCGCCGCGCGCGCGCTCCCGGTAGGTGCGCCCCACAGGGTGGGCCCCGGGTCGCACGCGCGGCGGGCGGGCGGG
>NC_022027.1:32019496-32028984 GCF_000317375.1 Microtus ochrogaster | reverse complement strand
GGGGGGTGGGGGACGCCGGGGCGGCCGCGCGCTGGAGGCTGGGCGCGGTGACAGGCCGACTCGGCCGCCCAGAGGGCTCGCGCCCGGGACCCGCTAGGCCTTGTGACCCACTTTATTCCTGTCACCACTCGGGCACGTTTGGAGCGGCGCCCAATGGGGCGATGGGGCGGCCAGCTCCTCCGCCGAGCCCCCGCCCTCGCGGCGGCCGGCAAGCGCTGCGCTCCGCGGTCCGAGCGGCCGCCGCTGCCGCCCGGGGCTGGTTCCGTTAGTGGTCCTGGTTCCGGGGCTTGGTCGGCGGGCTGCTTCCGACCCGCCGCTCTCCGCTGGCGGAGCTGACTATCCCGGCCGTGGTCCTGGCTCGAATCCTACGGAGCGCCACGAAGTTTATATTCCCGTGGGTGTTCTCTGCCGCCGTCCAAGTCCCGGGTAATAAGTCCTGAAAGATGAAGAGCTTTGGCCTCCGACCTGGCAGATGATAGATCGGGTGGTGGATGTTTGCTATTAGAATGCCGTACCCCCACCACCTGAAAGGCTTTCTTGACACTTTTAAGAAGACGACAACAAACCCCGGTGTTTTCTTTTCCAGTGAAAGAACAGCACAAGAAGAAACTTTTAAAGGCATTGTTGATTTGACTACGGCATCGATCCCCGAAATCACAGGAAAGGTAATTTCGCTCGATTGCATTGTTACAGCTTTAAAAGAGATGAGGGAAGAAAAGTTGTAGAACATCCATTTTCATAGCTGATTGAAAAGAAATTCTTAAGAGGCTATAACTTAATGAGTTGCTGTCTCTAAGTCATGTGCCCCAGAACAGTTCAAATCTTGTTTGTTTTAAAATCTTAGGGGAAAGAAACCTTATGTGCCAAGAGTTTACTGCCTAGAGTGACATTGGCTAGTTTGCCATGATCACCTATGAAAAAAGAACGAAGCAAAACTTAGGCATAAAGTTAAAAAAGCAAGAAGTAGAATGGTATGAACTGTGTGTTGTTTTCTGTGTTAAGGGAGCATGCAATAACTATAAGGTTTGTATTGCTCTTCTGTATAAGGAAGTCCTAAAATAATACTAGAAAACCAATAATTTTGGGAAAGGGAGAAGTGGTCTAAAGAGGAAAGGGTGGAAGATGAAATGTTTTATGTGTTGTCTATAGTATTTTTTGTTTTATGGATTCATAAACAGCAAAAATTACTTAAAATACTTTATATGCTGTTGGCTTCCTATTTTGTAGGGAATTTTGATTATTTTCAATATTTTTCTTAATACTTGAAAGAATAACCTGAAGAGAAGATTAGGATGAATTTGCCGGCTCTTTCCACTTTAAGAAGGCGAAGTCACATGACTTAAACCACAAAGGTTGTTCTTTTTCCTTGCTGTCACTTAGTGGTAACTGCATCTGGTGTCACAGTTGGATCATGCTCCTTTGATAGGGTAGTGGCTCCCTTTTATTTTTTCAGGAACTGTAGTTTATATATTTTTTTCCTTTTGTCCATCCCTACCTCGGAAGTTTGAACACTGTATTTTCAATGCTAATAGACTAGATTGTTTAGCTTAATGTGCTGTTCTGATGGGCAGCCATTATTTCCTTTAAGGAGGTCAGACATGAAACCCAGTGAAGTGGGGGGGGGGAGATTATTTCGTATGGAAAATAAAATTCAGAAGCATACATAAGAAAGTAAGCATTTTTATGATTACAGGTTGTGTAAATATACATTGTACTCTTTTCAACAGGGTTAAGGTGGAAAGGGTCTTGTGAGAGTGGGTACAGTTTTAGGAGGGGAATACTCAGATGAAATGTTTTATGTGTTGTCTATAGTACAATAGTACTGGGTAGAAGCTAGTTGCTATAGAGATTTTCGTTAATAGTAGTAGTATTTTTATTTTCTAGGCTAGAATATCTGTGTTGCTTCTGTTTGTTGCTGGTCGTCACTCTAGTGCACATGGTATTTGTATTTCATTTGCACTTCACGGGTGTCCACCTTTCCAGTCTTGTAAGCCAGTAAATCACGGAAGTGAGGCTGTCTGCCGTGGTTGTTGTTGAGACAGGCTCTCCAGCTGTCCTGGAACTTACCCTGTACTCTCGACTGGCCTTGAACTCATAATAATCCTCCTGCTTCAGCTTCCTGAGTACTAGGATTACAGGTGTGTGCCGCCACACTGGGTATACCTTTCTACTTTTACCTCCTAACTTTCTCCAGAATTAACAATTGGATGTGTAGCTTTCTCCATCTTCTTCTGTGAATTATAAGTATGTTCATTTTAGCCTTAAAAGCTGAATTATTGAGTTTTATGTAGCTTTTTGTCGGGATGTTGGGGAGTCTTAGTATGAAGTCCAGATTTGTCTGGAGGTACAGAATCTCCTGCCTTATTGAGCCTTAACGTTGGGGTTATGCTTGGCCAGTTATTGAGTTCTTGAATGATTGTTCTGCCAGTTTGTCTCAACTGTACCCCACTCCCCAGGATAGAAATGATTAGAATATGTCATAGAGTTTCAACATCTGATATAAACCTTAGGATATAACCCCTTACACTCCCCACTCCCCAATGTTTGAAGGGAGTTCAGACTGGTGTGAATTCGGCACAGAGACTTAAGTTTTAACATTTGCTATAGCACTCTTAGGGGCCCAATTATAGGATCTCAAGTTTGGGTCCTCGAGGGTGAATAGGTATCTCAGCCTCTATCTAGTTAAGAAAGGAGAGAAAAGCAAACCAGAAAGCTCAGACTCTTCTTCACGCAAAGGAGTCAGCTTCAACCATACAGCAGGTGTCTCTGCGGTGGTGCTGTTTATCTGTGTACATGACTTAGTTTAGCTTTCCCTCTGGAGAGAGCCTTTTGCTGTTTTATTTGATCATTATAAACTAATTATATATTGATTTCAAGGTTGTTAGAAATATGAAACTAAGAACTATACTTAGTGAACTGCTGTCCATTATCTAACACGTCGGGCAGGTTTTGCTAATAATAAAAGAAAGTTTTTTCCTTTCTTACTCTTTCCCCAGAGCACAGCATTAAATGCTTCCTCTCCTTATTTTTACTTATGCTTCTATATCAGGTAAACAATTTATTTGTTCTGAATTTTTTTAATAAAACATTGTAGGGAACACATTATCTTTAAGTTTCACATTTCATAGCACAACCATCTTTGTGACTATTCCTTTAGAATATCTGCAGACGTTGCAGCATCTTTTTTGATGTAGATCCCTTGTAGACAGTACATCAACTGTATTTTCTCCCTTTCTGACCATTAAATTGTTGGTAGAGTTGAACGAATTATCAACTCAACACCCTTAAGTGTAAGAACAATTTAATCCTTACTAATTGGCTTAATTACATAATGGCATTTATAGATTTCTTTAAAACCATTTTTAATATCCCTGATATATGTAATTCCCATAAATTAAGTGGATAAAGAAGTTCTGTTTTCTCCATGCTTTACTCTGCAAATATTAAATTACCTAAACAATTTATCCTCACAGTTTTAATTCTGAGTTATCATGCTAGTTGTATAATTCACGAAGAAATACTTTGTCTTATTATTTTAAGTCTGTCCTGTCACTCTACAAAAAGAAATCATTTATAGAGTGTACATTTTTATTGTTTTGATTTTTTTAAAAGGACTATTTATTTAAAAATTTTATTTTATGTGTTTGGATGTTTTGTCTACATGTATGTCTGTGCACCATGTCAGTGTGGGCTCTCTTGGGAGCTAGAAGAGTGTCGGGTCCCCTGAGAACTGGAGTTAGAGATGCTTGTGAGCTGCCATGTGGATGCTGGGAATTGACCCCCACTCCTCTGGAAGAGCAGCCAGTGCTCTTAACCAGTGACCCATCTTTCCATACCCTAATGGATTTAATTTTTTTTAAATGCTCTGTATTTTAAATATTTATTTTTTTTGGTAAAATCTCTTTTATTTATATGGTGAGTGCTAGAATCAAAAATGGACCCCTGGGTTCAGCAAATACTCTGCTTCTTAAAAGAGCCCATGTTTAATTGAATATCTTTTAATTTTTAATTTTCATTATAAGTAGTAGAAAATAAGACCTCAAATTGATTCCCTTTTTGTTTTTGTTGGTGTTCGGATTTGAGACAGAGTCTTGCTGTGTAGCCCAGGCTTGTCTTGTCCTCTGAATCAATCCTTCTGCTCTGACTTCTTTAGTACTGGGATATGCCATACTTAACTTGAAAGGTTTTTGTATTTAGGAAACGAGGCACAAATAAAGTTGTAATTGTAACCTAAGCCACGTGCCTAGCTAAGAGTTTATTATTTGTATTGAAATAGAACTTATGTTCAGTAGTTAACTTAACTTTCTTAATTTTCAGCCTTTGGTTATAAATGCAGCACATCCCTGTATGGAAATTTGGAAAACATAGAAACCACAACAAAAAGCATAGTTTTAAGAATTTAAAATACTACTGAAAATCCTATCACCCAGAGGAGCCATTGTTATTTTTCTGTTACCTTCTCCTCCTCTGTGCTTAAGCCTTGTGTGAGTTTCTTATGCACACTCACAGACCCATGGCTGTATAGAGGACACCGCCCACTCCAGTGTAAACGGCTGTGTGTCTTTAACAGCAGCTCGTCAGCGTGCTTTCGTGCCATTGTTTTCTGCAGTGTTACTGGTTTAATACGGTGATTCTCATCCATGTTTTCCATATAATTTACTTAACTACTTTTACTATTGGATATGCAAGTTTTTAATTTTTAAGTTAATAAGGAGAATTACAGCTTGGAAATTTTCATAGGCTTCAGAATTAGAATACAAATAAAATGATACTGAACTTGTGTTGATAACTGAATTCAACAGATTTTGTTGGAAAAATATGTCAGTCTATATAGTCGATTAATAATCATGATCAATAGTGAAGTGAATCAAAGATTTTTGTAGTATTTTCTTTCTAAATTTATGTTTTACTTTGAAATGTGTTTCACATTGCATTTCATGAGCAAAAATCAGTTGGGGATTTGGTTTTCTTTTTATTACTGAGGATGAATCTCATTGGCAGCCTCTAGTTTAACTGATTTCCTGTGCGTTTTCTGCTTTTAAAGGCCTTGTTTCTTCTCTGTTGCTCATTGTTTTCTTTGGGTGTACTTTGTTTTCTCTAATCTCTGAAGCTAGAAGCTGAGATCATTTGATTTTTCATTATAACCATACTAGAAATTCTGACTGCTTAAATTGGTTACTTCCACATTTTTCTATGTTGGGGACCTTGGGATTCTGTTGTTTCCCAGGTTAGCCTCTAACCTCTGGGCTGAGGAGATCCTTTTAGTCACTCTTAGGAGTATCTGGGGCTGAAGGCAAACACAGCTGTGTGTGGCTTCTGGTATCTCTTTGATCTGGGATTATTGAGAAGTTTGTTTACAAGTATTAGGATTTTCCAGAGATATTTCTGTTAATTTCAGTGAGATGTGATTGTTTTAAATTCATTGAAATTTGTTTTATAGCTCCAAATGTGAGCTTGGTAAATGTCTTACATGTATTTGAAAAGAAGGTTGTTGGGTACAGTGTTCTATAAATACCAGTTATGTCATGTTGGTTTATTGTTTTATGTATACCTTACTACTTTTGAATGAATGTCCAGACCTGCTCTTTTCTGCCAGAGCACACATGCGCATTACTTTTTTCATTGCTGTGATAAGATATCTCAATGAAACGACTTAAGGAAGGGCGTTTAATTCGTTCCACAGGCTGACTGGCCCCATGATTGAGGTTCTGAGGTGAGACAGAGCTTGATAGGAGAGGGTGTGATAGCACGGGTTCCTCAGCCGGGCCAGCAGAGGCATAGAGCTCTGAGTGGAGCGCTAGTGACCTGGAAGTTTCTCATTTTCAGTAATGCCATCAAATTAGGGATCTGTCAGTGGATTGATCCATTGATTAGGCCAGATCTCTACTGACCTGTTCTCTGTAGGGTTTTTTTTTTTTTTTTTTTTGGCCGGGCCGGGGATGGGGGGAGGATTGTTTGTTTGTTTTGTTTGTTTTGTTTTGTTTTTTACTCTTTCGGGGCCCATCACCCAGCTTCTACTTAAATACATGGAGACTTATTCTTAGTTATGAATGTCTGGCCTTAGCTTGGCTTGTTTCTAGCCAGCTTCTGTAACTTAAATTAGCCTGTTTCCCTTCTTTGTTTTGCTTCTGGGCTTTTTACCTTTCTTATATGACTTTCTTCCCTTCTTACTCCATGGCTGGTGTGTGATTGGGTGGTTGGCCTTTGGCATCCCCCTCTCCTCCTTTTCTTGCTCCTCCTCTTCTCTCAAGCCTAGATTTCTCCTATTTGTTCTCTCTGCCTGGCAGTTCTGCTTGTTTCTTTCTCCTGCCTAGTTATTGGCCATTCAGCTCTTTATTAGACAGGCAGAGTAACACAACTTTACAGAGTTAAACGAATGCAACATAAAAGAATGCAACACATCTTTGCATCATTAAGCAAGTATTTCACAGCATAAACGAATGCAACACATCTTATCACTAATATTCCACAACTGTTCTCCTCTTTGTAGTCAGATTCACCAACTTGGGACCATGCCTTCACCTTCCTGCCTTTTGGTAGGCGCATCTTATCTGGACCATAACAGAATGCTAACCTTTTCATCTAGGCCGGAAGGAAAGCACCTTAAATTAAGAGGAAGCTAAGAGACAAGATTTTGTTAAGTTGCCCTTGGATTCATGATCCTTCCACCTTGCTTCCTGAGAAGATGGATTGCAGGCCCAACATTTGTGCCCTGTGTAGTTTCATAATTCAGTCGAGTATCCTAGAGGAGATAGAAGCGAAGAACTCTGAATTCCCGCGTGCTGGCTGTTCTGTTACCCTAGCCCTTCATGAGCATCCAAGTGCTATCCTAGCTTCTCTGTTCTTCATCAACAGTATTCTGCACAGACCAAGTTGAAACTTAGCCTCTTCTCTGAGTCCAAATTAGAAAATGCTCTAGATCAGTGTAAGTCAGATAGAATGGAAACCTTTAAAAGCCTCCACCCCGCCTCTTGTCCTCAAGCTGCTTTTGAATATGGTCTTTGTAATTCCATTGTTTTTTCTAGTTCTCAAAAAGAACAGTGGTCTATTGCAAGTTCTCTTTTGTACCTAGACACAAACATTTTCCTGTTAGTTTAAAAAATGCCTAGAAAGCTTGATTTGGGGAAATCATTTTATCTTACTGTTTATATATTAATGTTACTAGATTTTAATTTTAATACTTTTAAAAATCATTGTTTTTAGAAGTATAATTTATGTCTTAAAGTTCACTGATTTAAAACCTGTATATGTAAGAATTCAGGTTGAGTTGTAATAAATGTACACAAATAAATGTAGCCACTACCAGTACCAAGAAACAAAATTCTTTTCACCCTCGAAAGTTCCCTGTTCTCTGGCAGCCCCTGGTCTGTTTTCTGTTTGCATGTTTCCCTTTCCTGTGATATAGAAGTGGAGCTATGCAGTCTGTCTTCTGGGTCTACCTTTCATAGCACGCTCGCATGTCAGCTAGTTTGCCTCTTTTTGTGCTGAGTATTGTCTGTCATGTAGGGTATGCATATAAATTGTTTTTCCAGTTATGAGTTGATAGACATATGGGGCTACTACTATAAGAACTGGCAAACATTGGAGCACATATATTCTCATTTCACTTGGGTAAACACCTGAGAATGGTATTACCAGGATTCGTAATAATTATATGCCTCACTTTCTAAGATACTGAATTGTTTCCTAAAGTGGGTGTGCAGCTTTACTATCCTTGAACCAATCATTGGCAGTTTTTTTTTGGCAACCTACTCTCAGTAATGTCGGTTGGTTTGCATTTTGGCCATTTTGATATGTGTGTATGATTAGGTATCTTGCATTTTTACAATAAACGATATTAAATACTTTCAGCTGTATGTCATTGGTGTATTTTCTTTTGTGGAGTGTACGCCCAAATCTTTGTCTACTTAGACATTTGGGTTATTTGCTTATTATTGAGATAGAAAGATCTACTTTGCCTTAATATAGTCTATTAGAGTATATTTTGTTTTGTCAGATATTAGATAGTCAAATTGTAGAAATTATCTCCCGACCCGTGACTCACTCCCCTTTTTATGTTATTGGCATTTTTGAAGAGAGTTCTGTGATGATACCTGATCATTCATTTTGTCTCTCTTTCGCTTCCCCGCTTCCCCTTCTTTTTTTGTAGATCTTTCTGAGACAGGGTGTGCCTGTGTAGCCCTACCTGGCCTAGAACTTGCTAGGTAGGCCAGGCTGGCATCAAACTCACTGACATCTGCTTCCTTTGTCCTGCCCCGTGCTAGTATTGAAAGTGCACTACAATGCCTGGCAATTTCTTTTATTGTATGCTTTATGGTTTTTGGCGTTTTAGCTTAGAACTAGTATTTTTTTTGTCTCATGTTTTATCACAGAAGTTTTAAAGGTTTGCTTTTATATTTAAGTCTGTCTGATTCAAATTGATTTTTATATATAGTATGAGGAAAAGATTGATATTAAAAATAACTTTCCATGTAAATACACAGTTGTTACTTCAGAATTATAGTTAATAAATAGTATAGTTAATAAATAGTATTTCTCTGAAAATAATAAAGCATTAATGCTCAAAAAGCAAAGGAGAGTTTTTTGTTTTTGTTTTAATGGAATTGACCTTTTGTTTTGTTTTGTTTTGTTTTTTGTTTTGTTTTGTTTTTCAAGACAAGCTTTCTCTGTGTAACAGCCCTGGCTGTCCTGGAGCTCACTGTGTAGACCAGGCTAGCCTCGAACTCACAGACCTCTGCTTTGCCTCAATAAACGTGTGCACTACCACTGCTCAGCTAAAGGAGAGTTTTTTAGGAATCTTAGTAGAGGATTTCATGGACTTCTATCAGATAATACTGTATCAGATGAACAAAAACCAAGTCTGTATATAGTAGCTGAATATATCAATTGTAATTGGATGGGTAATCTTAATTCTGCTTTAAAAATAGAGATTGTTGCTGGGCGATGCTGGCGCATGCCTTTAATCCCAGCACTCGGGAGGCAGAGGCAGGCGGATCTCTGTAAGTTCGAGACCAGCCTGGTCTACAAAGCTAGTTCCAGGACAGGCTCCAAAGCCACAGAGAAACCCTGTCTCAAAACAAACAACAACAAAGAAAGCTAAGGCTTCATCTCATACTGTCATTCTCTGCTCTTATCATCACCGTCTGCCATGGAACAATCTACTACTTGAATGATGCCTATGCAATAATAATGGAACAATTGCATTTCTTAGACAGTGTGTTTTAAGTTCTCTGTTTCATAGGAGGAAGATAGTGGACTTCTCTGCATTTTTCCATCTTGCCCCCTTTCCTTTTCCATCTCAGTTTTCTACCTTTTGTTTTTGACCACATTGATACTCTAAAAGCTGAATGCAGTATCCCTCACTTAACTTCCATTTCCATCCTCCAGCTCCTCCCCATCCTCTCCCATGTCCCTCTCCCAATATCATCTCCTTTTTTCATTAGAATTTCTAGTGCCTATAAAGGCTTTGTAAGAGAAAAAACTGTGTG
>NC_022027.1:32002713-32019396 GCF_000317375.1 Microtus ochrogaster | reverse complement strand
AAAAAAAAAAAAAAAAAATAGAGATTGTTTTCCCACAAATGTTCTAAAAATAAGTATTATATTTGTGGGAAAATATAAAAATAGGCCAGCATATTAGATAATAAAACTTGAGTGTATTCTGAAAGTAGTAGTAACATTCAGTTGTCCATGTTAATGGAGTAGTTATGAGTCATGTGTACTTAAATTTAAAGTAAAATTTAGCACTCAGTTTTTCTCTCTCATTAGCCACATTCATATTTTAACTGAACTTGGTTGCCTTTAAAAGATATGGAGAAAAAAATTTATGTATACCTTCTCCTTTTAAAAATCTGTGTGTCTGTTGGTGGACACAGTCATATATCTAGTGAACATAGAAACATAGGTTTCTCTTCAACATATTGCTGCAGTTCTTTTTGTTTTGTTTTGTTTTTGAGGCAGGATTTCTCTGTGTAGCCCTGGCTGTCCTGGAACTCACCCTGTAGACCAGGCAGGCCTCAAACTCAGAGAGATCTGTCTGCCTCTGCCTCTCAAATGCTGGGATTAAAGGCATGCGCCACCATCACCCGGCCTGACTGCAATCCTTTTATAGACAGCTGTGGAATTGGTGGATTGTTGTTAATGTAGTTGAGGAGTGTCCATACTGTTTTCTGTACCAGGCCACACTCCTTTACATTCCTACCAGGAGTATGTAAGAGTTCATTTTTCCTCTGTGTCCCTGTCAGCACTTGTTATCTTTAGTCCTTTTTGGTATTAGTCATTCTTAATAGAATGAGGAAATACTTCATTGTGGTTTTGTTTTACATTTCCTAATGAGCAGTGATGCTAAGCATTTTTTTCTATACCAGTTGGGCTTTTGTATGGTTTTGTTAGTTTTTTCTTCTCCACCTCTCCTCGTGTGTGTGTGTGTGTGTGTGTGTGTGTGTGTGTGTGTGTGTGTTGAAGGTGCACGTGCTCATGTGTGCCCACGCTGAAACCAAAGGCTGGCACTGGGTATCTTCCTTGGCTCTTAACTCTCTGCCTTGCTTCTTTTTTCTGTTCTTATTGCCTTTTTTTGTTATATACTTAATTTTAATCATGTTTTCCCCTCCCCCAGTTCCTTCCAAATCCTCCTGAACTCTACCCACCCAACTTTATTTTTCCTCTTTCAAAAATAAAAACAAAATGAGAAATACAACAACCCCACACAAAATAAACAAGCAAAAGACCAATAAAAAAAAAGGTCAAAACAAAGCAAAAATGAAACAAAAGGTCCACAATCAAGTTCCTTTTGTGTTGGCCAACTACTCCTGGTGGGGCCCTGCCCTGAAGTGTGATCCATAGACTCATTGTAGAAAACTGGTTTTCCCACCATAGGTGGATATCGATTGCAGATAGCTTCTTGGTTAGGGGAGGATCCTGTATTGCCATTGCCCTCAGTGCTGGGCTCCATCTGTCTTGGCCCTGCTGCAGGTCCTGTGCGTGCTGCCACATTTCTAAGTTCATGGATCAGCTCTGCTGTGTCTGGAACACACTTCCCTTGGAGTCATCATCATCACTGGCTCTTACTGTCTTACTGCCTTTTCTTTCCCTTAGATCACTGAGCCTTGAGGGGAGGTGCTTGATGAAGACCTTCCATTTAGGACTGCTCTCTCCAAAGTCTCTCACTCCACTCATAATTCAGCATGGGTTTCTGTGTTAATTTCCAACTATAACAAGAAACTTGTCTAATGTGTTGTTACTATCTTGCTATTTGAGGCACTTAGAACTCACTAATTTGGTTAGTCTGGCAGCAAACCCCAGGTATCCTCTTGTTTCTGTCTCCCCAGCTTTGAAATTAGAATTATGTGCTACCATGCAATCCCTTCAGCTCAGTTTTTTTGTTTGTTTTTTTGTTTTATTTATTTATTTTTGGGTTTTTGAGATTGCATTTCTTTGTGTAGCTTTGGAGCCTGCCCTGAAACTTGCTCTGTGGATCAGGCTGGACTCAAACTTACAGAGATCTTCCTATCTCTCTGTTTTCTTAGTGCTGGAATTAAAAGGTATGGTCATCACTGCCCTGCCAATTTTGTCAGTGTTTGAGGCAAAGATTTACTGAGTTTCCCAAGCTGGTCTGGAATTCCTGATCTCCTATTTGGAATTTGAGGATGTCCTGCCTTGAAAAGTAGTCATTGTACAGAAGATCTCTGTGGTTATCTTAAATGAGCACTGAATGGAGGAACAGAAGTTAAATCCTTGTCTGCTGACCTTAGGGTGCATCACACTCTTCGCTTTTTCAGCAAACACCTGATGCTTTGTGGTTGCTTGTGTCTCTCAGGATTAGTACATGGTCTAAAAGTCTAGTAATAATTATTTGACATTTAGCCCAAATTATATCTACACTATGATTACCAGCATCGAAACAGTCACTTTAATGATTATGGTATAATATTTGATGAGCCCAGTGAAGTATAATTGGAACAGCCCTGCACTGAGGGCTTCCTTCGCCTGACTCTTACCACCCACCTGCTTGTGTGCTACAGGAGGGAGGCCGTTGTTTTTCTTTAGATCCTCTCTGCTCCTTACCATTTGTTAAAAGCTTTGAGATTCCTTTCTAAAGATATTACTAAAATCCTTTTTGTAGTTATAAAAATAATTTGAAGTATTGTGCCAATCATAAGGGGCTTGGTTTTATTTACTGATCAGCTCAGTTCCTAAAATAGTACCTAGTCATAGGATATATTCAGTAATTGTTTTTTGTATTTAAGTAATTATTTATATTATTTATTCACTGATATTAATGAATTTAATTCCTTGTGGTTTTCTTATATCTTTGTCTGGTTTTGATAAGTAGTTTTGATTTTCTAGGATGAATTTTTAAATGTCCTTTCCTTTTCAGAGCTTTGAAGGAGGACTGGTAGATAATTCTTAGAAGTGATCTGACGCTGGGTCTTCTTTGTGTTGTAACCCACTTTTATTTCTTGATTTAGTAATTTCAAATTGTATCTGTTCATCTCCTACTAAAAAAATCTAAGAGTTCAAGCTGGGTGGTGGTGGTGCACGCTTTTAATCCCAGCACTTGGGAGGCAGAGGCAAGCGAATCTCTTGAGAGTCTGAGGTCAGCCTGATCTACAGGAGCTAGTTCCAGGACAGCCAGGGCTACACAGAGAAACCCTGTCTCAAAACAAACAACAACAAAGAAAGCTAAGGCTTCATCTCATACTGTCATTCTCTGCTCTTATCATCACCGTCTGCCATGGAACAATCTACTACTTGAATGATGCCTATGCAATAATAATGGAACAATTGCATTTCTTAGACAGTGTGTTTTAAGTTCTCTGTTTCATAGGAGGAAGATAGTGGACTTCTCTGCATTTTTCCATCTTGCCCCCTTTCCTTTTCCATCTCAGTTTTCTACCTTTTGTTTTTGACCACATTGATACTCTAAAAGCTGAATGCAGTATCCCTCACTTAACTTCCATTTCCATCCTCCAGCTCCTCCCCATCCTCTCCCATGTCCCTCTCCCAATATCATCTCCTTTTTTCATTAGAATTTCTAGTGCCTATAAAGGCTTTGTAAGAGAAAAAACTGTGTGTGAGTGTGTGTATACACATATACATACACACATATACATTTATTTAAAATTTATATTGGTTGCTTTTGATAACTTTGTGACTTCAGAAAATAGACAAGTTAGTCAGTGACCAGTTTAAGAAGTCAGAGGTCTCCATGACAGTTTTACAGAAGACATTGTCTAGTTGGTTTCAGAAAGCTTGTGCTAGGAAGCGGGCCCCAGTCTGTTTATTGTTGTAACAGAATTGGAAAGGAGAGTAAATGTGTGTCTTTCTGTGTCTGTTAGGGCCCTAATGAGGAAAGAGTATGACCTAAGAATTTGGAGCCCTGCAGTTCCTGATGAAGTCTTTGTCCAACCCTAGAGAAGCATTTCCTTTGCTTTAACAGAGTATAACATCCTCCCCCCACACCACAGGCCATCGCCTAAAGACTGCCATGTCCCAGGCAAAGACGAGATCTGCTTAATGACGTCCCTTCTCAAGATCAGTTCCCATTTGCTTCTTGTTGCCTTCTGCCCGACAACTATCATCAGCAACTTTGCACAACCTGAGAGATTTGCAGTTTCTCTTCTGGCAAGACCTATCGTACATGCAAAATGGTTAAATATAAGGAGAAACCAGAGAAACAGGTGTGGGAATGTTTTGAAAAATGTTGACCTGAACAAAAACTTGGGAAGAAGGAAAGTTACTGATATGAGGTTACTATTGATAATCAGTGATTTGCAAATATTTTTCACAGTATGTAAACTTTTTCTGCATAGTCTTAATAGAGTCTTTTGAACAAAACTTTACATATTGATGAAGTCTAATTTATCAGTTTTTTTGTTTGTTTGTGGATCATGTATTTGAAGTTAAGCTGAAAAATTGCACCAAGTTCTAGGTCCCTATGATTTTTCCCTTTTATTTAGTTCAGTTGTCTGCATTTGAATGCATGATATACCTGGGGGCTGGTGAGATGGTTTAGTGGCTAAGAGCTCTTCCAGAGGACTAGAGTTCAATTCCTAGTACTTCTTTGAGTGACTTGTAACCATCTCCAGCTTAGCGTGCTTTTCCTGGTGCATGGACATGACTTACCACCCCCCCACATAAATAAATATACCTTTAAATGTATATAAAGTTTGAAGATCAGGTCAGGGGTCTCTTGATGAGGTTTCCTTGATTTGCCTATGGTTTTATGGTTTCTATACTGTGATGGCCCTTCAAGTTTTTAATCCATTTGAAGTGCCCTACACTAGATATTGATGAGGTCTGGCATGTTCATTGCCATATTTCCAACTTCTGAAAAATAGGAGTGTCCCTACAGTTGTTCAGTATTTTAAAAATAGTAATAGTGGAGTCAGTGTTATACTTGGAATCTGGTTAGCAGCTGCCTTGTTTGTAGAGTTATTTTTTTGTGTCGGTGTAAAACTCAGAAGCTGATTCTGTCAGTTGTTAGGAGAGAGGCCTTTGGAAACTTCTGCAGTCCTTCTAGATCAGTCTTTGAACTTGATGGATTTCACTCAGTAACCTCCAGCCTTTTCTTTGAGCTCAGAGGTGTGGCTCTGTGGGTTTTGTTGTTGTTGTTTTGTTTTTGTCATGTGGTGGATTTCATTATCCTGGTAAACATAGACCAAGGAAGTATAAATGTATTTGGAGCATAGTCTGCTTCTTTTCTTTGTAGTTTTTATTTAAAAATAGTGAGGTTTTCATTTTTTATAAGGAATATGTATTAGTTAGCTTCCAATTGCCATAACAAAAGAACTGAAAACAAATTTTGATTGAGGAAAGTTTTATTTTGGTTCCGTTTCAGAGGTTTTAGTTCATCATCTGCTTGTTCTGTTGCTGCGGGTCTGTGGGGAGGCAGAGCTTCATGGGAGCAGCAACGTGTGGAGAGGTTGCTTACCTCATATAGATATGAAAACTGGGAAGAAAGCCTGCTTTTCCAAGGCACACTCCTAGTAACCCGTTTCTTCTAAGCAGCTGCCATCTCCTTATAGCCCATTTAGCTGTGGATTAATTCATTGGTAAGGTTAGCATCCTTATGGCGCAGTACCTGTGAGCAGCACCACTCCCTGGGACTAAGCCTCTAACACATGAGCCCCAGGAACCATTTTATATCCATGTGATAACAGAATGAAAAATAACTGAAATCCAAATGTGCTCTTTTTTAAAATCAATCTCTGAGATTTTCCCAATTCCCTCTGAAAAATAAGAGCTGTAATTTTCCATTTCCTGTGATGGAGGTTATCTGCAAAAGTCTGAATAGTAGAATAAGAATTATTTGTTAGGTTTTAGACGGAGTAATGATTACCATGTTTTAGAGTTGCCTTAATATTTTACATGTAAATGCAGTATCATTTGTACACTTTCTGTTTCTCTGTTATGTGATAAGTTCCCTGCTACAGCTCCGGTTCACATCAGAGGTCTACCACATTCGGCGTGCTAGCTGCTTACTTCTCTGTGACTCATAAGCTAAGACTGTTTACTTTTAAAAAAATCTCTTAAGTATAATGTGTGACATATAGAAAGGTGAAATTCAAATTTCAGTGTTGATTTTACTCAGATGTAGCCTCTCTTGTTTTCTGTGGACTGTGTAACTACTTTTAAACTATGGTGACTGTACAGTGGTGGCAACAGGGACTTTAGGACCCTTCTTCAAGACCGTCCTTTGCAGAATACATTAGCTGACTCCTTACTTCTCTGACAAAACACTTAATAAAAGCAACTCAAGGAAGGAAGGGAGACTTTATTGTGCTTCATAGTTTGAGGGGTACATTGGGGAAGGCAAGGCAGTGGGGCTCTGAGGAAGCTGTCACGTTGTGTCTGCAGTCAAGAATCAGAGAGACCAGCATGAATGCTGATGCCCAGCTCACTTTCCTGTTGTCTCTTTTATCGAGTCTAGGACTCACCCCGTGGGAGAGCACCATCCACCTTTAGTGTGAGTCTTTGCTTTAGGTGAACCTCTGTGGAAACTCCCAGCTGTGTCTCCTCGTCTCATCTAAGTCCAGTCAAGTTAACAGTGAGGATTAATCACACCCTTGCTCTGTGTAGTAGGAGTATTTGTAGGTCAATTGCTAGGGTTTATAAAGTATAGGAGTAGGGGAAGGTTGACAACTGGAGGTAAGAGTCGGTACCAGCTCTTAGTGACTGACTTAGGCTCTTTTCTATCCTGGGAAGAGTAACCCATATTAGGTAGACTAACATGTGTTTCTTTTTTAAAGTAGGGAATAAATTAAGAGAATATATTCATTAATGAGTGGATATATGTATATAATTAATATAGAAATTTTAAGTTTTTACCATGTTTTAAAGTTGTCTCTATTTTACATGTAAATGCCTGTATGTGTCATTTACACATTTTCTATTTTTCCATAATGTGTGGTGATAGCTTGTTCATTTTATTTATTAAGTAAAAGAATTGATATCATTTGGAAACCACTTAATGACAGTTATTAAAACTAGTACATTAAAGATGAAAGTGCACTGCCCCGTGGATGACTTAAGAGAATGATTTTGAGGAACTAACTGAAGTTAGATACAGGCAGTCCTATACTACTAGAAGAAAGACCAGGATTTTAGTATTTACCTCTGTTGTTCCTCCGGAACACTTGATAGCATCTGGGCATATCCATCTTTCTGAATCCAGTTCCTTTTTTTTTTTCAATCTCCAATCGTAACTTTTATTAAATGATATTAACTCATCACAGAATTGTAAAGCCAATCATTTTACTACACACCCTTGGGGCATTTAGAAAAAAAAATTCTGGCTGTAGGTGTTTGGAGGTTTGCTACAATTATTCATTGTGCGAGTTTTGCTCTCCATTGATTGATCTCCCACAGCTAGCAATAACTTGGCACGTGGTTGACTATTTAAGTATTAGTTGAGTGGAAGAAAAAAGACTGGTTGAGGTTCCATGTCTCTCAGATAGGCACGATCACAGTAATGCCAGCTTCTTCAAAGGTTTGCTTTTGGGGATTTGACGAGTTTTTGTTAACTAGAGTAGCATTTTGATGGAAATAGAAATTTTCTTCAGATCTGTTATTTATAGAATGCTATCAATTCATTGACTAGATTTATTGGTATACTTAATTACATAATATTTTATGAATGCTTTAAATGGCAAGGTGAACTGCTATTTTAAGAATTAATAGCCTCTAAGAAACAGAGGAACTAATTCATTGTAAAGCCTTAGTGTGCATGCATGTGTGCGTGCACACACACACAAACACACTCATTTGGAGAATTCATGTAAGTTTTCTGAACTTCCCCTAACTCTGCAACAAATCTCATTTTATAATGGAACTTGTCTACACAGTTTCTTCAACAGTTCACCTTACAGAGTCTTAGTTCACAACATGTAAAGATAGTGTACAGGAGTATTAATGAAGGAGAATTGTTCCAGATTTTGAAAATGATTGGTGAGTGAAAGTAAAAAAAGAAAGCAAACATTTATACAGGATTATACAGTTGTAAGATATCTTTAGAGGAATCGCAGCTATCAGTAATGCTACAAAATGACAGGCCTCGTGCATTAATCATCAGTGACTCTGAAGATAATATGGAAAGACTGGTTGTGAAACGTGGGAAATGCATTGGCTAAAGCAGAATCCATAAACCTTTTTAACTGGTGAGAGTCAGGCACTCTGGCTGGGAGACAAAAGTCAACCCTGACAAGTAAATAGTAGGAGTTGGGCTGGGAAGGAAGTTGGCACTGAACAGCTGTGTACGGATGAGTGGAGGGGATATGCTACAAATCGGTCGTGAGGACTGTGGGAAAGGCGCTCTCCTCATTTTCTTTCCCCTCCTATCCTGAAACAGGGTTATGGTTTCATTGCCATGGTAGCATATACATTCATCATAAAGGTGAAGGAAAGTGTCTCTGGCCTGAAGAAGTGGAAAAGCTCCTTGGAAGCTGGACCATGATTTGGAAATCCTAAGAAAAGACAACTTTGTGTGTGTGTGTCCAAATCCACAAGGGCCCCAACTACATTCAAGCTACTTGAGTTCAGAATAGAATCCAAAAATCAGAGCCCAGAGAAATGCCCTATAAGATAAACCACAGCTCGGGTTCTGCATACAGATAGTATGTCATCCCTTGCAGTTAAGCCAAAAGCTTTGAGGATTGAACTTTCATGGGGACCGCTACCCCCATGTAATGCTACTTAGAACCCGTGGTCTAAACTTAAAGTCATGTTCCCAAGAGAGCCTTACTAGAGCCTACAGTCCCGTGGCCAATATTTGGAGTATCTAGAATGCACTGCAAATTCTTGCCATAAAAAAGGAAATTTTTAGTCTTTTTAATGGCAGGTAATGGCTTCCTCTGAACCTGTGGAGTGACAAGGCTCAAACTGCACAAAGATCTCTGCAGCCGCTAAGGAGCAATTACGTGAGGAGCACGCAGATGTGTCCACACACACTACTGCAGGAGCAGAGAGCAGCGAGCACAACATGAACCTACATTTCTTAAGGAAACCATGAGAGGAGCCAGAAAATAGAATTATAAGAAAGTCCTTAAACAAGCCTTGAGTTAAAACTAAGCACTTGATGTGAATGGAAAAATAGGGTGTAGGATTTGCTTCTGATATTTGAAATTTTTTCCTGAAAATCAGAACATGAATCAACTCAAATTTCATAATTGAAAAATTAATATGTGAAGTATAAATTCACTGTGTGGGCTCAGCTCAATGGAGAGTGACTGGAAAGCGAGAACTTGAGGTGCATAGTAGAGATCTGCAGGCTGTATCTTCTCCGTGTGGGTTCATGTTGTGCTCGCTGCTCTCTGCTCCTGCAGTAGTGTGTGTGGACACATCTGCGTGCTCCTCACGTAATTGCTCCTTAGCGGCTGCAGAGATCTTTGTGCAGTTTGAGCCTTGTCACTCCACAGGTTCAGAGGAAGCCATTACTTGCCATTAAAAAGACTAAAGACAAATATGTAGAGTAATTATTGGAGTGAAGAGAAAATATTATGGCTCTTATTTTCTAAATAATCTGTGGTTCAGAATGTTTACTTAAACTAGTCAGATGGCTGTGAATTTGCTTGGCCTACTTGGTTGTACAAAAGTGATTTGGCACTTAACACAAGTTTTAATAAATCAGGGTAACTGTCATTTTAGTGAAGTGATTATGCTGAAAAATATTCAGAGGACTTTTCAAGCCTTGAAAAAGGGTTTATTTACTGTGGGTGATGTTTTAAGTATAGCCTCGTTGATGGGATGGATATAAACATAATGGATATGTTGGAGTTAACTGCTGTGGGAGGAGGATAGATGGTGTGTTGTTTTCACTGGCGACATGGAGTTGTATATGTGTGTGTTTCTTATCAGAGTTCCATAAGAGCATGCTCATGCACGTGTGTAATGTACTTTGAACAAGTGTGTGTGCCTGTGTGTGCCTGTGTGTCTAAGCCTTGTGCTTTAGTAGTAGTGCTGCACAGATCAGATTTCCTAGCAGACCTCCTGAAGATTTGTGCACTGATGAAAGACTGGCCTTCTTTTAGGTTGGTACAGTTTTTTCTCTTTCATCTTTGGTGACCCATTTAAGAAGTCCACAAACATTTGGCTTTTTAAGTTAATGGACTCTTACAAAATTTGTGGATTAGTTAAATTTGGGTATCTGTTTCACACTTAAATCACATCATATCTTTTTAATGTGCATTTAGAAATTAATGTCATTTTTTAAAAAATATGACATAACAATGAAGTAGTTTTTTTAGAAGAGAAAAATAGGTTCTCATATTTATTTGGACACTATACAAACAGGAGACTTAGGTAAAATTTGTAGAGATATATTTGTTGAATTGTTGAAATGGCCATATGTTTTATTAAGAGAACTTACTACAGGAAGTATCTGTGGTACCGCCACAAGGCTTGATTCATAAACCTGGTTTGGGGTGCGGTTTTAAAGAATATTGCTTGAGTTTTGTATCATACCAGCTAAACTTTAGCTCTACTTTTGATTAATGTTTGTATCAGGAAACAAAATTTGTGGTATCAACAAAATTCTAAAGTAGGTCATGAATCAACATGTTATTAGATTATAAACAAGTTATAGTTTTAATTTATAAATTATAGAAAATTTATAATTTTAGTTTTTATCTTTAAGGTTTTGAGTTGTCTTTTGATAATGATAATTAGCAATAATTAAATCAAGTTAAAAGAATTTCCCTCCTTTGAGTGATGTAAATACATAGGAAAGTAATTTTTTGCTCATGTGTTTGTTTTTTGGAATAAATAACATGTATTTTATCTTCCTTCTTACATGTAGGTCGAGCTATAGTATTAGACATCAAATTCATAAAAAGATAAAAAGAATACTTCAGCTTTCTAATTAGAAAAAGAATGTGTTTTCATGAAGGATATTTTAGAATATACAAAAGAAAATGTGAAAACCATTGTCCACAAAGCATCTCAGAAGCCATCATATACTGTAGATTTGATTCTGTTCTGGTCCCACTCTAAGTACAATTGGACATACAATTTTTTTATAGCTTTACTGTTGTATGAAGACCGCTTGTTTGTTCTTGGCTGATCAGAACCAAAATAATCGCACAGAACTATATTAATTAAATCACTGCTTGGCCTATTAGCTTATGCATATTTCTAGCTCACTCTTACTTCTTAAATTAACCCATTTCTATTATTTTATATTTTACCCAGAGGTTCATGGCTAACTGTTGAAGTAAGAGCAGCGGGCTGCGTCCCCGGCACCTGGCCACCCGCACGGCTAGCTTTACCCGAAATAATTACACGGAAACTGTATTCTTTTAAACACTGCTTGGCCCATTTCTATCTAGCCTTTTCTCGGCTCAGCTAACTCTCGCACCTGGTCTAGCCCATTTCTAATAATCTGTTTAGCCCACGAGCTGGCTTACCAGGAATGATCTTAACCTGCGTCTGCCTGGAGTGGGAGAATCATGGCGACTCACTGACTCAGCTTCTTTCTCCCAGCCTTCTGTTCTGTTTACTCCTCCCACCTATGTTTTAACCTATGAGGGCCAAGCAGTTTCTTTATTCCTTAACCAATGAAATCAACAGATTGATATATGACACTCCCACATCAGCTAACGGCAAGGTTCCACCTTACAGCTTGCGTCTTTCTCCTTAGGTGGTTTCATGGCATCTCCCGACTCAGCCTTCTTCTTCCCAGCATTTAGTTTTCCTTACCTACCTCTGTTTTGTCCCACTATAGGCCCAAAGCAGCTTCTTTATTCATTAACCAATAAAAACAACACATAGAAAGACCTCCCACAGCACTTTAGTTTAAGTAATATTTTGGTGATTATAAAACTTATGGTGCTTCTGGTTGTCTATTTCCCAAAGTGAAATTATCGGGTCAAAGGATCTGTATATTCTCAGATTTTTTATGTGCCTGGGTCCCTCCTCCCCCTTTAAAAGTCAGGGTCTGGTGTAACCCAGGCTAGTCTTGAACTTAGTATGTAGCTGAGGGAGGATGCCTTTTATTACTTTTAACCCTCCTGCCTTCACCTCCTTGAGTGAGTGTTAGAATTGCAAACATGCACTATCATGCTTAGCTTATTTGGTGTGTTATCAAACTAGGGCTCCATGCTTCATAGGCAAGTGCTAGCAACTGAGCCATGGGTTTTCCTTTAAGAAGAACAAATTCCTGGCTGAGGCTGTAACTCAGTTACTAGAGTGCTTAGTGAGTAAGCAAGTAAGCATGGCAGCCAGAACTTGAGGCAGCTGGTCCCATTGAAAGCTCTTTCCTCAACTATCTGTTTCTTTTACATGCAGTCCAGGACCCCAGCCCAGGGGATGATGCTGCTCACATCATAGTTGGTCTTGGTACCTCAGTCACCCAAATCCCGGGAATCCCTCACAGGAACATCCGGACTTCCTGGGTGAGTCTATATCCTGTGAAGAAAACAATTTGAGCTATCCATCATGGACATAGGACTTTCTCTGTACTTCTGTTTCTCCTTTGGATTTTTGTTAAGAAGGTCGTGCTGTCTTTGTGGAATCACTTTGTAATATCACTGAAGTTCTTTGGAAGAGTTTGAGGAGAAAAGGTGTTAACTCAGTCATGGTTTGATAGAACCAGTGAAGCCAGTTTGGTTTTTCTTTGTGAGTAGTTTTTGGTTATCGGGTCAGTATATTTATCTGTTTAGATTCCTTTCATCTTTAAATCTTGATAGGCAGTATGTGTGTAGGAGTTTATCCAGTTTTTTGTCTGGTTTGTAGTGGTTGTGGTAATGTCTTACAGTACTGTGTCTGTGGCTTCAGTTCAATTGTCTCCTATTTCTGATTTGCTCTATCTGAATCTACTTCATAGAATTGGACATAAATTCATTTAATTTTTTTTAAGGCTTAGCTTTGTTGATTTTGGAGGTGGGTCTTATTTCTGGTTGATGTTTATTTCCTTCCTTCAGCAGACTACAGACTTGGTTATTTTCCTTTATGGTTCTTTGAGGTTTCTTAATTTTCCTTTTTCAGAGCTTGATGTTGGACCCAAGACTGTGAGTGCATCAGGCAAGTGCCCTTCAAAGAGCTGCACTCTGGGTGTGGTAGTTTTTATTGTGGGTATTTAAGTACTGCTCTAAAATGTAAAAAATCCTTTACATTTTGATGTGCTTTTGTTTCTCTCAAAATACTTGATCATTTCCTTCTTGATTTGGTCTTCAGCTCTTTGGTTATCTAGTAATGTATTGTTAAATTTGCACATTAGCAAAATTCTGTTTTTATTCTATTGTGGTTGGAAAGCATACTTCAGACTTAAATTTGTTAAAGCTTGATTTATGATCTAACGTGTGACTTGTTCTATAGACTTTTCAGTGTATTTGAGAAGAGTGTACATTCTGTGACTGTGAATTTGAAATATTCTTTGTGTGTTTGGTCTGTAATGTAAGTTTGCTTTTATTTTTCATCAGGATGAACTGTCCATCATCGAAACCTTTAGTTTTATTTCTCTTCACGCTGCTTTTTTTATTTGGATGCTTTCTTGGTGGGAGTGTACGTCGTAATTGCTGTAGCTTTTGAGTGAAGTGACACTTTCCTGTCATGTATAATATTTATCTTTGTAAGTATGCCCCCGTGTGCCTGTTTTTGTTTGTCACTTCCCTATGTGGAATATTTCTCTCTGTCCTTTCAGTTCTAGCCCATATATACTTTTAAATCTAAAGTGAGGCTTAAGATATTACATGGTTGGATCTTAGCTATTTTGAATTCATTCAGCTATTCTCTGTCTCACTCTAGGACAGTTACTCGTACACTTGAGTTACTCGTACTTAGGTTAGTGTAATCCCTTGTTTTCCAGTTTGCTAGTGCTCTTCTTGCCAGTTTCATCTGCATTTATTTTGTTCTCTTTATGTTATTGTGCTTGCACTGTTTTCACATTTCTTTCTGTGTATCCATAGAAATATCTGTTATTGTCATGGATAGTAAATAAAATGTGACAGTCTCTTTAAGCTGAAAACTTGAATTAAGCACAGAAATTCAAGTCATTTACTCTTCCTCCTGTTTTACGTTACTGATATCACATCTTACATTTATTTATTTATATTATATGCCCATTAGGATTTTTGTGTAGTTTTTAAAAATATCTATAGTTCAATTTCTGTAGAGAATTAAAAGTGATTTATCTTAATTATAGATTTCTTTCTGTCTTCTGTCTTCTCTTTTTTTATTTTATTAAAAAGAGATTTATTTTGTATAATATATTTTGAATCTGATTTTCCTCCTCTTAGATCCCCCAAACCTTCCTATTGGAATCCACACTCTTTCTGCTTGCAGGCCTCTAAATAATAATAATAATAATAACAACAACAACAACAATAGCAAAAACAAACAGAACAGGACAAACAGAAATTAATAGCCCAAGGGAAAAAAGTACAGCATACACATGAAGATGCAGAGACACATTTTTGTTCACACAAGAATTCCCTAAAAACACAAAACCAGAAGCCAGAACACACACACACACACACACACAAAGCCTTGTCAAAACCTTATGGGACAGAGACCCTTCAAAATGCTATTGAGTTCATTCTGTATTGGCCATCTCCTGCTAGGCATGGGACTTGGCTTTATGTCCCCAGACTCCGTTGGAGAGAACTGTCATTTTCGAATGGTTATCAAGTGAACCATAGCTTCTGGGTTTGGGGTGGGGGCTTCTGTACACTTCTCTCCGCTCTGGCACCCCATCTGTTGAAGACTTGTGCAGACCCTGTGCCTGTTGCCTTAGCCTCCGTGAGGTTATATGTCCATCGGCCACTGTGTTTAAAAGGCCTTGTTTCCTTGTTTCCTTGGTGTTCTTCATCCACTCTGCCTCGGACACTCTTTCCACCTCTTCCTCAGGGTTCCCTGAGCCCTGAGGGGAGGGGTTTCATGGAGACATTTCGTTTAGGACTGAGAATTCCAAAATCTTTCGTTTTCTCTTCACATTGTCTGCCAATGGGTCTCTGTATTTCTTTTCATCTGCTGCAGCAGGAAACTTCTCTGATGATGGCTAAGCAAGGCACTGATCTCTGAGTATATGAGTGTATATGAGTAGAACATTGATAAAAGTCATTTTGTGGATATATTCCTTTAGAAAAAGAATAGTATTTGGTTTTCCCCTAGGCTCCTGGCCTTATTTGTAGTTTTAAAACTATTTTTTTATGGAATCAGTTTATAGAATTTCAATTTTATTGTTCATTTTTATAACAAAGTTCTAAATCTTCTATGTTTAAGAATTAGTTAAAATGTTTTTGTGTTAAAACTGTATATAAGTTGAATAGAGTTAACTTTTCTTTCTTGTTTAAATAGGGTTCTGATAGTCAGTCATACAGAGGAAGGCCTTGAGCACGTGGATTTTGGAGAATCCGTTCTAAAAGTGTAAAAAGTGCAAAAGGTAAAGGCATCTTATAGTGTTCTATTGTATTGATTTTTCCCTGAAAAAATGTGTAAAAGGACTTAGAAATTACTTGGCATGCTCATTTGAGGAAAGCATTATTTAAAAAATTTTTCTTTTGTGTTAAGTCCAACTCATTTGGCAGACAGTAGTTATTGTTTATGTATTACTTTAATTAATGATTATGTGATGGTTAATAAGACTGCAGCTATCTCTGTCTCATGAAGATTCCATTTTAAAGGAAGACAAGCAGTAAACAAACCATTAGTGGTACCAAAAGAATTAAAATGGACAGTAGACTGGGGTGGCTTTAGTAGCGTTAGCCAGAGACAGCTGTGTTGAAAATGTGTTGTGAGTGAAATGGCAGGTGCTGAGCCATGTGTGGCTCTGAAAGAAAAAAAGAAATTACATTGGCAGGAGGAAAAGAATGACCGGGTGTTTAAAGAACAGAGTGTAAATGTGGCTGGTGTGTTGTGCCCTAGGTACTGCAGAGCAGACATGAAGATCAGCCTGCAAAAAAGGAAATGAGGAGTAAAGCAGATGGCGAGAAAGCAGTCAGGTGTTCCGAGAACTCTGTTCTATTCTGGACACCCCGGAAACCTATAGAAGAGTGTGGTGCTGGGGAGATAGCTCACTGGGCAGAGTGCTGGCTGTGCAAGCATGAGGGCTAGCCAGAGCTCACAACCCTAGCTCTCACATAAAAACAGACAAACAAACAAAAAACTGTTGTGGCATTGTATACCTGTAAGCCCAGCACTTGTAGGTGGAGACAGGTGATTCTCCAGAACTCCCTGGCCAGATTAGCTAAATTGGTGAGCTTCAGGTTCAGTCAGTCTCTGTTTCAAAATGTTAGCTAGAGAACAATAGAAGAAAACATGGTGTCAGACTCTGGTTTACACATGTACATGCCTTGTACTTACATGTGCATATACATAACATACACTACATAGTATACACCCACACAAACTATAGCTATGTCAAAAAGACATTGTGATACCAGATGTGGTAGCACATGCCTGTTTTGGAGGCAGGGAAAGGATCCAAAATTTGAGGCCAGCCTGGGTCCTGTGATAATTTGCCATGGGGCAGCAGGACGGGGGTGGTGGTGGTGGCGGTGGCGGCGGCGGCGGCGGCGGCGTCGTCGTCGTCGTCGTCTATATTTAAGGCTTCGAAGTTGGAAATAATAGAGTAAGAAAATGTATTTAGGAATTATTGGCATAAAGATGTGCTTGAGTGTTTTGCATTCAGTTACCTATGAAATGTATTCAGCCATGATACGCACTGATAGTTATCATAGGAAGTGTATTCAGCTCTAGTTCACACTGATAGTTATCATAGGAAGTGTATTCAGC
>NC_022027.1:31972634-32002613 GCF_000317375.1 Microtus ochrogaster | reverse complement strand
GTTATCATAGGAAGTGTATTCAGCTCTAGTTCATACTGATAGTTATCATAGGAAGTGTATTCAGCCCTAGTTCACACTGATAGTTATCATAGGAAATGTATTCAGCCCTGGTTCACACTGATAGTTATCATAGGAAATGTATTCAGCCCTAGTACACGCTGATAGTTATCATAGGAGAAGCGATGTCATTAAAATGAATACAAAAGCTGAAAATGTTCTGCAGTAGAGAAGAAGAAATGATTAAGTCAGTACAGAAATGATGGCTACATCACATCCACCAAGGGATTGTCTAAAGAATCGAGGAAGCAGCCTCTGCATTTAGCAATACAGTGTTTGTGAATACAGATAAGCAATCCAGTTGATGCTCCAGGAGTCCAACAGTAAGAGTGACAAGAAAGAGTGAGGACATCCAGACTGCAATGGCAAACAGCTCAGCTGAATTTCACGCCTTGAAATCTCCTTAAAGCCAGTGTGTTAGCTCCCTTGTCCCTGTGGTGCACTGCCCAGCGTAAGCTACTGTAAGACAGACTTCTTGATTATTATTTTGGATTCTGGGTTCAGTAGACCATGGTTATTTGCTTTTGGGTTTCTGGGCTCATTGTGAAGTTGACCATTAAGGCTGCAGGAACATGAAGCAGAAGAGAAGGCAGGACACAGGAAGAGGTCAGGGCAAGACAGCCTAGGATCTGGCTGCCATTGACCTACTTCTGCTCACAAGGCCTCACCTCCTACCTTTTACCACCTGTCAATAATACCTTTGTATCATGAGTCAGTCAGAGCATCAATCTGCTCATTATGTTAGAACCCTTAGGATATATTTGACTCTAGAACTACCCTGGAGACACACCCAGAGATTTACTTCATTAATCCCTTAGATTAGTGGCTCTAAACCTGTGATCACAACCCTTTTGGTGGTCTAATGACTCTTTGACAGGGTACCTAAGACCATCGAAAAATGCCGATATTTACATTATGTTTTATAACTAGCAAAATTACAGTTATGAAGTAGCAAAGAAAATAATTTTATTGTTGGGGGTCACCATGAGGAACTATACTACAAGTTGCAGAATTAGGAAGGTTGAGATCCACTGTCTTAGATGTTTCTTAATCCAGTAAAGTTGACCAAGATTAACCAGTCACAGCTAAATACAGAAAAATAGTTTTGCAATTGATACACATTCACAAGGACAGAGAGAATGGGAGAGAGAAAAAAATGGACCTTGAGAAGCTAAAGGAAGTGTGATAAGTTTCTTAAACTAGCAATGGAGATCTGAGGAACTTCTTGTCACCAGAGAGCCTCTGAAATCGCCATGAATTTCAAAGCTCTCTTTTATTTCTGGAAATGAAAGTGATGGTGGTATTAAACAGAGTAATTAATTGCACATATACTGAGAGATTTCTTTCTTCTGACTCTGAAATGTGTGTAGTTGCTCCTGATATTCCCAGAAGTCTGATTATTCTTTAGTAAAATAAGTAAGAGCTAAATGGAAGGGTTGATAAATAAAAGCAATGTGTGAAGAGTAGAGAGAAGAGTTAAAAATTGAATAAACTGATTAAGCTGTCTTTTATCCTTCATATTCAAATAAGATTTCAAAAAAATCAAGGAAACAGAAAAAGTAAATAGGGAATGATGTAAGAAACCTGGCTTGAATGACATAAATTATAGCCTACCGAATGACTGTTACAGCTAGAAAAATAAGTAGAAAATGGGGTATATTACCATTAACTTTTAGAACAGAGGGTTGTTTTCAGGTTGAAAGAAGTCAGCCACATAAGAAAGGATTATAATCAGAGCAGCATTGGACTTGTGATATCATTTCTCTTTTAACAAACAAAAATTAAATAAATTAAGTAAATAAAAAATGGTGACATCATGTGTTGGTCAGTGTTCGGTCACCTTGACAAAACACCCAAAGTAAACACATTTTTAAAAGGAGGAATGGTTAGCTTGGCTCATTGTTTCAGGGGGTTCAGTCTCCAGCCACTTGATGTCATTGCTTGTGGTGAGCCTGGACATCATGTGGTAAAGCTGCTCACTTTGTGGGACCCAGAAAAGATGCTAGGGTGCTGATAACTTCATTCCTTCAACATTTTACCTTCTGACATAGCTAGGAACTAAGCGTTCATCACGTGTCATTTGAGATCAAACCATGTCACCTAGGGTGAGAAAAGAGCTTCACTAGAGACCTAGGGAATCATCAGGGTGATACTGAATACGGATCCCAAGATGACAACACTGTTCTTGGTGTACAATAATAGACATTGTAAGAATAGATTAGCAAGTTCTGGGGGAAACAGTTGGGAAATGGCGAGAAGTATATTTAGATAGTCATGAGTTTGTAGTAAATCAGCAACAAGTATGTGTAAAACCAGATAAGCGGTAAAGGGAAAAAGACATTACACACTTTCCTCCTGCTGTGATAAAACACTGTGACCAAGGCAACTTGTGAAAGAAGGCATTTTATGGGTTTACAGTTCCAAAATGTTAAGAGTTCATGGTGGCTGCCGGAATAGCTTAGAACTCACATCTCAAACCACAAATGGAGTAGGGAATGGCAGGAAGCTTTTAAGGCACAAAGCCTGACCCTATGATAACCCCCAAGGCCACATCCTTCCCAAATAGTTGTACCAACTGGGGACCAAGTATTCAAATACATGAGCCAGTGGTAAACAATCTCTTTCAGACCTCTGGAGCAACTAACTACAGGGAAAACTACTCAGAGGGGAACTTAATGTGTACTGGAAGGCCGAGGCTTAGCTGTGAACCGCATTTACAGTTGTAAAAATGTGAACTTAGCAGTTGGGAGGGGTGTATGTTTTTAATGTCAAAAAAAAAAAAAAGTGAAAAAGATTGCTCAGCAATTGTCTCAGTTGGGTTATCCATTGATAGGATTAAAATCGTGACCTACAGAAACTTGGAGAGGAAAGGATTTATTTCAGTATCACACTCCGTTACTGAGGGAAGTCAAGGTAGGAACCTGGAGTTAACGGAAGCAGAGGCGATAGAGGAGTGCTGTTTCCTGGCTTGTTCCTCGTGGCTTGTTCAGACTGCTTTCTTACACCTGTATCTAGCTATCCCACATCAGTCTCTCATTAAGAAAATACCCCCATAGGCTTACATAAGGCCAGTCTTATAGTGGCATTTTCTCAATTATAGTTCCTTTCTGTAGCTTCTGTGTAGTTGCCAATAAAAAAAAAAAAACTGAAGAAGTAGTAGTAGTAGTAGTAGTAGTAGTAGTAGAAGAAGAAGAAGAAGAAGAAGAAGAAGAAGAAGAAGAAGAAGAAGAAGAAGAAGAAGAAGAAGAAGAAGAAAAAAAAGCTAAAACCAGCCAAAAAAGTGATTAAGATCTTTACCTGCTCTTCCAGAGGATTCAGGTTTGTTCAATACCTAACTTCAATGGGTGGCTTACAACCACCTGCAACTATAGACCCAGGGGAGTTTATGCCCTGTTTTAGCCTCTGAGGACACTTCACTAGTGTGGTGCACTTATGTGCATATATACAAGCAGGCAAAACACCCATACATAGAAAAGTAAATGAATTAAAATTTTAAAAAATACTCCTACTCCCTAAACACAATGCTTTTCAGTAGAATTAAGTAGAAGATGTCTAAAAATCTAGACACTTTTGAGAGCCAAAGAAGCTAATTTAAATACATTGGGTCAATTATGACTATCTAGGCACTCTATCTGAAAATGAAAGAATCAAAATTAACAAAAGATGTTCGCAATAGCAGGTTTATTACTGAAAGAAAGTGGAAACTGGGTCAGAACAAAGGGCTTCTGATTTTATAGTAAGTTTCTTACAACCACTCAACTGTATAAAGTTCATCCTCGTGTGTGCATGTGGGGAAAAAAAAA
The DNA here is from genome assembly GCF_000317375.1 of Microtus ochrogaster. NCBI lineage: Eukaryota > Metazoa > Chordata > Mammalia > Rodentia > Cricetidae > Microtus > Microtus ochrogaster. The sequence continues at coordinate 31,998,753 of NC_022027.1, read as the reverse complement.
CTAAATTGTAAAATAAAAGAATGAACCGAACATTGAGATCACAGTTGTTTTCCTGGGGGAAAAATAAGTGGCAATAGCTGAAGAAGGTCGGTGCATCAAGAGGAGTGAGGTTTTATCTTATTGTCTCCTAAAGCTCAGAAGTACGGTGCTAATATTGATCAATGGCAGCAGTTGGAAAGGAAAGCCTGTGGTGGGGACAGCAGATGGGATTCAGAAAGACAGTAGTGTAATGCCAGTAATAATACACTGCACAGTTTATTTTTAAAACAGAATCCTTTTTTATGTGAAGGATTCTATTCCAAAGATGGACTGCCAGACACTGAGATCGTCTCTAATTCTGTGCACTGCTCTCTGCTGAAGTAGGAGTTGCTTCTGTGTTTACCGCATTTAAATTGTTCATAGTTTTTTTTGTTTAATGCTGCCTGCCCATTCCCTGGTAAGCTTGCATTTAAAGCTGGTTTTAAAGTAGCATTTACACACCAGTGCTTGTGCTCTCAGTACCCTGTCATCACGAAATAGTAACATGACACATGTTCACCTGCTAAATCTGTGATGTACAGTTCAAGGAGCTTATGGAAAGGAACATTTAATTCCTAGCTTAACTTGATCTTTTTGCATTTTGGTGAACTGTGTATTTAAGTAATTGCAACTGATCCTTTTAAAGACACATTGCCTATCATTCTGGGCTATTAATGTCAATACTTTATAAAAATAAATAAACGTTATTTTATATGAATAGACTGTGTACTTGCAATTTCTCTTGAGCTTGTGTAGGGAAATGATATGATGTCTAAAATGCAACCTTTCTGATGAGCAAGTATGGGTTATTGGGTGGGTTTTGTATTTGTGTGTGTGTTTCTTTATTACCACAGTATTCTGTTGCTTTGACACTCTTCAAAAAGATGTGTTCTGGAGGTAATTTAGTCCTACTTATTTTATTCCCTTCATTTTTCTCATAAATAAAATATATCTGTCAGTTGGCTGGAAAAGTAGAATAAAGATGTGAGCTGCCCTGAGAGTGAGTATAGTCTTGAGTGCGTAGCTGTGAGTAAGCATAAGCTAAGCAAATCTTTTGAAAATTATTGTTGATGGTAACAGAGGATAGCTTAATAGTAGGTTGGTCTTCTAAGCCATTTTGCTTCATTCATTTTGTACATAGTCAGCAGTGTCCTTCCTGATAGGTTTGTCATAAACCCCCACCCTGTTGTTTGTCCCGTATTCTCCTTTTTAACAGTTAAGCAGGCTAATGGCTTACTAAATGAATGACATATAAGGCAGAGATTTGGCCCCTTAGTTTTGAAACTATATTTTATATGTGTTTTCCGCTGTCCTTTTTATTTTAGTAATAGAACCAGCATGTGTTATTACCGTTGCCCTTTCTTGGGATCTAGAAGGTGGACATAGGTAAACCTGAATATTGTGTAGCTGTGTTCCCTCTGTGGTGCTAACTGGAGTTAGTAACTTGGAGTCCCAGTTGATCACCTCTGGTTATTATGCTGTAAGAATTCAGTCCTCTCAGTCTCATTTTGTTACCTGACCACATAGACAGTGCAGTGTCATTTTCGAGGGCTGTCTCTCCTCTTTCGGAGCGACATCTGAAAACAGTAATAGAATGTTTTAGACTCTCCTGTTAACTAACATACCTTTAAATACCTCTGGTTTAGATAGAATTACATGTTAATTTATATTATTTTGTAAATTCTAAATAAAGGAAACAACAATATAAATTTCTTAAACCTCAAAACTTAGGATGTTAATAAATCAGATCATTTGTTAATCAATATTTAACTCATGGCTTGAGATAAAACTGCTTTATAAAGGAATTTTAGGCTGTGACTCAGTTTGAAAGCAGTGCATTTTAAGATTTAATTACTTAAAGGTATGAAACACTTTAAGATACTTATTTTCTCTGCTGGATTTGCCTTCTCCTCAACTTTTCTGCAGCCCCTTTAGGTGCTAGTGATTAAGACTCTCAACTGTACATGCCTGTGAAGAAAATAAGCTCGAGATTTTCCCTGTGCGGTGTTGTAGCTCATGCCTGTGCGGTGTCAGACCATCACTGCTCTTTAGAGCCCTCTCAGCCGTCACGTCTTTGTGTCCTGTGGTCACAGCAGTCAGTGAGGATCCTGGTGGAAATGTGGGTTCTCAAATGATGAGGATGCTTCCTGCCTCAGCACCATATTTTCAGTAACAAGTCTTGACACATGACAGGACTCGTTATTTCGGGCTTCCCTCTGTAATTCTCACAGATACTCTTGATTGGTTCATGTCTGGGTGATTCCACTGGACAATAAAGGCTTCACAGTGCATTTTATTATAGTTGCTTAGATATCTGTCTCCTTGCTCATTATAGATTTTTGCCTGTAGAGCTTAGCCTCTCATCCTTATTGGTACAAGGCCTCCCATGCTGTTTAACAGAAAATAGAATCTCAACAAATATTTATTAGATAGTATTATTGCAGCCAGTTTATAGTTATACAAAGCATACATTGAATATTAAAATGACATTTCTATTATTTTAGAGAAATACATTAAATATGAGTTTGGATCTTTTCCATATTCCTTTTAGAAGAAAAAAGTTTCAAATATTCTCCATCCAAAGATAATTTGCTCAAAAATAATGCACTAGCTTCATTTTGAAGTCTGCACAGTAACTTACAGTAGTCTCAAGATTTCTTTGTAGAAGTGCTTTAGAAAATTCATAACCATTTCTTTTTTTCTCCCAAGGAGAAATACAAATGTCTACCGCAAGACGAAAACGCAATGTGTTATGTTGTTTACCGTAAGCTGTAGTAAGATGAGCTCAATTGTTGACAGGTATGTTTTTTAAATTCACTACTAGAGTAATGTTCTTAAGTGTTAGTGCTTAAACATAATTGCCATTATATTCAATTTCTATATAGAACAAATAAGAGATAGTAAGAAAGGTATGTTAGTAGTTTTAAAAGCCAAAGTGGATTGCTTAGGACTTATTTTACAAATGAGTCCTTATTCTTAATTTTGGGAATTTTGGTCAACTGAAAGAAACAATAATGCTTGTAGATGATTCCCTGGCCCCTTTTAGACTCTAGGATTGAGTCTATCCCTGCAAGCATCTAAGCACTTGTGACTGGTAAGACATAATTGTTACTAGGATTATTAGTTTATTAGTTCGTTTTTAATCTTTATATATAAGTCTTTGGGAAAAGGTAAACTTGTTTATTTCTTTAACTGTAAAACTGCTGGTTAGTTTTTTTGGTTGTTTTTGTTTATTTGTTTGTTTGTGTTTTTTGTTTTTGGTGCTGGAAATGTCAGCCAAGGCCTAATGTGTACTAGTCAAGGAGCTTTACCACTGAGCTACCTCTCCAGCCTTGTTTCTAAGACTCTTTGTTATGTTGTTGTTTTCATTCTAACACCTCTAACATTTGATGCATCTTAAAATTCACTTCTCAGACTTCATTTGGTAGCTTCTTTTCTTCTTTCTTTCCTTTCCCCTACATCCCCTTCTTTCTCCTTCCCCCTTTTTCATTTCCCTTTCTTTCCCTCCCACCGTCCCTCCCTCACTTCTTCCCTTCTTTCCACATAAAGATGAATCTTAAAAATGTCTAGAATCTTTTATATTATTTCATTGAATTGCTTAGATCCTCAAGGTTCTGAAGATACAGGTCAGAGATTAGCCAGCTTCTTAAATTATGGTTACTTAATTCACTGTATGACGATTCCAGTTCTTTAAGGATTTTCCAAATAGATTTGTATGTAGAGTAGTTGTTGATATCTGAAGGAAGCTTTTCTTCTTTGATGGCGGATCAAATTAATTCAGGCCAATTGGTATAATATAAAAGCGACTTTAATATAAAGGAGCACTCACGCAACCGAAGTTCCAGCGATGCCCAGAAATAGGAGCCAGGAAGAAGGGGTCACCAGCGTTTGTGCACCCCAATTTATAGAGATTTTCCCGAGGCCGTCCCGCCCCCAAAGGGCGGGCTCTCTCTACATCTCCCCTTTTTTGTCTAAATAAGACAGAACTAAACTAACTACAACTATAAACAATAATAACAAATAATAAATGTAACAAACAATATTGAGAACAAAAGTTTTACCAGACACTCTATCTCAAGGAGTCTAAATAATGTAGAGAGTAATTACAATTATATAATCTTCAACTCCGTCAAAGATCTGAGAAGGGGATAAATGTTACTTAACAAATGAGAAATATCCAAAATGTGCCAAAAATGACAGAGACAACTGACTACCTGGGCAATCACCCAAATTCTCGTTCGCAGTGTTGAGTCAACCAACTTTGGCTAAGGCCTAAAATAACTGACATGCCATTATTAAATGCAAGAAACTTTCTTAGAATTATCCTACCTTGTCTTGGCAAGATAAGACAATCCTGTTTCATATCTTTGTCAGTAGTTGAGGTATGGGCTTTTCTTAACCCAAAGGCCAGTTCTGCCAAGAAGACAAGCTCCCAGTGGGGTGTCTTTGGTGCTCAAGGTTCTCTCGGGAGTAGAGTGGCGTTGCCAGGAGTAATTGTGTCTCATAGGCACAGAATTCTAGGTTAGATTAAAGGCCATTTTTCTACAGCTCTTTAAAAAGGCTGAAGATTATACTATCTATACTAAATATAATCTCTAGGTAACTAGAAGACCTGATTAACCTAAAAATAAACATGACAAACATATAATTCTCAATACCTATCTAACTTAAAAACTAAGAGAATAAACAACTGTGCAATATATGAAGACAATGATCTTCATCTGTAAACAATGTCATTACATATCAAATGTAAACAATATTACATAAATAGTATCAGAGGTAGAAATGTACATTGTAATATGGTAGATGTATCAATACAATATAAGCATACTCTTATACAAAATTAGAGGTAGGAATACTCACATTCAATATTCAATATATCAATATACAGGAGACAGTACCAATACAATTTTCTAAAAACAGTAACTCACAAATACCAATCAATACCAATCATCCCATCATACCAGTTAATCCTCCCCCCCCTTTTTTTTTTTTTTTTTACATAAAACATCTCCCCACGTTGGGCGCCAGGTGATGGCGGATCAAATTAATTCAGGCCAATTGGTATAATATAAAAGCGACTTTAATATAAAGGAGCACTCACGCAACCGAAGTTCCAGCGATGCCCAGAAATAGGAGCCAGGAAGAAGGGGTCACCAGCGTTTGTGCACCCCAATTTATAGAGATTTTCCCGAGGCCGTCCCGCCCCCAAAGGGCGGGCTCTCTCTACACTTCTTTTCTGACTAAACAAAGATATATCTTGTATTAGAGCATAAGACTTAAAGGCAAGGAATGTCCTCAAGAGGTTTGCCTTCACTGTGGCCCTAGTTTTGGATTAAGGCCTTGTCTCCTTCTTGAAAAGACACACCAGTCATCTAAAAGGACTGGAAATGACTGGGTGGTCAATTCCTTTTCTATACTTTATGATGTTTGGGATGACACCTCTGTGTTCAGAGATAACACAGTGATTATTAATATGGATTCCTTATATCTGAATATTATAATATTTATAGACTCCCTCGTCAGAAAAAGTATATCCATGTAGGGTTTTTAAAATAAGTTCCCAGGCATAAATGGACTACTTCAGGTCTATTCATGAGCCACCATAAAACACAATTTACAACTAATCTCAAAATGAGGCTAATAGACGCCTCAAAGGCATCTTCAGAAGTCCCAGCTGGATTTGACTGAATGGTGTGACTGGTGAGTTCATGTAGAAGCTCACAGTCATCAGAAACTTGGATATCACTCCTTAGTTTTAAGAGTCAGCTTCTAGTGCTCTTGATGTAATTTGTTAGACTTTCCCCCAGGCCTCAGCTGTCTTCATCTTGTCACTTAATTCTTCACTTAATGTTCCCAATTATACAAGTTCTTCCTAACCACTCAGACTAAAGCAACCACCCAGGGTTGCTTAGTTGATTTTCTATTGCCACAACAAAACACTGTGACAAAAGCAGCTTATAAACATTTAATTTGGGACTGCAGAGGGTGGTCTAGACCATGACTGTCGTAGTAGGGAACATGACAGTGGGTGAGCATGCATATCACTGGAGCAGTAGCTGAGGCTTGCCAGTTGAAATAATGCCCATGGGAGGGGGAGCAAAAGGAAGACAGGAAGAATAAAAGTGAGCTAAGGAGGAATAGCATGGGCTTTTGAAACTCCAGAGCCCACTCTGCCAGGGACATACATCCTCCAAAAAAGCCACACCTCCTAATCTTTACCAAATGAGGACCAAGCATTCAAGTACATGAGCTTTTGGGGATCAGTCTCATTCAAAACCACCCTCCTTTAGAAATAAGGCCTGTTGTTTCCATGTGTTTCTTTGTAACAGAAGATGAAAAAGAGGAGAGCAGCTGTTAGTTCTGTTTGCTGTTCTTTTACAGTTTACTATTTACTATTCTGTGTACTGTTTACTATTCTAGTACACAACCTGGTACCTGCGTGCTAATCAGTATCTGTTCAGTGGGTCAAATATGCTAAGTTCATGAGCTAATAGTTATTAGGATGTTTATGAGTAGTGGTGTTTTTAAAAGTGACTATCTGAAAGGGTTTTTAAGTTATGGTATTATAGTTAATATATTCCAGATGGGTAGTTTAATACAAGGACATTTCATACTGGCATTTGATAGGTTTCCAATAGATATTAAAATTTTGAAATATGATATTTAAACTAGCTAAGTTCTTATTTAGCCTGATATATACACATAGCTGAGTATAACTTTTTAAAATTCACATGCAGAAAACTAAAAGTATAATTAGATGTAATTAAACTTTTATTAAAAAATAATTTTGTGGTTCCTGAGCTTGTATTTATTTGATCTCTTCACCTAGGAATCAGGTCAGTCTGAGTGGATTCACCTCTCCCTCTTACTAAGTCTTTTCATTTTGTTTTCTCTTGTAGAGATGACAGTAGTATTTTTGATGGATTGGTGGAAGAAGATGACAAGGACAAAGCAAAAAGGTAGTTAGCTGTGAAATAGAAAATAGTAAATAATATATAATACTTATATGTGTTAGATATATTAGCAAAGTAAAAAAGCTTAAACTATCAGTATGCAGTTTAGAAATTGAACTATTTCCTGACTTTTTGAAAAGTAAGTTTGAATATATTATGTCATGTCCAAATTGGACACTGCATTAAACTATTTGTGTAATTAAATAGATTATTTAAAAACTACATATTTAATTTCTTTTTTCATAGAGTATCTAGAAACAAATCTGAAAAGAAACGTAGAGATCAATTCAATGTTCTCATTAAAGAGCTTGGATCTATGCTTCCTGGTAATGCTAGAAAGATGGACAAGTCCACTGTTTTGCAGAAGAGCATTGACTTTTTACGCAAACATAAAGGTAAAATACTGTAAATTGGGTATGGTTTCTATAGCAGATTCTCTTAGAAAATATGAGTTATATGATGCTTAAGGTAAAGAAGAAAAGATTCCTAGTATGTTCTTTAATTCAACAAGTATTTAGTTGTTTTTGTATTCTAGGTCCTTATGAAGTTAGGATGACTTTCTTGGCTCTCAACTTAAGCAAGGGGAGACAGATGTGTAAACACTAACTAAAATACAGATGAGTAATTATTGTGAACTGTAAGCTTGAGAAGCACTTGATTGTCATGATTTTTTTAAATAAAGAATGTTTTAAGGTATACAAATAAGTATTTTTTTTTTAGCTGACTCTTTTAGGTTAGGCAAGCGAAAGTGCTTTACACAAAGGAAGTACTGTGTACAAAAGTGGAAGAGCAGAGAGGTTTGATTGTAACTGAGCATGTTTGTGTTGGAAGGCTGGAGATGTATCAGAGTCAGGTCACGTCAGGTCATTGCAGGCCATTTTTAAAGGTCATTTCAGTGTATGTCTAGAAAGCAAACATTACACTTTAAAGTATTTGTTACTAGAAGAAAATCATCTTCACTAAATCAGTCATGGAAAAGGAACTTGAAAGTATTTGATATTTAGGTAGTGGAGATATGAAACTGAAGCCAGAGAAGGATATTTGCTTTTGTAGATGAAGGAAAACTGCAGAACTTCTCAGGAAGAGAGGAGCTAACTGCTGCCTTTTTCATTTTCTTTACCACCTCTGTAATTCATGGCTAGGCTCGTTTGTGCGCCACTACTCTCTGGAATATTTCCATTTACTGACATTGCCCACCCATCCCCAGTACAGCAAAAGTTTTTTCTTCTTTACTCTCCATAAAGTTAGAACTGGTGATCTTGATCTGCCCGCTACTGACTTCATGGCTTCCATACTCTGCTGCTGCTTCCCTTCCTGTCTGGCCTCTCTCCGCTTCCCTTCTCTGCTCTCTAATGGGATGTTTCTCAAGGCTTATCCTTGTGATCTTATTTTCTCAACCCTCTTTCCTGGGATGACTCATTGTATAACCGTAGCTGCTGTGCATCTGTAAGCACTAACGAATCTTTGTTTTCAGATGCAGAATTTTCATCCTTGTATTTCTAGTTAACTTACAGATACCACTTTCCATGTGTCTAAACTCAGTTCCTCTAAGATGGAATTCGTTTTCATTTTGTCAAGTCAGTTTCTCCTAAACTGGCTTTTTCCATTTTTATACCATTTGATTAGGTTCCCAGGGCTCAAACATGAAAATACTTTGGGAATGTTTTCATTTGTCTTAGCATCATATCACATGTGCCATATTCTCTCCTGATCTTTGTAAATATGTCAGTCACTTAGATTGAACCTTTGTAAATGGTGTCCTTGCTGACTTCATCTCCCTTTGTATAACGGCACACTCAGAAACCAGTGCCTTAAACACTGTAGAGCTCAGTAAATGATTGTTGAATGAAATAAACTGAAATGCATACATTTCCACCCTCTGAAAATAGAACATTAATTTTGGCATTCTAGGTTTTGCCCCCCAAATTGATGTATAATTCTCACAAAAATGAAATTTTGGTAAATTTCAGGGACATTTTCAAAGTATTTATCTAACATAGACCTGTATTAACTAACCCTTAATAAATTAGTGTATATCGTTATGTATATAATTGACAACAATTTAAAGTGCTTGACTGTATTTCACAGAATTAGTAGCTGTACTTTTAGTTCCCTGTCATAGTTCAGTATAGTCATTTGTAATCACCAAATTTGTTATATAAGTATGATATATTTAAATACCCGGTAACAAAACATTAAAATAATATAGTCCATACTTTTCACTATAAAGTAAGGTAGAGTACAGCCTACCACATTGATCTTTAGTTTGTGTGATTATTGTAGTATATCTATATCCAAAATGGAAAAAAAAATGTTGAGGCATGGAGGTGTTTGCCTATAATCCTAGCATTTGGAAGCCAAGACAGCAGGGTCATAAGTTTGAAGCCAGCCTGAAATATATAGTAAGACTGTGTTTTAAAAAGAAAAGAAAATATACTTGTTAAACAGCAAATAGTTCAGACTTCACTATTTATGATAACATTTTTATGACTGAATCTGTTTACGAAATGAAGGAATCACGTGGTAAATATGTGTGCTGTGCCAGAGGCCCCAGTGACTTGGGCAAACTCCACATAGTTAGGAGCATTAAAATGACACTGAGCAAGTCACTCTGCAAGTGTTGTTACTTTGTGTGAAATTCTGGCCTCAAATCCTCATTTAGTCTCCTAAGATTAGAAAAAATCTTTTTGCCTGGCAAAAATAAGTCCTTTTTGTTGAAAACAGACTGGCTGACCCCATTGGCAACTTTGCTTTGAGCTGACTCCTTATCTCTACTCGAGATATTACCATTTGAATGGCAAGGAAGCCAAGGTAAAAAATTTCCTCAAAATGTTTGGAATAATCTTGTTGTAATCTGCTTGTTTCTATTTGCTAATTACGTCAAGTCGGAAACAGATTTAGGCCTGTCACCCACAGAGCATATCAAAACTGTACCCTCGCCCGCCCAATAAAATCTCCAAAGAAATTGATACTAAATGGTCCATCCAGACCAAGTTCTAGAAGATAACATTTCACATTTTGAAACCCTAGCCTCCTGTGCTTATCGTTGAGTAGGAAGAGAAGGCGACTTGTAGGTTTTTGTGCTCTCCCAGTGGTTAGAGTTTGCTGCTAATGTGTCGATCTGTTTACAGAAATCACTGCACAGTCAGATGCTAGTGAAATTCGACAGGACTGGAAACCTACATTCCTTAGTAATGAAGAGTTTACACAATTAATGTTAGAGGTATGTCCAGATTTAATTTTTGAAAGTTTTATTTCTCTAAATTTTTAACAGTGATTAATTTTAGTATAGTTTTAGCAGTATGAATATTGAAAAGTTTTAATTCAGTGTAAATGTAATAAGCTCTGTTTGTGTATAATTACAGTTGATCAGTGTATTGACCAAGTATTTTAAGTAGATAATGCCATGTGGTAGAATAATACCAAATTTTCTTGTTTTCATTATTTGAAATTTTGAGGTGCTTTCATACAGTCCAGAAATCTGTAGCTACTGAGTCTTCAGCCTGAGATGCCCACTCCATCCTAACAAAGCATAGCGTGTGTTATTACATCAAACACTGTTGCCAGTTGTGTATATTTTACTCCAGCTGTGCCATCACAGCTTGGACTCTGTAGTCCTGGAGGCAGGCAGTCCAGTGAGAACACCCAGTGGGCTTGGTGTGTGTGAGAGCACTTGAGTCTAGTTTGTGGTCTTCTTGCTGTGCCATGGCATGAAGATAGTCTGTATAGGAACTCTCAAGGACTCTCTTATGGGGATACTAATTTTATTTTGGAGGCTTTATCTTTATCACCAAATCACCTCCTAGCTGCCTCCTCCCAATGAAACATAATGGGAAATTAGGTTTCAACATAAATTTTGTAGGACACAGCATTTAGTCCTACTAGACATCTCTGTAAAATGACCACATATTGTAATAAAAATGATGTATTTTTCAAATGAAAATATGTTAAAAGGTAATCATTCTGTAAATAGAAATGTTTAAAAGGAAGTGAGCAGATGTTCTTCTGTTACAGAATTGCTTTTAAAAATAATTTAAAACAGCTTTTGCTTATATATAGACCATAACATCTCCTGTCAGAATGTAATGCACATAAATTTTACAATATTCATCCAAAAGCTTTACTTTTCTACTCTTTTATCTTTTCCTACATAGAGTAATAAAATTATCATTTATACAATAAGCTGGTTAGAATTTAATACCAAGTTTCATGAAAACTTAAAATAGCAAATAGGTGGTTTGCTTTGTAGTTAACAGTGATAAGAAAACTCAAGAGGGTATGGTAGAGTAATTGGGGTAGGTCAGGGGTATTGTGGCTAGCCTGGGCAGCATGTACAGAAATCATAGATGTACAAAATGAAATTATTAGGTAATTTCATGTATCATGTGTATGTTTATAATGCTTATGTTGCAAATGGTTTTCTGTACTACTAGAGTCTGAAGTAAGGCAGAACATTTTTAGTAAGGGGCTTTTTGTTTCTTTGATTATACTTCAGGGTGTAAAAATTAGTGAACTCTATTTGTGTGCTTACCAGAAATTATTAAAATTTGTTAAAGTATAAGTATAGCATAAGCATTTAAACTTATACTTTAACTGAGGAGTACTTTCCTCCTATTAACTCCACCAGTTCCCAGACCCGCTTTAAGAAGGTGTTTGAAGCGGGAACAGGGCCTCTCCAACTCTTTTACTGGCTCCTAAGACACTATTTCTCATTCTGAGTCGCCTTGCCCAGCCTTAATACATAGGAAGGTGCTCAGTCTTCCTGCAACTTGCTGTGCCATGTTTTATTGATACTCAGAGGAGACCTGCCCGTTCCTGGATGGAGATGGAAGAGAAGATTGGGGGGAGGGGGGAGGGGGAGGCTATGGCTGGAAAAGTGAATATTAAAAAAAAAAGTGTTTGAGATAAAGAAATTCAGAAGCAAAGTTGTCAGGAAATGTGCTCATGTCACATAGGTAGTCAAATGCTCTGGGATGTGTAAGGATGCTGTGCCTTCAGCCACAATTATGCGCAGTAGTTTTAAAACTCATTAATTAGTGTACAGTTGAGGTACAGCTCAAGGAACAGTCTTACTTTTACTTGTTTTTTCCTCTTAAAAGAAGTTTGACATTGTACAAAAGTGTCTGTCTGTCTGTCTGTCTGTCTATGTTTGTGGGAGGATACACACAAGCTAGTCTATAACAAGAAAGAAAATGACTCATTTTATAATCCTAGTGCATTTTGTCATTCAATAAGATTTTCTGTGTTTGTTATAAACTGCTTACTTTTATTGGCATAAAAGTTTTCTATAATTCAAAAATTATTTATTTTGTTAATAATCTTAATGCACCTGCTTTACTAAACAGGCTAAATACATTCAGGGTTTTTTTTTTTTCCTTTATAATAGGAAGCTTTTATATTAGTTACTAAGGTGCATGTACTACATACCAGATAACTATCAAAGGAAATAATAAGCCAAAAATTCTAGTGATGGTATGACATTATATAAACAGAGAAAATATATTAAGAACTTGAAGATGTAAGTTAATTCTTTATATCCTCAGAGTTTAGATTCACATAACTGAACAACGTTGTATTTACTTTGAATATGTAAAAAAAATACTTGTAATTTTTTATTATATCCCTATCCATCTGTCTATCTATCTGTTTGTGGTTCCATTCTTGCCCCAGCACACATGTGGAGGACAGAGGACAATCTGTGGGGGTTGGTTCTCTCTTTTCACCAGGTGGATTATGGAGATCAAACTCAAGTTGCCAGACCTAGTAGCAAGCACTTTTACCCACTTAACTATTTTAGTAGCCCAAATATTTTCAAGTTTTTTTTTTATGTATTAAGTGTATTTTTAAAAAGTAAAAGACTAAGGTGAAGGGTGTGTATATAGGTGTGTATCTTATATCCTTAATCCAGGTGTTTGCACACATGTGATTTTACATGCTTCAAGTCTGCAGTTTTCTGATTGAATATGAAAATTTTAATCATAACTTAGAATTGGATTTGTTGATAAAATAGTCTGGTTTGGATAAAGTTTATCTGACTGGCAAGACTATGATGTAGTTGTGTTACATTTAAGTAATCATGTTGATTACATTGGAGCTGAGTAGGCCCTTTCTGTTTTCAGCTGAATTTCAGATTTATGCTTTATCTTAAAATGTTAGCATTGTGGTTCAGAAGCTTATTTAGTCTGTCTACTTAACATGTTGGCGCTGCTGGTACAGGAGTTTATACCATCCATTTAACATGTTAGCATTACTGGTTCAGGAGTTTAGACCATCTACTTAACATATTAGTGTTGTGGGTATAGGAGTTTTAGATAATTTAGCTCAGCTTGTTCATTATTGACCATGCCCAGAGAAGTTGAAGCTTGCTTACCTTCCAAAAGCTAATTCGTGTCATAACTAGAACCTAGGTCTTAATACTTACTTATGTTGCCTCTCTTAATTCTTTGAATACAACTATGCCTCCCCAAGCACCACCACCCCCCCCATCTATTGCCTGAGGAGTAATTTACTGCAAGACCTGGGAGTAGGCATCTTAGGACAAAGTCATCTTGTTAAAGTCATCTCTGATTGTATACTGTTTTCCCCTTGGCAGCTCATAGTCTTCCTTGTAGTTTACAAAACAAGGGCTCACAATATGTGTCAGCCTTGACTTTGCTGAAGATCTATAGGGAACTTCTCTACCCTTCCCTAGGACTGACATTCTTATCTTCCACAAACTAAATAATCTCTGTTAGCAAGAAGATATCTAGATGAAAGTAATGTTCTAAATAATGAATAGTTCTCCTTCGTTCATACAGTAAGAGGACAGGGATAAATCACAGCTTCCCATCATGATGTGGGGATGCTCTTTGCCTTATTCTTCCACATTTCTCCAATTACCCTTCTCAAGGAAATTTTATCCTCTACTCAGAAGATTTTCATGACTTGCACTGGTGAAACTTTTCTTTGCAAGTGGAAAGAGCAGGTTTCAGCTCTCAGAGTGGGAATAAATGACTGAGCATTTTCATTTCAGTTCATTGTCTTCAGAGAGAAGCCCTGCAGTTCCTAGCAGTCAGTGTCTTCCCAGCCTGAACAGATCATCACAGTGAAAGATAACTTCCTTTCAACACTGACAGTCTTTTCACATGAGAAAGCATAGCTTTGTTTTCCTTACACCAATTTGATTCTATTCACAGTAGCAATCAAATAATTACGATAAATCGTAATGGGGTAACACTTCAAGACTTGCTTTTTAATTTCAAGATTTCAAAACCCCTCATTATCGAAAAATATATTTGTTTGAGTTATTCTGGAAAGTAAGAAATGATTCAAAGTGCCTTTTTCTGGACCATATCTCTCCCCTAGTAGGAGAGAGGGGAAGGATACATCTTCAACAGTTAGAAACTGGGAATATAGCTTCATGGTAGGGCATGTGCCTAGCATTCATGAGGCCCTGCACCCATTTGCTAGCATTGCAAACAGCAATAATAATTGGGCATGTGGCTTACTTGAGTTCAAGGCCAGTATGAGCATTGGAAGCTGTCTCAAGACACCCTGCTCCCAACCCCCAGTGCACACACACCAAAATAAAAATTAAAGCCCAACTCGTACTGATTTTCTTTGCTCCTAGTCCCATCCTTTATGGCTATTCTACTTTTCACCGTACCAAGTGTGTTTATCTGTGCCCAGACATAAGGATGACTGAAACACACACAGTTTTTACCAGAGTTGCTGACCCTTTGAGGGAACTATTTAACTAAATAACTTGCAACTTCTCCACTAGTGATCTTTCTCTCCTTTAACTTACAAATGTACTGGTTACCCTTTGCTTTATTCTTTTGGTACATGAGCCCTTTAAAATAATTGTTCTTCCTCCCTTATTTTCTTGCCAGTTTTTTATGAGTGAGTTATAATAGCTCTTGTCAGCTTGTTCTAAGTTTGTTGTAAGTGACTTGCCTTCCTGTTGATGTTGCTCTTTGAAAATAACTAAACTTGTTCCTTTTCTTGTTCCTTGGCCTATCTGCTATCACTGCACCATCCCTCTTTCTTTCCAAGCTCTTTCCACACTGTATTCTGTCTTTACTGTTTGTCTGGCTCTTTGCTCTCCATATTCATATTTCAGTGATTCTTCCAAGCTTTGTCTTTGGCCCATTTCTTTATTGAAGGTCTCACCACTTCATTTAGCACTACTGTTCCTGTGGTTGTCAAATGAAAGCACACTGAGTCTCGTATTTTCTCTGACATCTCTCCTGAAGATGTTTGTATTTCTTAGCCCTTGGTTAATCTTTCTCTTTTCATATTGCTCCTGATTTCATTCAGTGTCGTTAATTTCTTGATTATCTCAAGGCACATTTTCTTGACTCAGACTACTAGAATTGAAACACAGCTACCGCCTTCCCCCATACAAAGCCTTCTGTTGGCTTCCTTTATGTATAGAGTAAAGATACCTTTACCAAAAATTTGGGCTTTAGATGATTGTGCCTCAGGTTAGTTTGGGGAGGCTTAATTTCTTTTCCCTTCATTCTGTTCCTTCTGTTCTAGTCCTTCACTTAAGTGTACACCTGTCTGTGTACTTTATGAGATGTGACCATCTCCAGATAAGCTGTGCTGTACTAAACAGTGTATCATACAGTGTATGTCTGCAGCTGGAAAGGCAGAACATGGATTATCTCATCTTTAGAAACCGACTTCCAATAGATAGCCAAAATGATATTTTTCCCTCAGAAAGATCTAAAGATGCCCAAAAATTAATATCCTAAGGTATTGAAAGCAAATTAGCTGTCATTTTGACTGTACGCTAAACATTTCTACAATAACTCCTTCGTCATTTTTTTCTTGTTTCTATTCAGTAAAATGCTTTTTTTTTCTTTTCTCTTAACTGACCATTATGTTTAATTTCAGGCTCTTGATGGTTTTTTTTTAGCGATCATGACAGATGGGAGTATAATATATGTATCTGAGAGTGTAACTTCATTACTTGAACATTTACCAGTAAGTATAAAAACCCTATAATCTCTTTATTATTTAATGTCTACATAAAATATTAGAATGCTCTAGGAAGTAGACCTTGAGAGTGATATTTGAACAGTGGTTGAGGGGTTGGGATTAAAACCCCAGCTAATGTCTTTGCTGTCAGCACTGCCGTGTTTTCTCAGACCAGTCCTAAGGCCTCATCCACAGTACCTAGCCTTTCTTGTTCTTCCCTTTGCATTCTAGGCTGATTTTGCAATGTTTTTCTTTTAGCTGATGAAAATATTGTATCAGTCAAAAAACAAACAAAAACCTCCAACCAAATTTCTACTGCACTTATTGCTATGAGGAGAACTCATAAATAATTTTCTCAAAAAAGTGACTTATAAAAACTGAAGTAGAGCCGGGCAGTGGTGGCGCATGGCTTTAGTCCCAGCACTTGGGAGGCAGAGGCAGGTGGATCTCTGTGAGTTCAAGGCCAGCCTGGTCTACAAGAGCTAGTTCCAGGACAGTTAGGACTGTTACACAGAGAAACTCTTGTCTCAAAAAAACAAACAAACAAAATACAAGTAGGTACAAAACTTGCATGCAATGTGAGTTGGACTGGTAATGTATTAATGGACATATTCCATTTTAAATATGTCCTCAAAAAGGTGCACTGTGCTAGAGATGCAGCTCCGTAAACCTTGTATGTTTGCTTTTACTCATTCTGTATTTACTGAACATTCATTCTTTATTGAACACTAGGCTAAGTGCTTCCTACAGTTAAAGGTTTTAGAAGTTTATTTGATTTTTTTTATATAATGTGTATTTAAGATTGGTTTGTGGTATAAAAATTCTAATATTTTCAGATTACCCTTGAAATGCCCATTGTTGGAAAATTTACATCAGTGCAATATAAACCATTCTTTAAATATTTCTTTTTAAAACTATTTTTTAAGGGGCTGGAGAGATGGCTCAGAGGTTAAGGGCACTGACTGCTCTTCCAGAGGTTCTGAGTTCAATTCCCAGCAACCACATAGTGGCTCATAGCCATCTGTAAGGAGATCTGGTGCCCTCTTCTGGCCTGCAAGCATACAGACAGACAGAACAGTGTATACATAATAAATAAATAAATAAATGAACAAACAAACAAATAAACAAATAAAGAAAGAAAAAGAAAAATATTTAAAAAAAAAAACAAAACAAAACTATTTCCTTCCCTCTGGTTTCTCTGTTACTTAATACCTTGTAAAGAGAAAGGACTCTACCCATAAAAATGTCAGATTGTACAAGGGCAACTTTCTACTGAAAGGCAATAAGCATTGTACTCATTTTTTTAAGTTCTTAGTGCAGCATATGTATGTCTGTGTATGTGTGTGTGTCATTTGCATACCCCGCGAGGCAGAAGGTGTGGAGTGAAGGTAGTTGTGAGCTGCCTGGTGTGGGTGATGGGAACTGAACTCAGGTCGGGACTATGGGTGAGCAGTAAGTGCTCTCAACTGCTGAGCCCTCTGTCCCTGTTGCTAGTTTCTATATTTGGCTTGACCTCACTGGTCTTCTTCTGCAAATAAAGCCCAAATCTAAAACGTGATTGGACAGTAAACATATAAGTCAACTGGCACGGACAGAAAGAAGATCAGATCAAGTGGATATTCTTAATGACCCCTTTAAAAAAATTATTTGCTTTTAAATGCTGAGCCAAAATGTTTAGAATTTGCTAGCTTAACAAAACATTACTCTCCACCGGCAGATGGGCTAAGGATGTTGTCAGATAATACCTGAAGTCCATAATTGAGATTTCTCTGGCTAGCCCATGTCTGATGTTTCATCCAGGTTTTTAAAATTAAAATACATCTACTGACGTATTTTTTTAATGTCTTGGTTTACAAATTTCTTTGTTCTGTTACCATAAAGCTCCATGAAATGATTCCATGTTGGAACAACAGAACTTGGGATAAACTAAATCTACATTCCAGGGCCATGGTCACTTAAATTTGGCTTCAGAATGAGTTACAATTTTTTTTCCTTTGATGGGGGTGGGGATTTATTTGCACAGTAAGAAAGCTTGGCAGGCTGGGGAAAGAGTGCTGGGAGCCTGGGATGTGGTTCAGTGGTAGATCACTTGCCTAGAGTGCACATAGCCCTGTGTTTCCCTCCCCGGCTCTTCAAAAGCAGCAGCCAGTAGAACAGAAGACCACAAAGCACAAGGAATGAATGAATCCTTTATAGGATTAAGATAAGATTAATTAAAAATGAGAATAGTTATGTGCTTTTAACCATATATAATTGTATTATTTTTTTCAGTTTTGCATTTACAGGAAAAATGTTTTTTCTTAGTTATAATCAGCATTATTTGCATTTGTTCACACTTTTTCATATCTGCTTTTTGGCACTATCTTTGGGTTTCATGCAGAATTAAAGGCCTTCTCTTTTTGTTAACTGTGCATCCTACCACTTAAAATTAGCTGTTATGCTGTTATTTATAAAATAAATAAAAATGGTTTATTTATTTTATAATTAGGGTAGTTGTATGATGCTAAAGCGAGCAATTTTTGTCTCTTTATTCCTAAGAACACTGGCTGGTTTTTCAGAGCCACTCAGCAATTACTTATTGAGTAAATAAAAATGAATTAAGTAGTTAGCCATCTTAATGATTCCTTCTAAAATGTTTCCTAGGGCCCTGAGAAATGGCCAATTAGTTAAGAGCGCTTGCTGTACTTGCAGAGGCCTGGGGTTTAGTTCCAAAAATTCATATCAGGCAGTTCACAGTTCTAGTAGATCTGGCAGAGCACACACGTGGTGCTCATACGTATACTTAAACATCACACATACCCATTAAATAAATAACATAAAACTTTAAAAAATACTTTCCTAATGGAGAAGAGGATATCAGATTCCATGAAATAGGATTATAGACAGTTGTGAGCTATCATGTGGGTCCTGGGAATTGAACCTGGGTTCTCTGAAAGAATAACCAGGGCTCTTAACCCCTGAGGTGTTTTTGATCCACTGCTGGTGGGTCTTTGGTGTGGGATAGTTTAATTACACTTTAAATGGACAGCCTGACAGATCTGGTTGATACAAAGTATTTGATCTTTATAATAACCCGCAATACAAACCTCACTTTGCCACTCTCTCCTGTATTTTTTCTTAAAAGTTACATATTTTAGAACTATTTTTAGATTTACAGAGAAAGACAACAGGAATTTCTTTCTCTTGAAAATAGTTGAGGGGATGAAAGAATCCAGAGAACTAACATTTTCTTTTCTTCATATGAGTTGTACTTGGTAACCAAGTGGATATAACGTATGTATCCACTGAGTAGATACAGTGTGGGTCGCTTTTTTTAAATATCAAAATGTGGCAACTGTAAGTGTTGTGTTTGAAACCTGCATAGTGGTTAATGGAGAGTTTGGCAATGTGTAGGGAGAGGGGGGAGAAGCAGTAGGGAAGCATGCTGTGTCCTTGGCTTTTCCTTTGTAGGCTTGTAGATAGAAAATAAGGGATGCAGTGAAATGGTGTCAGGAGAGTTGCTGGTTAAGAATAAACAAAAATGTTATTCTTAAAATTAACATTTTAGTTCTTATTTCAAATTTATTTTTTATCAAGACTACTTTGTGCATTCTGATCAGTGCTTAAATTTCTACTTTGTCAGTGAAAGATTGTTTCCTAGCGTTTGTTATTCATGCCTGAAGTTTCCGTCATTCTTTTAGCGTTAATGGCTTTTTAGTCTTCTAAAAAAATTCCTCATTAAAATACAAGTGTGTTTTTGGTGTGGTTATCCCTTAAGCTATTATCAGATGGCTCAGTGATGCCAAATTATTGTTTTGTACTAATAACTAGTATGTAAGGCACATATACCTTTATTGGCAAAGGAAAAGATAAAGGTGTAAAAGATAAGACCTTTTTGTTCATCATGGGGCAACAAGACATAGACATTAAGAGAACTACCTACCCCCTTTGGGGTATAATATGAGCCATGAGTTCTAATGGAATTTGTTTGCTGTTGAGGTTTTGGGTATGCTGTTTTGAAGGAAGTGACTTTTAAAATTTTTTAAATTTTTATTTAAAATACAGATACATCATTTCTGCCTTCCTTTTCCTCCCTTTAACCCCTTCCATGTCCCCACTTACTCCATTTCAACTTGATGACTTATTTCTCTTTATTATTGTTACACACATGCACATATACATACATATAAACATATGAATGAATCTTGGTATTGCTTATGTATATATGATTTTGGGTTGACTGTTGGGTATTGAATACCAATTATTAGGGTCATTCCTGTGAAAGACTAATTTTCACTCTCTCAGTAGTCATTAGTCACTTAGAGTTCTTTATGTAGAGACTCCATGAGATTCTCCCATCCATATTAGCATATCTGCTGGTGTTGTCATTGTACGTATCTTGTTTAGGCAGCCATAGTTGTTGAGGTGTCATAGATACAGCTTTCTGGTCATTTCTAGGAGACAGGGTCTCATAGCAGATTTCCTAGTCTCCTGGATCTTAATTTTTCTGTTCCTTCTTCTGAGGTGTTCTCTGATAGGTGCAGGGGTTGTGTCGTAGATGTGTCTGTTGAGAGTGGGCACACCACAATGAGTTGATCTCAGCATTTGGCCAGTTGTTTTCTTCAATGGTCTCTGTCTTCTGCTGCAAAGAGACACTTTTTTTTTTTTTAAAGATTTATTTATTATGTATACAGCGTTTTCCCTACATATATGCTGCAGACCAGAAGAGGGCACCAGATCTCATCACAGATGGTTGTGAGCCACCATGTGGTTGCTGGGAATTGAACTCAGGACCTCTGGAAGAGCAGTCAGTGCTCTTAACCTCTGAGCCATCTCTCCAGCCCAAAGAGACACTTTTTTGATGAAGGCTGAGAGCTATACTTATCTGTGTGTATAAGGATAAGTTTAAGAACGCAGTTAATAATTACGGTAAGTCTAGTAGTAGCTTCTCCTGTAAGATCTGTGACCTCACTAGCTAGGAGTACTTGGCTAGGTTTCTAGTACCAGGCATCGCTTTTTTGAAGGAAGTAATTTGAATTAGTATTTGAAAAATGCAAGATAGAGATGTGGAGTTTACCTAAGCTGTAGAGAAGACTTTGATCCCTAGAGAAAAGCCAGAAGAAATCGTGTGAGTATATGGGGAGTAGTAAACCATCCCTCCCTTCCTCACATGATTTGGTTTTTCTTACTGTTTTCTTTTAAGCAGTGGAGCTGTTCAGGTACAGTCTTTAAGGTATATAAATACAAACCAAATGGGAGTGCAGCTGCCTTCCCCCCACAGCTCCCTCTACCTCCCTTGCCTCCCACAGGGCCTGAGCTCTCACTGCTCCATTCTAGAGTTAGAACAGGGTGGACAGTGGGGCTCCAATAGGATGGGCTGGATTCAGTAGAAGGTAAAGTCGCTGAGGTGTCACTGTCGTTGGCTCTTCATCTTTGAGTCTACAGCATCACCTGTCACAGGTTTCCTAACATTTGTGAGACTCCTGCTGATTACTGGATAATGATTAAAGTCACGTATTAGCATGCAAGAAGAATTAAAATGCTTTACATGCTAGCTGTTCATTTTAGGCAAGGCTTTTGGTAGTGTGATATAGAATAAATGCCTGGAAAAGATGAAATAAGATTAAAGGGCATGTTGGACTATTGCAATGATAGTAGTGTCAGATCTCCTTATTCAGCTTGTCACTGTCATCACTGCTGTTTAACAGGTGTTTGAATAAATTACAAGACTGTGTCTTAAAGCCGGGCGGTGGTGGCGCACGCCTTTAATCCCAGCACTCGGGAGGCAGAGGCAGGCGGATCTCTCTGAGTTCGAGACCAGCTTGGTCTACAAGAGCTAGTTCCAGGACAGGCTCCAAAACCACAGAGAAACCCTGTCTTGAAAAACCAAAAAAAAAAAAAAAGACTGTGTCTTAGAGCCAATAATTTTCTTAACTTTCTCTGCCCCATTGTATTTTACAATGTTCAAATTTGGTAAAACTCAAGTTTTCGAATAGTGTTTCTGACTTTTTGAATCCCTTCTGTTGTGGATCTGATGACTCTGGTATGTTACCCTTCTCTAGCTTCTCAGTTTTTAATATATAGTTTGTAGATTGACATTACTGGTTTTCATGGATAAATGAATATTAATCATATGTACCCCTGTTATTTAATATCTATTATACATGTTAGAGATAAGTGCCTCTCAAAGAACCATTATATAATTTTAAATTTTCTTATTTTTCAGTCTGATCTTGTGGATCAAAGTATATTTAATTTTATCCCAGAGGGAGAACATTCAGAGGTTTATAAGATACTCTCTACTCACCTGCTGGAAAGTGATTCATTAACCCCTGAATACTTAAAATGTAAGTAGGCCCCCCTAAGCAGAGACTCAAAGCTTATATTTGGCACCATTATCCTTTATTTCTGTAAGTTTATGAAAAACACAATTTGTTTAACTAAATTAAAATAGCACTGTTTCTTGAACTCTATTAAATGCTTTTAAAATATTGGTGAATATACACAACTAAAAGAATTGTGTTCATTTTAAGATACCAGACCTATTATTCCATTGTATATTGAAGTCTCATCTTTTTTGTTATAAAAATTGATCACAATTATGCAACAAACATATATAAAAAGATGGAAATCAGTTACATGTTTTTAATTTTTAAATGAAATCTTAAAGTATTTATTAAATAATCTTTGCTGGATGTGTTTAATATAATTTCTTAAAGTGCCAAATATAGTGAAAAAATAGTCCCTGCCATCAAGTAGCACAAAATATTTTGGTGTAGTGAGACATTTCTGTAGATTGCCTGGGGAAGCAGTTGACTGGAACTTTTGCTGTCTTCATTCTTGGTGTTCTGGTTACCTTCACACAGCATCCCCATATAGTAGACTCTGATACGGGGCACGTTTATCTGGGCTCATGCTTTAGAGGTGTCTAACATTCTGGGGAGGACGTGGTGGGGCACAGCTGTTCACAGCATGACAGCTGGGAAGCAGGAAGGAAGAAGGGCATAAGGACATGCCTGCCACAGCCTACTCCTCCAGACTTCCCTCCTCCGCAGTCTCTAGAGTCTCTCACAGTAGCATTGCCAGCTGTGAGCCCTTTGTGCTGACAGTTCGTGTACAACCTGTAATAGTTACCCTGAGTAAAATCAAGAATGTGGGTCTGGGCATGTAACAGTGTGAAGTACTTGCCTATAAT
The DNA here is from genome assembly GCF_000317375.1 of Microtus ochrogaster. Lineage (NCBI taxonomy): Eukaryota > Metazoa > Chordata > Mammalia > Rodentia > Cricetidae > Microtus > Microtus ochrogaster. The sequence continues at coordinate 31,975,641 of NC_022027.1, read as the reverse complement.
GCACATGACCCTGAGCTTGTTTGCAGTGTGTGTGTGTGTGTGTGTGTGTGTGTGTGTGTGTGTGTGTGTGTAAATTAGTACATTATTGTATTTGTGTGGCCATTAGCTATTAGAGACCTTCCTTAATACCTTTTTATTAGTTTTAAAATGCATCTTATCTGGTAATAGTGACTTAAATCAACTTAAAAAGTTAAGAATAGATTGTCTTTCAGAAGGAGTTATAAAAAATAGAAGTAGAAATTTACTTGGAGCCTATATGTAATTGTTTATAATGAGATTTGAATTACGCTAGTCAGTAGACCATTTTAATATGGGTACTTAAAAGAAACATTTAAGCTGGACTTAATAGAGAAATAAACTATATGGCTTTAAACAGTATTTGAAGTCACAGAACAAAAGACATTACTGAGGCAAATGCATAGAAAAGGGGGAGAGATAGAAAGTTGTCCTTCCTCTGAGTTGTCAGCAGAAGGACAGGGAGAAGGAGCCAGTTTTAGAGACTCTTGGAGGAGAGGACTGCTCAAAGCGCACATGAAAAGCTTCTGCCAAGATAGACCTCCTGCTCTGGAGATCAGAGAAGTCTTAACTAAGAGTTAAAACGCAAGCTATGTTGCTTAGAAAATGTAGTAGCCTCTTTTGCTATAATGTCTATGAGTTGGTACAGATAATATGATGTTTGTAAAGATGAAGAATTATAAAACACCTGGATTTTCATCCTACGGAGTTTAATTTTTACTCTTTACACAATAAAGAACTAGTGAAGACCTTTTGGGTGGTTTGTAGTTGCAGGGAGGGATCAAGATAGAGACTTCTGCAAAGAACCATTCTAGGGTCAAAAAGGGGAAGTGTATAATTAGCAATAGAAGTATGGATGGAGAAAAAACATGATTGATAAGTTGGCAGATCCCAGTATAACTACATCTGGGAAAATTTTGAGAAGATAATTGGAATTTGCACCTGTTGAGTTAGGTGATAAAGCCAGATACAGAAGAGTCTAAGTGTGATGCGGTGAGCGAAGGCATGGGGTATTACATATTCATGATACGAGACTGTCTTACATAAAGGGTAGAGTTGATCAGAAAGATACAGGAGGGTAAGGAGCCTCCCAAGATCAATTGGTGAATATAGAAAGGTTATTAAAGGTCAAGCTCAAAATGTCTTTGTGAAAGTGTCTAGTGTCAGACGGTTAGCAAATACAGGAGCATAGGGAGGGGGGAGTCCATGCTGTGGGCATGAGGAAGAACAAGTTGTCAGATTAGCTGGAAAGAATGAGAAACCACTTGAGGTTGACAATAAAAACGTCAGTATTGTTTGGGAGAGCCATCACTCTAGAGGCGTAAGGAAGTTGGAGAAATGGATACATGAAAACCAGAGTACATTTTAATGAGTTCTCTGGTGCTATAAGTAGAATAGCATGAAAAATACTTTGTTGAAAAGATTGAAGACCTGATCATGTAGACGTAAGTCACAAACGATGCCACAGCAGTTTGGAATTATGATTAATAGGGTACTATTTATTAAAAGGGGAAAAAACTTACAGATCACCGTCAGCCCTCTGTACAACCAGGAAAGGAGTCTAGTCGCCAGCCGAGCAGGAAGTGAAGAGAGCGAGAGAAGGAAGTGGCCGCTTTTTTAAAGGGAGAGAGACCACGCCCCAATGGGCGGGTATCTCAGCGGCTATAGGCTGGAGGAGCGGAAGGACCTCCCGCAACATGATCAGATTTAAAATTGTAGGAAGTAAGGAGCCAAAGAAAAATTTGCGTTTGCTAAAGGGATGAATATCAAATGGCAAGGCTTTGGTCCTAAAGGAGGCAAGAAAGACTCTTGAAGGTAGAGATGGGAACAGTAAGCCTGTAATTTTAACCTTGGGAGCCTGAAGCAAGGGACAAATTCTAGGCCAAACTGGGTGAGTGGGTAAAACCCTGCCAAAAAGCAACAGCAGCAGAAAAGAAGGTATTGGATTTAAATAAAGGGGGACCATTAGCTTTAAATGGAGAACAAAATATTTTTGTGAAATTAGAAGTAGGGGTGGAATGGGAGAGCGGCTGGCATGCACGCTGCAGTCCTCTCCTGCAGGCGCTTTACTGTGATGCACTGAAGACAACGTGAAGCGCTGCTTCTGTTGAAAAAATGAGTGTGAACTTACCCAACTTTCTAATCATCTGTTTCAGCAAAAAATCAGTTAGAATTCTGTTGTCATATGCTTCGAGGAACAATAGATCCAAAGGAGCCATCCACCTATGAATATGTGAGATTTATAGGAAATTTTAAGTCTCTAAACAGTGGTAAGTTAAAATGCTTCTCTTACAATGCATTTTAACTGACTTTATTTTTCTAAGCTCTTAGATGCTTAAGTGTCAGTAACAAGTATATTTTACCGGATTAACCCATGATACATGTCTCCTTGCTTTTTTAGTATCAACTTCAGCACACAATGGTTTTGAAGGAACTATACAACGCACACATAGGCCTTCTTATGAAGACAGAGTTTGTTTCGTAGCTACTGTCAGATTAGCTACACCTCAGTTCATCAAGGTATGCTTCTAATTTTAATTGCTCTAGTGCCAGTTCATGGTATGAGAATTGTTCTTAGGAGATTTTTTTTTTTTGTCTTCAGAAGGTTGAAACTTAGGCCAGCATCAAAGTAGTAATGGCTGGTGAGTTATTAAATATGCGTGAACTTCTTCTTTTAACACAGTGAAGGACACAAGTACTCATTCAATAATATGTAACCTTTTTTAGTGTATTCTTTGCAAGCATCCCATGGCAGTATATTATTATTGCCCTGCTTTTGTGCAGAATTTAGTGTGTATAGTTCACTATCACCTTAAAGAAAAAAAGTTGAAAAATAAAATAAAAAATCTAGTTTTTTAAAAGAATTTGGCACTGGGCGATGGAGGCACATGCTTTTTATCCCAGCACTTGAGAGGCAGAAGTAGGCAGATCTCTGAGATTGAGGCCAGCCTGGTCTATAGAGTGAGTTCTAAGACAACCAGGGCTGTTAACA